>NC_092422.1:123049649-123390649 GCF_036169615.1 Heliangelus exortis | reverse complement strand
AAGTGTCATCTGCCCTCAGCAACTGATAAGGGGAAATATCTTTTCTTCTGGAGTTCATAAAATACATTTGCTTTCTTAGTCTTTAGGCCTGATATTAAACCTCTAGTCATAAAAGTTGTCTTATTGACTTCAGTGGATTTTTTAGAGTTGAGTAAGGACTGTGAGTTTTGACTCTAAGCTAGGAAAAAGAAGTGTTGTAAACACATACATAATGGCATCAGTCCCATAAAGACAAAACATGAAGACAAATAAAACCAAAAATAACACCTCTCTGCTCAGCTCTTCTTCAGACTGATACAGATGACTTACTCCTCCTTAGCTGTCCTTTGTCCCTCTTTGCAGGGGGAGAAAGCTCCCCCACTGCATTCCATGAAACTTCTTGATACTTACATACAGCTTTAAAACACAAAAGAAAACATAACATACCCTGAAAGAAATCTTTTCCTGAAGGTCATAACTTCTTTTGCTAGGAAAACAGTGCCATGGGAGCTGCCTCCTTGGGAGAAAATGAAGAGGAGGTGAGTATCTCTGTTTTCTTTCAGGAAAGGGTTTGAAGTCCTGCTGCTTAGTTACCACATGTTGTGGACTGCATTCAGCCCTTCCCTTAATTACCCAGCTACTGCCTGGCTTTGTCCAGAAGGCTGGTTAAGAAAAAGGAACAGCCACTATGAGAAAACATCCCCAGTATCCTTCTCTAGCTAAAAATGGTATTCAAAACTCTCCTCTGGCCTATGGCCTGTCTGCTGCTGTCTACTTATCATGCTGCCTAGTACAGCATGAAATTGGAAAATGTAGCATTCATTACTATAAAGTGTATTAAATGCTAGGAATAGCTGACCAGCAAAAACAGAAGAAGGGCAAAAAAACCTGAGCTAGTAAGGTCATGGTACAAGATGAGGCTCACTCTGTTTCTAAGAGACCAAGTCCTCTAAAAAAGAGCCAAATAAATAGAGGAACGAGGAGTCCCACTGTCAGTCTGCTTATGTTAATGTGTATTCTGTTAATGCAGTCAGCCCAGCTTCTTACCCCTACTTTGCAAGTTTTTTTCCATTTAGCATTCCTTTTTTTTTTTACACAGTGGTTATCATTGCCTATCTCTACTCTTCTACACAGAGTACAGTGCTCACCTTAGGGCTGGAAGCAGTGCTTATCTTAGTTCCTTCCAACATTCCCTCTTCTCTGAAAGCTTCATCAACGCAGCTGCTGGAATGCACCTGGGTCCAGCCACACCACTTGGAGTTTAGTGTCACTTCAAACTGTAGAGACACAATTAATGCTGCCTCTTCTAGCTCACTGCCAATTTTCTTTCATTCTGATAGGTTTCACTCATATTCTTTGCTAACTAAAGCGTGACTCCCCTCGATGTTTTATTTTTAGCCCTCTTTTCTAAGGAAAGGAGGTGTATGCAAATGTCCAGTTTCAGTCAGATTTGGCAGAATAACACACTCAAACACACTTTGTGAAATTCAGCAGCCCTAGGAAGTATCTCTACCCCAAGACAGGCAGGCCAGCTCTATACTGAACAGGCTGGCACCAGTCAGATAGCCAACTGCACATGTATTACGACAAAGCAAGCCAACTTGCTCTCTCTCTGCCAGGGTACAACAGTAATTATGAATGGTGCTGGTATCATTCTGGGAAGGGAAGGAAAGAAACAATCCTGAGAAAACTGGCTTCATGAATTCAGCTGATCACAGAAATATTTGTTCCACATGTTGTCCCTTTTCCTCTAATGCCTTTACTACTGAATTTCATGCCTGCAGAGTCTTACCTACCTTATTTTTCCTCTCTTTATCTCTGGTTAATATCTCTCCTGCTGTATTCCCTGAGTTTCTGCAGATTTTATGGTCTCCTTTTTCTGTGACTTCAGTTCTAGAACAAAATCCTTGGTCTGGCAACTCTTCTGTTTTGGCACATACCAGAGTGAAGGGACAAGGAGCATAAGCTGGTAACTCTCTTTTTCAAGCTGTCAAAGGCATCAAAAGGAATGTATTGAAGGGCAAGAACAGTCTGATACATGTGAAAATAAAAGATTAAAATTAAAACAAAAAGTAGAAATACTGATATAGGATCTCTTGAGAACATCAAAATGCCCAGCAACAATAAATGTAACACAGGAAGTCATCTTACAGGAAGATGTAAGATGACTCAAAATGGAGAATTCAGGGAATTAGACCCTTGGTTAGCCCCCACCCTTACCATCAACTACAAAAAAAAAAGGCTCTGTAGATTCCTCTTCCACCTAATTGGAAAAACAGAATGGAAACCAATAAATAAGAAGTGTTCTAGGCAACATTAGCACACATGCTTTTTGCATCATCCATTCTCAGTATGACAAAGAGCTATTCCTCCATGGCTGACTTCACCAACCTTGAACAACATCAATTCTGACTGCAGTAAGGGCAACAAAACAGCAGGAAAACAGCAGCTGAGAATTAGATGGCTCACCTGCTCTATCATGCAAGGTTTATTCTGCTTTAACAGCCCAGTTATATTAATTGATATTATAACAATTGACAAACAACAACACAGCTTTAATGAGGAACAAGTGCTAGTAGAGAGGTTTCAAACTGGTGAGGCATGTCTCACTGCTCTGACCATGGCTTAAGATTGGACAAGTCAGCTTCCCAGCACTCAGACTGGATGCAGGAAAGGCCCAGCTGGATGTTTCCATGCTTAAGTGCTCTTAAAAGCAAAGGGACTGGAGAACGTGCTGCTGCGACACCTGCACAGACCAAGATGAAGTTTGTTTGATCAGTACTGGGCAGTATCTCAGCCTTTGGATGCTTTGTGCTTGCTGAGAGTTGCAGCAGGCCAGGAGTGAAGGGGTGCCCCTGGATCTCAGCTGTGAGAAGGAAATGGGAGTGAGTGGCTGGCCTCAGGAGGGCCAAAGGGGCAGAATCTGTGCCTCAGTGAGGCACAAGGCATTACCAGTTTTCCCAAAGACCTGGCTGCCAAAGCATTTTAAAACAGTTATGCAGAAACCCCATTTTTAACATATAAACTGTATTATACTATAAATGCATCATCAGCAAGAGTTGTTAAAAAATACCATTAAGAAAGAAAAGAAAAATTTGCATTTTTAGTCAGCATTGTTATACTCATAGAAAACCCATGGGAAGCGTGAGCTCAGTGCAGGTATGTTAAGAATTAGGCTGATTTAATTAACCATTAGTGGGTGGAGATAATCAGGGTATTTCTCCTTGGTTTTATAGGCAGTGCTTAAGAACAGACAAGGCAGCACCCTTCAGCATGTGTTAAAATCTTCCCTTGATAGCTCCACCAAACTTGGAACACTTTTTTCTTAAATTCTTCTTCTCTACAAATTCTCATGTGACTTTGTTAATCTATTCAGCGTTCTCAAGTTGTAAAATCCTAACGATCTGAAACACTGTAAAAACATTTCGTGCCAACTGTTCCTACAGGGAAAGGACCACTTCGTTTTGCCAATGTTTTCTGTTTTTTTGTTCCATTTGCCCAAGAAGGTACTTGCTGGTGGAGACAGAGAAAGTCTTCGCCATTGCTCCTCAGCCTGCATTTTTTAAACCTTTTGCGATGGCTTCTACCTTGTCATCGTGCTACACTGACGCTCTCCACACTGAAGCTCAACTATGTGGAGGTGTCTGCGTGCCACCCAAGCACCTAATGGGATTCCTTCCATCCCAGCCCGCTGGAAAATGCGGGAAAGCAAGGGGCATTTGGCTAAACTTAAAGGCACGCACTCCTCCTGAAAGAAAAAAAAAAAAAAAAACACAAAACCACAACCCACTTACACACGTAAAACTCCGCGTGTCAGTGGGGACTGCAGCTCGGCAGCAGGAGGTGACCGTGCGTAACACGGAGCTTGACAATGATGGCGCCGGCACCCGGCGCTGCCCCACGCGGCGGGACGGTGACCCGGGGGGCAGCCTGTGGGGGGGTGGGAGGGGGCACAGCGGAGCTGCTGGGACGAGATCACCGCCAGGTTGGCAACCGGTAACCGGCCAAGCACCGAACCCACGGACAGACCCCGGGACAAGACCCAGGGACAAGACCCAGGGCACCGGGCAGAGCCCCCCCTGCCCCCTCCTCCCCTCACAAGGCCCGACGCGCGTGCGCGGCTGAGGGGAGGGAGCGGCCTCTATCCCACCCCACCCCCCACCCCTCCCAGTCCTCCAGCCTTCCCGGCGTGCCCTGCGCGTACCTTACAGCGCAGGGGCGGCGTGGCCGCTCGCTCCTTTCGTCTCGGTGTATCTCGGTGTGTCTCGGTGTCTCGCCCCGCGTGTGGGAGGCGGCGCGGGCGCGGCGAGATGGCGGGCGTGGGGCGGGAGGGCAACGCTGCCGCCGCCGAAGCGGAGAAGCAGCTGAACGGCGAGCTGCCCCCGGACCCCGAGGACAAGGACGGCGCGGAGGGCAGCGCGGCGGGGCTCGGCGCGGAGGATGGCGCCAAGAAAAAGCGCAAGAAGAAGAAGAAGGGCAAAGCGGGCCCCGCGGGTAAGAACCGGGCCGCGCTGTGTCGGGACCGGACCCTCCGCTGACAGGCCCGGCGGGGAGGGTTTGGGGTAGGGGCCGCCACCCGGCGGACCCGGCCTGTACGCGGCGGCGGGGGGCTGCGGGTGGCTAAAGGGTCCTGCGGCGTGGGGAGCGGGAGGGTGATGGGTGCCGGCGAGGCCGCTGTCCCGGGCCGTGGCGGCTGTGTGGGCTCCAGGGGATCCCCCCGGGGAGGAGGGGGCTCTGGGGAGCCGGGAGGATGCTTCTGCCGGTCAGAAGCGGGGAAGCTCCAGCGGGGTGAGTCCTCCCTGCCCTGGTGCGGACTGAGAGACGCTCGTTCCCTCATCCCCTCCTCTGCCCTGAGGGCGAAAAGGCGTGAGGCTGCTGCTGTAAAAGTCATCCCGCATGATGGAGTCTCGGTACCCCTCCCAAGTCCTCCGAGAGCCGGAGCAAGTCTGGGCAAACAGTGCGAAGGAACTACGGTTTAGGTTTGTTTTAGCAGGCTAGCAGTTAGTGATCATCGTGATGTGCGTTTATAATTATTTACTTCACGCCCATATTATCTCACAGGAGCAGGCTACTGCTGTGGCAAGAAAAATTTAGTTACCCTAGCCAAAAAAAACTAAACAAAAAACCAAAAAAAGTAGTCAGAAGTGTCTGCTGTCTTTATGCACAAGTTTCAATAACAGTGCCTGTCAGTGTGGTGCCCTACAATCTCATCCACTGCATCTGCTTTAATAAAAAAAAGCTGTGCTCTAGTATCTTGTAGGATAAATACTGTGTGACAGCTCTGTAATGTTTTAGAGACTGTTGTTTACTAATGTGGAGCTATCTTTTTACTGTAAGTCATACTTGAATTTTACGAACAGGACAAGAAACAGATAAAGAAATGGACGGTCCTCTTGATGATGTAGCAAAACAACTGGATAAACAAGCATTGGAGGACAAAGAAAAAGATGATGATGATGAAGGCAAGTAAAATTTAGCTTTTCTCATGACGTTTCCAGTTTCAGCTTCTTCCTAGAATCCCATTTTAACACCCCTTTACAGGTGCTGTGTGGGTTGTTTCGTTGTTATTTGCTGTTTTTTGTTTTTTTTTTTCTTGGATTGTAGCTATATTTGCTTTTTACTTTTTTGGCAGCAGTGTAGCTGTCACACACACACACACATATATATATATACATACACCAGAGAAAACAGCTTTGCTAGAGCTTGTTTTCAAGGTCCTTAATACTGTGTGGAAATATTTAGCTTAAGTTAAGGTAAGCATTACCATTCACTTGCATTTCTATAGTCAGTATAGATTAATGTTACAAATTATGTTCCTTATTCTTTCTGTGGAACAGAATATACAGAGGAAAATTTTAAGAGAGCATTTTAATTACTAGAAGGTCTTGAAGTCTTTGAGTGACTTCAGACCTGCTTATCTGTAATCCTAATTTTTCATTAAAACTGAACTGAGGAGAGATTAATATACAAGGGATACACCTTGTGTGTTGTTTGTGCTATTCAGCTGATGTAAGGAAGTGCCTGGTAATGAAACCCAGGCTGGATGCATCTTTTCAGCAGTCATGTAAGATAAAAATACTTACTTTCTTTAGATGAGTGGTTCTCAACAGAAATGGACATTTAAGAAAATCTGTTTCTCAAACTGATAATCTAGTTTCCTTTTTGTGAATTAGTATGTAAGTTGGCTGAGCACCACAAAATGGTTCTTACTGTTCTGCTTAGAAATCTTCGTAGTTGACTATTGGTGGAATTCATCATTCCAGAATATCATGTGATCAATTAGTTGTAGAAGTCTAAGTCAATGAAGTGTACTGAGATAAATAAAAGTACAAATAAATTTATCTTTGAACATTATTAGTCTATATAGCATCCAGTTACTTTCCACATTCTTATGGATTATTTCTTTCAGGGTATATTTCAGGTTATGAAGTTGAAAGATCATGATTACAATATGAAGTGGTGCTGTTACTGAACTAATAGTCTTTATTTTTTTCTCAAATTTTGGAAAAACAATATTTTTGCAGAAAAATAAAAATTGTTGTAAGTTTTTTGACAACAGCTGGGTGTCCTTGTTTATACTGGTTCTCACCACTTGCCTTGTTAAATTAATAGTTTCAGAGGTGTTGCTTAAGACATGGTGCTGCATTGATTAAACCCAGTAAAATACATATCCCCCTCCTTTTCTTTTTTCCTCCTTGATAACACTGTAACTTGGTGTAAAAAATAAGATTGTGTACCTTTTGAAATCTGGGAGAGATTAGGAAGTGTTCTTCTAATTTCCATTGCAGTATTGAATCATGTTGACAGATAACAGTTTTCCATGAAATTAAGTTATTAAGCAGCTATACCAAAATGGCATCAGGTTGGACTTCAGTTTTGCAAAGATCTGAAGATGCTATTCTGCTGAAAATTTTTTTTTTTTTTTTTTTTTTTTGTTATCAGCTAAGACAAACAGGGTAGCAATGGTTAGATGCAGTAGTTATGTTTCTGGCAGCACAGCTAGTCTGCAGCAATCTTCAAGGACATGAAAGCACAGGCCTGGTTAGTTTGTCTTGCAGTTGGCAGATTCAGGTGCAGTGATGTATGAAAAAGCCACAATAAGCAGATAGCAGCAGTGACAACATTTAAGAAATGCAGTACTTTTTTTTTTTTTTTTTTTTTTCTTCAATCTAGGCTGAGCATTAAAAAAAAAATCCTAAAATCACTTGGTGAATTAACTGGATTCATGTCTAATCTATTTCTTGATTAGTGGCTTGGGCACAGCTCAAGGTCAAAAAAAAAAAAAAAAAAAAAAAAAGTGGCAGTTAGCACACCTTAAAGAAATTTATATTCACACCTTAAGATTTTTCACCTGCCTATGAAATAAGGATTGATGTAGAATTTGGTAGGCTGGGCTGTGTTGTAGTTACACTGGTAGTCTGAGTTCTGCTTGCAATTTCTTTCAAAAATTTTAAATAAGATACTTAGTCCCAAAAGGATCTGGGGAGAGGCAGAGGTAAGGCATCCCTGAAATTTGCCCCAGCTGTAGGTTTGCAGCAGTCACTAAAGCCTAAAAATGCAGAGGACACCACCAGTCATTATGAGGTAGTTGAAATCTAGTGACTGGAAAAGCTAGTTTGTATTTTGGTTTGGTTTTTCCTTTATTTAAAGGAACAAACACAAGTTTGTGGATAAATGCATTAAAAATTGTAGCACTTCCACTTGATTCTACAAGTACTTTGAATTTTGCTTTTCACTTTAGATAAAAAAAAGAAAATACTCTAAATGTAGACAACTAGTGCTTACCTATTTTTAAAATTAACTTGTGGCTAGGTCCATGAGGTTTATTTAGATGGTATCACATTGGATAATTAGTTCATTTTTTATTAAGTAACTAAGTATTGGAGGTAGCCAAACATGAAGTCCACGCACGGGCTTTTTTTTAAAACTGTGATGTGACTGTGAAGTGTGAACCTGTTCTGTGATGTGACCAGTTCTTGGTGCTTCCATGCTGTGCTCTCTGAAAGCCTCCCACTGGAACATCCCACAGGCAGTGTTTTAGCTCAGTGCTGGTTGTGACTTTCCCTGTTATCTCTAGATTGAGCTCCCCCTGATCTAAGTGCTACCCTCTTTATTGTTTGGGTTTTTTAGCTTTGCAGATATATTAGGTTCCTTGAGCTGAAGCATCAGAAGATAGGTTTGAAGCACCAGCTTCTTGTTACCTGTTATGTCTAATACAGTTTTCTGACATCCTCCCCCAGCCTCAGGCATCTTTTTAGGAAGTAGGCCTTTCTGAAAACTTTCCCTGAGTTGCTTTTTTTCTGTTTGGTGATCTGTTTAAGCCGTCAACTTTAGAAGGTATGCCTTTATGTCTGTGTTTGGCTTAGGGACCAAAAATACTAATGGTTTGATAATTTTAATCCGTTAGTTTATACTGTGAGAGAAGTGTTTTCTGATAATCCAGATGGTTTTGTGTCTCATTCTAGGTTGTTTTGTTCTTTAAGATTACTTAATGTTCACCTGAGCACTTTTTTCCTGTAGATGGAGATGGTGAAGGAGACGGAGCAACAGGGAAAAAAAAGAAGAAGAAGAAAAAGAAGAAAGGACGTAGGTATCAAGCAGAAAAATAAGGACAGATTGTATGAATATTTGGTTAGGTGTATGTAAGGGCTGTTCTTAGCAGTTGAAACAGATTGTGGGGTGCAGTTTGGTTTGTAAGTTAAGTCTCACTGACCTTTCTTCTTTCTGGTATCTCTGAATGCCCCCTTCATCACTGGCCAAATGAAGTCATATGAAGGCATTATGATAGAATGTTTTCTTGGAAAAAGCCCAAATTCTAGTAAGGGGATGTTAAGTAATGCCATTTAAATTTTGTGGTTGAAAATAGGTACTTGGTGTTTCCTGTGTTCCATATTTAAAACTTTATTACATTATACTCAACAGCTAAGGTCCAGACAGATCCACCTTCCATTCCAATATGTGATCTATTTCCCAGCAACATATTCCCAAAGGGAGAAGAATGTGAATACCCACCAACACAAGATGGGTGAGTGTTTTAAGCTTGAAAATAAATGCTGTCATCTGGATGTGCTGAGCTGCAAAACTGTTAATGTCTAACTAAATGAACAAAGTAAGGTATTATGTGCCTTTTTTTTTTTTTTGTCTCATCTGAGATCTTAATGAATAGAAGTCTTCAGGCCAAAATGTTCCTTTTTAATTCGGGTATAGCCTGTATGAGCACAATTGCTGTGGGGCAGGGGACCAACAAGATTTCAGTGGGCTGCTAGTAAGAAATGTGAATGGGTAATCAAAATGGATAAGAAAAATGAGGTGGTTGATCAGCATGAGTTACACAGAAATCTGAATGAAAATGCAAAAGTATGACTGAAAACTTTTCAGGAAGTTTTAATCAAAATATAGGTTAAGGGGTGGGGATCAGATAAATATTTATGAAAGCATTGTTAGTTTTCAGTAACTTTTTTTTCAGGGTCAGATTACTTTGAAACATTTTTTTGTTGTCTAAAGTCAATGCTTCCTCATAGAATGTAAAGCAACATAGCTAAGAGTCTTAACACATCCTATAAATTGTCTTCAGATATTCAGATATTATGGTTTCATGTTTGTGAGATTAAAATTTGGTTGTGAGGAAGTCTTATTTTTAATTACTTCCATTTGATCACAAGGTGTGCTTATATTTATTTATTAATGACTGCCTTCTTTGTATGCACAGTCTTAGCATGCTAATGAAGGACTTTCACAGGGTAGTCCTGACAGGCTGATCCAGGAGTCATTCTCTCATGTTTCGGAGTTAATGTCTCTATATGCTTGTGCCACATTCAGAAGGACATGATTTAAGCAATCCAGGAAATTAGATTATAAATGTATTAAACATGTCCTTATGACATTCTGTTTTACTCTGTTTCATATCCAGCTGTTGAAGATCAAATAGGTTCACAGCTATTCATTTGAAAGGAAAACAAAATGAGCCCCCAAAACCCCAGCAAAACAAATAAAAACCAAGCCATCTTTTCTAACAGGATTTAAGCGGGGCATATTTTCTGTATCAAGAATCTTCTGCTGTGTATGAAGAATGTACACTTCTAAGGAACTTGAAATAGTTCCATTATGTAATTTACTTAAGCAAATGTGTGTTTAATTTTGTTCCTGATTTAAATACTTAATTGCTGTGGTGCTACTGTAGCATTTCCTAACATGAGTAGCTACTTATATTAGTAGCTAACATAAATACCAGGGCATTTCTTACTCTGAATAATAGTTTCAATTTATAGAACTGTGGAGCCTATTTGTTTCTCTTCTCTTATTTATGTTGAGGGCAGTAGAGTTTGTCTCTTTTCTTTTTTAGAGTTGCACTTTTGATCTTAACTCTTGACGTTAAATGCTTTCTAAAGTCACCTTTCATCAGCCTAGGATTGTGTATTTGTTGCAGGAAGCTGTTCTAGAAGGGAGTGTCACTCAGTTTTCAGGGGAAAAAATAGCAAAGAATCAATTCTCATATAGATAACAGAGTAGCAGCTTTGGTATTTTTATACCTGTTCTATTTGAACCTTGTGGTTTTTGTTGAAGACATCTACGTTTGAAATTATGCAGCAGGTATGGTGGCAAAGCTATAAGCATTATTTCATGATACTCTGATTCTGTTGTAGTGGAATTACGGAATTTTTGTCCCTGACTGCTTATTTCTTCCCCTGTGCTGTTATTGGGGTTAAAATAATTTTGGGGAATTATTTTCTGGAATGATTAGCTTTGATCATTAAAATCTAGGTTTTAGCACAATCCTATAAAGATTGTACTAGTGAAAACCGGGGTCTGTGAATTGGAGTAAAAAGTGGGAACAAATGAACTGGAGCAATAGCCAGCATGTTAAGAAACTTCCTTTGAAAGAGCTTGTTAGCTCATACACTTGTAGGGAGATAACAATGTTTGATGTGAGATCTTTGCTTGATCAGTTGGTTTTTCACGTCCTGAAAGTTTTCACAGTCTGAAGGTCTTAGACTCAAGCCAGATTTCTTGTCACTTTCTTTCCTGAGCTCCCAGGTGGCAGTGGTGCAGCTTTGGCAGCAAAATCCTTTAGGTGTGATACAGTATTTTTAACTGGAGAGGTTATTTTGTCCCCTAGGTGTCTTGCATGGGGTGACTATATTGAAATATAAGAGGACAGAGTGAAGATGGCTTCCTGCCAGATTGCTGGAGTTTGCACTTAAATCTGTGACTGATGGCAGAGCAGCTGCCCAGACTCTGTCAGCAGCTTTTGCTACCAGAGGGTGTTCCCTGCTGGAATCCAGAGCAGTATGAAAGGATCCTCCTGTCCTTTCCACCCTGTTTTTCTGCTGTACACCTTTTCCATATTCTGCTGTGACTACTATGCCAGCAGTATTCCAATTTCCAAATGCAGTAGAGGGGTTCAGGTGTCTCAGCCTCCTGCTTGTTTGCTT
Organism: Heliangelus exortis; assembly: GCF_036169615.1. NCBI lineage: Eukaryota > Metazoa > Chordata > Aves > Apodiformes > Trochilidae > Heliangelus > Heliangelus exortis. Next base: position 123,379,238 of record NC_092422.1, on the reverse strand, counting down.
TTTAACCTTCTTGGTTGAATTTACTAGTGTTAGGGCAAATTCTAAGAACAGTATGCTTGTTCCTATTGGAGCAACAAAACTGCTTAGAAAAGTAAATGGGATTTCTCTGTGGCACTCTTGTTGCTTTATCTGAAAAGGTAGAGAAAATTCAAGGCAAACAACCGACAGTGTCTCAAACTATTTGGATCCTCTGGTCATTCTGAGAAAAAACTTAGAGAATAGCCTGTTATCCTCATTTATCTTTTCAACTCTGTCTTGAGATTGCAGGCCTCTTAACACTATAAATAATCAGTTCAAAATGGAGTAAAATTGCAGCCATCATCTCTTGGCTCACTCATTTTTTGGCTGTGGAGGAAACTCTTAAGAGTGCAGCCAAGTTACATATCTATGAGCGAGTACCTATACTTTTGAATTTCAAGAAGTAATCCTTTGACTTTGCATATTCAGTTATTTGCTTAGAATCAGTGAACAGTAAATTTGGAAATGTTGGTGTAGTTCAGCATCTTTGGTCCATCTTGTCCATCATCCCTTTTCTTTTATGACCCACCTGCCAGGATTTGCAGCTGTGTGTTGGTTTTATTAATATTCCTTATGCATGGTAGGTACAGAGTTCTTCCAGTTACCACCAGGGAGTTTTGTATTGTTACAGGACTCCAGCTTTACCATTTGAAGGATATTGTTAAGTTCTGACAGTTGCTTGAGTGCTTAAATTACTTTGATTTCTTTCTCGAATCCTTAGTTGTATTGTTTTTTTCATAATGAAAACTATATTAAAAACCAGTATGTTTATTAATAATGTTATATTTGGTCTTGTAATGAAAATTATTCATGTATTTGTTCCATGAACCTACCAAAGAGCCAAAATGAGTGGTATTCTCCTGCAACCAATGTTAACTCACCATCCAGCAAATTTAGAAAGTAACTTCCTGGCATGTGTTGTAGCTGCCATGCACTGTGTTAGGTGTTATTACCTAAATAGTCTAAGGAGCAGCAAAAGCTTCTAAACTTTAAAGGAACTTATTGTCCATACAGGAAGAGCACTGTCTGAATGAGTAAAATTGGGCAAAACGCAAACTTCTTGCATGATCAGAGCATGTTATGGTTATTTGCCTGCTGAACTCAAGGCAGAACTGCAGGCAGTGATAGGAACTTATATGGCTTTTCTGCCATTTTGAAAAATATTATGCATCCTTCAAGCATGCTGCTCCTCTGACCTTCTGGGAGTAGTGGAAGATAAGGTTTTCCAACATGTACAGGAAATAACGTGGTTCACAGTCTGAGTTAAGTTTCTTTGTACCCATAATTGCTATTTTCTCGAGTGTTACTGCCTTTCACAGGTCCCAGTCTGTAATGCTGGTATTTATAGGCTTCCTTAACTGTGAAAATGTTATGAATTGGGATCTTTTTTAATGTTGCACAGTGGAATGTAGGCTTGACTAGTTAATAAATGCTTTGCAGGCTTAAGACAGAAGTTGTAGTGATTACTCTGATTACAGTAATTTTTCATGATGCACTTTATTTACTTTCAAGGCGAACTGCTGCTTGGAGAACAACTAGTGAAGAAAAGAAAGCACTAGACCAAGCCAGTGAGGAAATCTGGAATGATTTTCGGGCGGCTGCAGAGGCACACAGACAAGTGAGGAAATACGTTATGAGCTGGATAAAACCTGGAATGACAATGATAGAAATCTGGTGAGGACACAGATCTTCTCGAAGACCTCTGCTGTAAATTTGCCTTCTTTCTCCAGAGAGAGTAGGATTTAGTCTCAGTTTTGTGTGGTTAATTGGTTGTATCACGAATGTTGGGGGGGGATTTCTGTTTGAAGTACACAATGAGTATCCAAAATTATTTCCTTTAAGTTTCCTCTTATATTCTTGGCTTGTGCACCTTTACAGGGCCTGGGATCATACAGAATTTCAAACTAAACTTTTGAGTTATGTTGACTTGTGTTGAGTTCATGCTTGATTTTAGTGTTCTCTGCCCTGGCTATTCTTGCATACAAATTCTTCAAGCAATACTGAGAGAAGCAGCAGTGGCAGTAGTAAACATCCTGACTTTTACCAGAATTGTCTGTGAAATCTTGTGTGTATGAGCACTGCAGATGCAGCATGAGGCTGGGAGCAGGTGAAGAGCCATAAAACTGGCACGGCTGTGTACTCAGGCAGGAAGATTTTGTCTGTATTTAGCCTTCACTGTCATGTTTCTGGGAGAAACACAGTGTGTCTTTGTGTTGTTCTCAGTTGATAATACGTTTGCTCAGTTATTTTTTAAGATAAACATGAGCTGGATGAGGTAAGGTTAAAAGAAGTAATTAGCCTGGAGTAATTCTCCTGACTCTTCCAGCTTTTCCTTTTTCTGTCCTTCAGTTTATCTGGACTGACTGTCTGCTGTCCAAGTATTGCACTGATCCAGGATAGTTCAGCTTCCAAAACCAGGTGCTTTTTCAGCCTAGAATGACTGGGGCCTGTTCTGGCAAGATAGTAAAAAAGCTCATCGGAGCTGATGTCTAAGGTAGCTGTGAGAGGATAATGTAAAGAAATAATGTACCATCAAAGAAAATGGAAGAAAGACAGCTGCCTTAATAATCACTGGACTGGCTGAAACAAATCTGTCATACTGACTTCTACAGGTTTATTTGTTTGAGTTATAAGCAATAATTCTCTCAAAATGTGATTTTTCTTCCTCAAGTACATCAGGCTATGGGGAGTTGCCTATTAAAATAAGCTCTTCTTTTTTCCAGGTTGCTCTGAGTGAATAGCTTTCTTAAATAAAATCAGAGTATGGTGCACTGTTGTGAGCTGCAGTTTACATCGTTCCCTGCCGCTACCCGAGTATGCACTGGTGAACCTGTATCTGTAGCTTTCTAGTAGCAAACAGCTTGAGAGTAGACAAAAACCAAGAACAAATGCTAGTCTGAAGATATTATATCAAAATAATCACTGAATTAAAAAAAAAATCTTTTTAATTAGTTTTTTTAAAAAATAAATGAGGAAATTTCTTTTAAATTCCAGTAATAGAAAAATTGCATTTAATTTACCTGAATTTCAGTTGCATAACCTCTGCTGCTCAAAATGAATATTGCTTGTAAACAATGGATATTTTAAATTTAGAGTAAAAGCACTAGTGAAGTACTTAGTTTTGCCCAAGGAAGGGTAGAAGAAACAACACTTTAAGGACTGAAGATCATTATTGCATTTTCCAGTCCAGGGTTTTTTTTCTAATTAACATGTAAGTAATTTACAGTTTCAAATTAAAACATTCGCTTGAATATTTTTGAGATTTTGCTCTTGCGTTGATTTATTTGAAGTCATCATAAGAAATATTAATGACAACTCTTATGTTCTTCTTTTCTTCTCCTTCCCCTCTGCCTTTTAGTGAAAAACTAGAAGACTGCTCACGTAAGCTAATAAAGGAAAATGGTTTAAATGCAGGTCTTGCATTTCCTACTGGGTGCTCTCTGAATAATTGTGCCGCCCACTACACTCCCAATGCTGGAGATCCAACAGTCCTGCAGTACGACGATATTTGCAAAATAGATTTTGGGACACATATTAGTGGTTAGTTTTCTTCTAATAATTAAAACTTTGAGAGAATTCTTCGGTGCAAAAACTGTGAAGCTAATTAACTTTTCCTGGTTTCAGGTCATATTATTGACTGTGCTTTTACAGTCACGTTCAATCCAAAATACGACAGGCTTTTACAAGCTGTAAAGGATGCCACAAATACTGGAATAAGGGTATGATCATTCTTTAAGTAATTTACTGAGTCTTTTACAGTAAACTTTGCAGTTAATTTCCATTGATATTTGCACTTTTATTTTCAGTGTGCTGGAATAGATGTTCGTCTCTGTGATGTGGGGGAAGCCATACAGGAAGTTATGGAGTCTTATGAGGTTGAAATAGATGGCAAAACATACCAGGGTAAGTTCTGTTCTTTATGTAAGGATAGTTGCATTTACAGTATATTTATTTGTGCAAATACTAATTTATTTCTGTCGTATTAGAAAGAGGTCTGTCTTAGAAGTATGGTATGAGTGACTTATATAAATACATGCTTCTGGCTGGTTTGCCATTCCTATGGAGGAATGTTCTTGGCTTATATGTCCAAGTATTGTATCTTTCACAACTGAGATGAAGGCTAAACAATTGTTTCAAAATGTACTAATTATTTGACAACTGCTGTTTTGTCTTCATTAATAAGCTTTTGTTACTGTTGGAGTTGCTAATCTTCAATAATGAAGTTTTGATATAGCACACAAAACTAACTTGAGCTGTGGCTGAAATTTGTACAGATTGTGAGGGTTGTTTTGAGTTTAGTTCCTCTGCATTACGATGAGCCCCTGTTGTACTTTCGGTATGGACTAACAAACCAAATTGCTTTGAAGGGTTTAACATGTTAGGAAATTACCTGTAATGTTCATGTTTTCTTTTAAAGTGAAACCAATTCGCAATTTGAATGGACACTCGATTGGGCCATATAGGATACATGCTGGAAAAACAGTGCCCATTGTGAAAGGAGGAGAAGCCACAAGAATGGAGGTAAATGGAGTTCTTAAATCTTTCTGTTGTTTCCCCAGTTGTCACTGCAAGAATACTATTTCCTGTGCAGTCCTAATGTTTACTGTTTGTGATCCTAGTAGATAATAGGAGCAGGGGAGGAACTTCACTGTAATTTGTAATGCTTCTCTAAAGGAAGGGGTGATCACTCTTCTTTCATCATAGTGGCTTCTCCCTTTAGTTGTGGAGTGTTCTGGTATCTTAACACTTTCTGAAATTGAAGCCCTGGAACCCTAGTATTAAAAAGAAAAGAAAAAACCTTAGTGATGCATACAGAAACACTTGCATACTTATTTCTCTATGTATATACATTACATAAATGTATTGTTGCAAAGTTGTGCTTAAAAGCAGGGGAAAAGACAGAAATACAGATTTTGGGGTAAACTTGGGGGACCAGAGTTTTCCTGAAAGATGTTTGGACCTGCCTGTTACACTTTCCTTGTTTGTTCAGCGTGTCATTAAAAAGACAAAATACCAATCTTTTCTTACTCAGGTAATTCTTTAGAAGTATTTCTGTAGTGTTGCAGCTTTGCATGACTTTTGCAAGTACAGTTTAAGTATTATACCTTTATTGAAAAGCTTCCGTTGCAGTTTTTCTTTGCCAATAGAAAATAATTATATTATGTATATTTCTAGTTTATATGAGACTAGATGAAATATGTTGATTGACTAACGTTTTTGAGAAGGGCAAGGGAAGTTGCTGTACCCAGTGTGGCAAACTATACAGGAGAAAGGCAGTATTAAAATATGTAATCTGAGATTTAGCCACCATTTTGATGTAAGCTTGTGTTCTAACAAGATTAAGATGGCTTATTGGTAATGAGATAAGGAGCTTTTCATTCTCTGATGCTGATTACCAATGGTCACTAATAAGCCTTTTGGAGCCCATCAGACTTCTAAGAGCTGAATAGGGACAGTTATGGTCTGGACAGGATTGTGTTTTGAGGTTGAGGTAGGCTCACTCTGATTACCCAAAACTTGTATCATAATTGTTATTTAACTTAATAATGATGTGAGCAAGAAGACAAAAGTTTTAGCTATCATCTTATTAATCAGAATGTGCAAAGAGATTAAAGACTCAGAGAAAAGGAAAGTAGAAAAGCTTGTGTCCCCTTCTTGGTTTATCTTAGTGAATGGTTAGGTCTTGTATATCATCCATCATCATTATATTACTAATATAAAATTTGCATGTTCTTTAAGCAGGTCTTTAAAGATTTCAGAGCTTTGAGTTTGTTCTAATTGAATATCCAGACACTGGGGAGAAGACACTTTTTAAATTTCTTTAGCTTCTGGAGGTTACTTAGGACACAGTGCTACATGATTAAAGACAGTGAGTTTTGCCAATGAAGAATGTGGAGCATAGCCAAGCTCTTACTGTACTATGCTAATTATAGTATCAAACTGCAATCCAATGAGTTTTTTGTGCTGAAGAGAAATATAGCCAATTGACAATCCTTATTCTGAAAAAGTGGGTGTGAAGTAAATTTTTTGTGGCATTGTGTGTGGTTGTTTTTTTGGTTTTGTGTTTTGTTGTTCAATTAAATCAGTTGAATATTCAAGGACATCGTTAAGGTTTGTCTTGAATTTTGAAGCCTGTGTTTTTACATATGGCTTCTGTTTTTTGATTTATGACTTTCAAAGTAGCTCAATAAACTGAAATTTGGTGCCCTGTCTTGTGCAAGTCCCTTTCACAGGCCTAGTGTGAAGGATACATGAATGTACTTGACAGAAATGAGTTTATACAATGGCATTTCAGTATTTTGTTGCCTGGAATTTTGATGATGCCCTCAGATATGTATTGCCTTCATTTCTTGAAGAAATAGATCTTGTGGAGTGGAAATGAGCAGGTTAAAGGTTTATGCTAGCAGCTGGTAGAAGAAAATTCTTGCAGAAATTGGGCAGAAATTTCCTCAGTGCAGTAAGTCTCTGTAATCAACATCCATTTGCTATGTCTATATGATACATTTCCTAGGACTTCTATCTGAATAGCAAAGGAGAACTGCTTCCAGCCAGCAAATGTTTTGCAGCAGGATATAGTTTCCTAGCTATATTAGATGTATGTTTTGACAGTCTTTTAACTGCAATGACTTTGGGGAAAATGTGACTAGAAACATGCTGATAATTCATGGCTTGGCACAAATAAAATGTTACCAGCATAAATAAGCTGCTGATATGGAGATGTCTGCAACTTTGCTGTGTGAGGTCTCTGTATTGACTTCTGTTCTGCATTGATTTGGTGACTGAATATACTCACATGCAATCGATTTTATTCAGAAGTTGTTACGCTGAGATCACTATATCAGAATGGCCCAATGTCAGTTATTTCATACTGCAACATGTTCCCTTTTTTATTTCTCCTTAGGAAGGTGAAGTGTATGCTATAGAAACCTTCGGTAGCACAGGAAAAGGTGTTGTTCATGATGATATGGAGTGTTCTCATTATATGAAGAACTTCGATGTTGGGCATGTGCCAATAAGGTTGGATTTTTATTTTTTTGTTGTTTGTATGTTGTGCTAGAGGTTCCATCCTATTTGGCTTCAAATTTGATACAGTGCAGGTTCTTCATGAATTAAGAAGGCTGTAAGAGGACATAAAGGTGCTATTAGCAAGCTTTTTGTAATGAAATATGGTCTGATTATAAATTTGGAACAATATTGTAAAGAATTTGGAAATGGAGATCCTGCATTATTACGACTTCAGAAATACAGATGGTTTGGTGTGGTTTTTTTTTTTTAACAACAATCTTATAACTAGTAATTTTTATTACTAATTATAATTTTACTTTATATTATTATTGTACTGTATATTTACTGTATATATTATATTATGATTTTACTGTATATCAATATACGATTAATTAAATTAATTATACTATTAATTGAAATTAATATTTAATATTAAATATTAATGTTCTAGTTAATTCAAAATTATAATATTTAATAATTACCAGTATATAGTGTTACTATAACACTATATGCTTATATTAACACTATATGCTTATATTAACACTATATGCTTATATTAACACTATATGCTTATATTAACACTATATGCTTATATTAACACTATATGCTTATATTAACACTATATGCTTATATTAACACTATATGCTTATATTAAATGTTTAGATTATATTTTTTAAATTGACATTGTTGTTACAGTTGTGTGCCACAATCTTAGTCTTAGTGCTGGTCCCAGAATGTGTCAAGCTGTTCAAGTCATCTGTTTTGTGTAGCTATTTTTTGAGTTTGAAGTTCTTGTTTCAGTGTATTACTGTAAAATGAAATAGCCTATTATAAACTTTCAGTTTTCACTGTGATTCCATTTTGGCATGTCTAGGAGTGAGTGTGTTTTCTGAAGTGAAGGCTGTTATGGTTAGAAACATAGCAAGTAGATGTGCTTTCCCACTTAGTTCTACTTTGTTCCCACAGAACAATCTAGTAATTTGAAAAAGGAGGGGAATTAGCCTAAGGGTTGGAGAAGAACTGCTTTCATTTGGAAGCAAGTTTATTTCTTAGCATACCTATAAATTGCTAATTTTTATGCTTATATATTATAAGAAGTACAAAGAAAGAGCTTACCAAATATTTGACTTAGGAAGTAAAGTTTCAGCATTTTAAACCACCAAGCTTGCACCTAACTTCGTTCAGATTGGTAACCACTTTGGATGAGGAAGAGTTCTGTTTTTCTCTAAGATGAGTGGGCTTTTTTATTGAAGAAAGTGTTTCCTGTTTTGTTTTCTTGGGGGTGGGGAGGTAGTTAGATGCAGATATTTCAGATATGCAAACACGGGGTTGGAACTTTTAAGTCCCTGCGACCCAAATCATTCTATGATTCTTTGATATGTTCACAGTTGTAACTTGCCCTATTTGAAAGGGATGGCCAGGGTGTTGGCAGCATTCAGATTCGTCTTGAAGGATATTTTTTTGCGGGAGAAAAATGCACTTTTGTGAACAGAACACCTGATCGGTGTAGAAAGGCATCCCGAGACTGGGCAGTCTTAAAATGCCTTGAAATCTAATTTTTTTTTTTTTTTTTTTTTTTAATTGGTGTCTTTTGTTTTTCTGTGACTTCTCAAACATGTTGTCTTTCCTTCCTTCCTTCCTTCCTTCAGGCTTCCAAGAGCAAAACACTTGCTGAATGTTATCAATGAAAACTTTGGTACTCTTGCCTTCTGCCGCCGATGGCTGGATCGCCTGGGGGAGAGCAAATACCTGATGGCACTGAAGAACCTCTGTGACTTGGGTATAGTGGATCCCTACCCTCCCTTGTGTGACATCAAAGGCTCATACACAGCACAGTTTGAGCACACTATACTGCTGCGCCCGACCTGCAAGGAGGTTGTCAGCAGAGGAGATGACTACTAAACTCTTAAGCCACCTCAGCACCTTTATACTTTAGGCTTTGTTGGAACATACTATACCAGAATTAATTTGCAACGTATTGTTCTGTTTTAACAGTGGACTGATGTAATACTTTCCGTATCTGGAAAGGAAGGAATTTAATCAAAGGCAAGTCTCCTAATGTAACTAACCAAGGAAAAAGCTTTCAGGCCTTTAGAAATACTTCAAAAGTTACTTATTTTTTTTTTTCTGTTCAGGGAAATATGTGCTATAAAGCTCAATTCTTAGTTTGGAATGAGTTATACATTTTGTTTTGAACATTTATGATAAAAGATGCTTTTCAAATATTTATATTACCATATTCCTACTTGAATGCTTTGAATGACTACACCTGATTTCTGCACCCAAATCCTCTATGATATTGCCTTTTAAACTTCCTGGAATCCATTTTGTAAAAAATAAAGACAAATTTTCAGATCTTAAATTATATATACTTTTCAGAAGTCTGGTTATTATGATTCTGGTCAGGAGTCTGCTGGGAAAGTGCTCTATTAAATGTTTTACAGTCTTGATTCGCCTTGTCTTTGAAACAGGACCTGTCCTATCCTTATTATGAAACTTGGCCTTTCAGTAGTTATTTGAATAGTCTCGATGGTGCTGGGATACAGAGCAAGAAGTCATGAACTCTTTGCAGGACAGAACATGACTACTTCAGTAAAGCTGCGTGGTGTCATTAGGTTTTGAGTATGCCAGTCTTCAGTTTATATTTCAGCTGTATTAGAACATGTTGAACACATTTGGTGGCCTCTCTTGCTCTTACCAGCAGTGTGTGACTTTTGGCTGACAGCTGTGAATATTGGTATATATCCTGACATGTTGTTTGCCATTGGCATGCCTTCTTTCATGGAGTAAAATTTCCCTTCGTGTGACTCCCGGTCTCCTTAAAATTCTCATTTGATTAGATAAGTGGGGAGAATTAAAGCATTAATTTACCTGGGACTGTTAAAAAGTTCTTCCATACGGGCAAGCTAATGTGGAGTATCTGCTATTGACATTAGAGATCATTCATTATCTGTCTTCCTGCTGCAGTGGATCTGGCTGTTCAGCCTCATTTTTAAAGGTAAATTGAACCCCATGGCTCTTCAGATCTAGATTGAGTAAATATGTTTTAGTGCTGTATCCTTACCTCATGACTTCCATATTAAAATTTTACATAGTTACTGGTAATACTTCTTCAATAGGTCAATAAGAGTGTCTTAAATCTAACTTCTAGAGAAAGCAGACACTTCACCTGTGTATTTATAATGGCATTTGGTTTGTTTGTAGAGGAGTTCATGTTAATTTAGACATACCAGTTCTTTCCCCCTCTGCCTTTAGGTAAAAGCTGCTTTTTTTTTTCTTTTAAAAGCCAGTATCTGACCTGCAGTTTAGAGGGGAGCAGTGTCATGTAGCTAACCACAGTCTAAACATAGTAGACACTTAGGGGTTTTTCCCACCCAGTTTTAAGTGTTGTTAGACAACCCTTAGTACTTTTTAAACTTGTAGGAATGGGTGAAATACAATAATGAAATGTGTATTTCTGTTGGTGCTGTTTGGGAGTCTTGGCATCCCAGCAATGAATTTTAAGTAATCTCTGCAGCCACGTGGGCATGTGTGTCTCAGCTTCCAAACAAACAGTAGCTACTGTAGATGCTTGTGCATTGCAAAGTGAAAGCTGGCACTGTGAAAGGGCTGTGATGAGTGGGGCTGCTGGGTACATTAGCTGCCAATATTTTTATTTATGCTAACAGAACCACAGTGCTGATGACTTGATATGAGCAGGTTCTGGTAGAATGGATGGCTTCCAGGTCTCTTTACCTATTTTGGTAACCAGCCTGGGTTACTTCAAGTTCTGCTAGAGGAAAAAAAATCTGCTTCAATTCTTAGCCTCTTACTCAATAAGCCCAGACTTCTCTCTCGAGAAAGATGGTCTATTAGTAGCTCAGTGATTTTTGATACCGGTCCTACATCCTCAGACTTTTTTACCATCTTTGATGGTTATTTCAAGAACACTTAGTATTACAGAATGATTACTTGTTTTCCTGCTTTTGTCTGTTCTTTCACCTGAACATAGTGGGAAGACCCAGATGGGCAGAGCTGCCTTGGACAATGGCTTCTTGTTTTTGTTTTGTTGGGTTTTTTTAACTTTTTAGTTTACTGACTGATTGCTAATTCACATGTGGAAGCTGATAATCCTGCATAACAAGTTGTAGAGGAACTGCCTCAGAAAAAAATAACTTGCAGAACATGATGATTATTTGTTGTCATTGAAGTTAATTGAGTTTGGATACATGCTCCCTGTGCTACTGATAATCCTGTGTTCACACTTGGCAGTATGAAGGCAAGCCCTATTAATAATTTTCTCTACTGCTTTCATGCTCTTTAGGCTGCCTTTTCCCAATGCTGGAAGTGTAGCTATGAAGTGTAGTCCTGGCCATGCTGTCTGATAACTGGACCATACAATCTTTGTCACTTGGCAGAAATCATAAGTTTATGAAAGACTTTTGAGCCACCTGTTGACCTCTGTCTTCCTCAAATACCAAGAAGACAGGGATCATCTTGTTTCTTGAGTAGGGGCAGCAACAGAAACAGTAAAAGTTTTTGTATAGAGTGCATTTGGTAGAAGTGCCAGAGAGTTCAGAATCTACTTGGCAGGGTTTTTCCTTCGCAGAGCCCTTGAGACACAGGCCTTTAATTAGAGAATGCACAGCTTGACCTCATATGATCTGTCCTTGTAAGGAAGGTATGGCCTAAGAATTTTAGACTCGAACAACATGCTTCTTAGATGTGGGTTTGGATTGTTTTTATGTTTTGTTTCAACCTGAGTAAGTATTCTCTTAATTCCATGGAGCCTTGTACTAGTTTTCTGACTGTAAAGCAGCAAAGTTACTTCAACTCGTGTTTCACTGCATTAGCAGCACCCTGATGCTGTGCACACACTCAATGGGGGCGGCAGGACCCTCAGCTTGCTGCAGGCTTTCCCGGGTTGTTGAAGTGTTTAAAACTGCCCTCATAAGGAGTAGGGGGTGAGGGGGGGGGGGGGGGGAACTTTTGCTGGCAGTTTGCAAAACCACAGGGAACTTGTCTCTGTCCCAAAACAGAAAGCTCTGTTACTTGTGAGTTCAGGTGAAAGCAGCCAGCAGTTGTCAAGAAAAGGGCTGCCTGCAGCAAGTGCTGGGCCTGCCCCGGTGCTGGGCCTGCCCCGGTGCTGGGCCTGCCCCGGTGCTGGGCCTGCCCCGGTGCTGGGCCTGCCCCGGTGCTGGGCCTGCCCCGGTGCTGGGCCTGCCCCGGTGCTGGGCCTGCCCCGGTGCTGGGCCTGCCCCGGTGCTGGGCCTGCCCCGGTGTTCTCTTTCCCTTGAGCAGTGTCCCGTGGCTGGAGCTGGATGTGGGACTACACAGCATGGGAGACCCGTGTCAAGTGCCTTTTACAGCATAGGATGGGGAAAACGGGGCTGGTGGATACTAGCAAAGCCAGACATAAAGCTGGAAGTCAGACCTGAAGGGATTGGTTTGGTTGTCTCTTGTTTCTCAAAGCTTCTGCCAAGTGTGGGTGTTTTCTAGAAATACTGTTGGGTTGGTTCTTGTTGGTTTTGTTTTTTTAAAGTAGGGAGTCTTTTCTTCGAAAAAATAGGCCTTACAGCTTTTATTTGAATCAGAGCTAGTGGTAATTAAAGTCATAGAATTCCTGTTAAAAAATTTCAGCTTGTGCGCTGATGGTGGATTTCCCCCGACTTTTATACTTTGCATTTTCTCTTACAAATACCACCTTATTCAGAAGATCAGTTTCCCCCTCTTTACTGGCAGGTTTTATTAAAAAGGAAAATAAACTTTGTGCTAATTAGCAACTGTGAGGTCTCTCTCTAGGGACTTACTTACTCTTCTACTTTGGACTTCTGCTTGTGAAATAACAAAGCAGTTCTAGCACTTCTTTGTGGAAGCAGCTGTGTAGCAGCCCAGCTTGCAAGGGAGCAGGCATTTTAAATACAACTAATTTTTCAAGGAGGAGACCAAAACAGGGCATCTAGGGAGGGAGATGAATTTGCTGTTACAGTGAGTAAACGGATCCCGTGTCTTCCAGCTTCATTGTGTCACATTGCCTTCAGTTAATGAAAACTACATAGAAGTATAAAACCAGAGTACGAGGGCATGGAAACATAAATGATGTGATAGGTAAGCATGACTGGAATTTGTTCATTTGAATTTTACAGGTGGTGTTTGAAGGCAGAGGAACTTTGCCTAATCCTACTTATTTAAAATATTTGTCTTACAGGAACGATGAAGAGACTTCAGCTTTTTATAGTTAATAATTTGCCTGGGTTTTGTGCTTCCAATTTTGTTGGTACTTGGCATTCCACAGAACATCAGTCAGCTGTCCATAAGCAAAGGCAGACAGTATATTTTCTTAAGCCCATTCACAAAATAACGCTTCTGTCAAATAGTTCTCTGAAGGTGTGTTTGGAGATACAAAGGCCATGCAGCTTGAGAACAGCATAGCTTAGGAACAAGATGGTATTTTTATGTGAATTAATTATTTTTCCCTACATTGGTTCAGAAGGCAGTTGTTTTTGCAAATTGAAATGTTTGGGTAATTTTAAAGTATATGAAAAAATAAGTAGATAACTGTGTTGAGACTCAGGATTTTTCATTTGTGTTTTCTCATGGCAGCCACCCAACTCTTGTAGCTGAAGTTTTAAAAGCTGGGGTTTTTTTAGCTTAGCTTTTATACTGATGCTCTTTTCTTTGTTTTGCAAAACTACAGTGCTTTAAAAAAAAAAAACAACCCAACAAACTGCTGAGTAGTCAACATAGCATTTTTTGAAGATTAGGAGTAAGCCTTTTGCCTCCTTTTCAAGCTTTAGGTGTCTGCTTCCCCATTTGAATTTAGGATTTTTTCTCAGTAAGGCTAAATCTCTGAATCCCTTAAATTGTATAGAAGCTTTATTTACAACAAGATAAAAGCAAAGACACATTCTTCCACCCTATGCTCTCTGGATTGACATATCCATTACCACCTGGGACTAGAAAATGGCATTATTTTTCAGTCTGAGAAAGGGCTGCTTCAGCCTGGGTGATGTGTCAGTGGGCCCTGGGCAAGCAGGGAGGGGAAGGTGACACCAGCTGGGGACCTGGGTTAGAAAAGGACATACCAGTTGGGGAAGGAAAGTGCCAGGTTCTTTGCCTGGGCAGGAATTAAGCTCAGGCATCAGCCAGGTTGGGAACCAGCTCCCTGTTAAATGACCTGCGGGACAAGCTGAGCATCAGCCAGTGTCACCTTGTCTTCTCAGCCCTGGAAGGCTGAGTCCAGCAGTGCATTTACCAGCACAAGAGACAGGCTTACTGGGGGAGTCCAGCAAAGGGCCAACGAGATGATGAAAGGGCTTGGAGCATCTGGAATGTGAAGAGAGGCTGAAGGAAGTAGGAGTGTTCAGGCTGGAGAAGGGAAGCTCAGGGGGATCTTTTCTTGGCCTATGGATCTTATCCTATGAGGAGAGGCTGAGGGAGCTGGGGCTGTTCAGCCTGGAGAAGAGGAGGCTCAGGGGAGACCTCATCACTCTCTACAACTCCCTGAAAGGAGGGTGTAGCCAGGGGGGGGTTGGTCTCTTTTCCCAGGCAACTCTCAGCAAGACAAGAGGGCACAAGAGGTCTCAAGTTGTGCCGGGGGAGGTTTAGGTTGGACATTAGAAAGAATTTCTTTACTGAGAGGGTGATCAAGCATTGGAATGGGCTGCCCTGAGAAGTGGTGGATTCTCCATCCCTGGAGATATTTAAAAAGAGACTGGATGTGGCACTCAGTGCCATGGTCTGGTAACTGCAGCAGTAGTGGATCAAGGGTTGGACTTGATGATCTCTGAGGTCCCTTCCAACCCAGCCAGTTCTATAATTCGTGAGTATAAACACCTGATGGGGGGGTAGGGCAGTAAAGGTGGTGGAGTCAGGCTTTCTCAGTGCCCACTGAACAGAGGAAACAGGCACAACTGAAACACAGGAGGTTCCATTGAGACAAAAGAAGAAATACTGTACTGAGACTGGTCTGGCACTGGCACAAGGCTGCCCGGAGACCTGGTGTCTCCATCCTTGGTGCTCTTTAAAACCTCACTAAACACAGCCTTGAGCAAACTGTTCTAGTTGACCCTGTTTAGAGCAGAGTTGGACTACAATCTCCAGAGACCCATTCTACTAGCAACCACTTTGTGCACTTTCCTCAAGTGTACTTGACAGGTGACTGGTTAAGGTGCAGTACCACTTCATCTATCCAGATTAAAAAAAAAAAATCCAGCCTCTCTTCTGAAGGGCTGAGGGAGCTGGCAAGTGATCTCAAAAGTGCATGAAGAACTAATGACTGGAAACATTTCTGTCTTGAGTGGCAGCCTGGGTGCATGTACTCACTGCCACTGGCTGCCAAATTGCTACTTAGGCAGTGCTAACCATGTGTGTGAGGAGGTTCTGAACCTTTCATTAATGGTAATTGCTGCACAATTTCTTTGCATGTTCTCACATGCTTGTACCATGAGAGGGAATACAGCAAAGGCAGAGTATGGAGCTCTAGGTAACCAGGTAGTATCTGGGCTGGAGACAGCTCTTAGCAAGACAGCAGTGGAGCTGAACTTTCAACCTGAACCTGTTTTTCTGAATGTTGATTAAATTGGCGAGTGGAAGATGCAAGGGTTATGACTGCTTCAGATTGCCTTTCTGCTGCTGCTGGAACAGGTGGGTGGCCTCTGATCCAACTGCTGTCTGCTTCTGTAAGGCCTGCAGCATGGCAAAGGCTGCTGCACTAGCTGTAGTATTCCTGCTGATTTGGTCCCTGGTCCTGAACCTTGCTGCTTCCTTGGCTCCTGGGGGAATAAAAAGTCTGGGGAGTCTCAGAGTGGATTAGCACAACACTTTCTGTCTGCACTATTCCCCAGGCTACCCATAAGCAGAAAGTGTTTGCACTACATTAATTTCCTTCAGAAAGAATAGGCAAAAGCATATGAAAAGGCTCCACAGCTGTGACAAGTACATTTGTTGTATCATTCACTTCAGTAGGTGTTCCTTGGCTTTAAAAAAGTAAAACTGCTTTTGCACACTTAAATAGGATGAGCACAAGGCAAATAAAGTTTGAGATCCGAGGCCACTATGTGCTGGCTATAATACAGAATCTTTTTTTTCAGAAACAGACAGAAATAGTAAAAGCAATGAATAAAATAAATCAGTGATAAATGGCCAAAGCACATTAACCTTATAGTTAACCTTATGATATTAACCTTATAGTTAATGTCATAACCCATGTTAGACAAAGTTTAAAACAATTTAAAAAAGCTATATATTGTATTGATAATGTAAGAAACTAACTCCAGTACACACATGGTTTTCTGTACACATCAAGGCATTTTATTGAGGTATAAACTTTGCAGAAGATGAGGTAACAATTTGCATAGAACTTATGCAAAATAGCTTCACAATTAAAATTTACTACTGAATCTGGAGAAAGCCTGATAATTCCTGCTTGTTAGATTCTTCTCAATCTGTGGTTGTGTTGATGTGAGTGGCAGGACTGTGGAGAATCACAGAATGTTAGGGGTTGGAAGGGACCCTGAAAGATGGTGCAGCAGTTGTAGCTAATGAAACCAGTCAAATTGAAAATGCTTCCATAGAAGTTTTACAGCTTCCTTTTCAGCAGAGACAATGCTTGCTACGACTTAAAAATCATCTTGTCCAACATAAGAGGTTGCTGACATTCTTGGAGCAATGAGAGTGGGGTGGGTGAGTTTGGTTTCTTGTTTTTAGAAAACTATATGTTAGTGGAATAAAAATCCCCTGGTTGTCAAAGTTAATACTCTTAATTTGGCACTGGAGTTGTCAGGCTTGTTAAGGCTATAACATGGAAGTCTTGGTAAATATACATCCTTGTGCAATTCAACACTCCTCTTACATAGCTGTATGAGAATAAGTACATGCTCTGTTTTCTCAATTTCATATTTTAAGAAATTCTATCAACAAATCTTTAGTGTAGTTCCCTTGAAGCTTGCAAAATAATTTCATTGTAGTCATGAGGAATATACAACTTCTTAACAAAATGTTCAGTTACTGTTTGACATGTAAAACATTCCTCGCTGGTGAATGTTAAAATTCTAAGACCTAGTAGCACTTCTGCAGACAATAAGCATCATTGTATCATTAGAACTATACTATAAAATGTACACAAGCATACATAGAAATAATCAGAGAAACATCAGTTGCCCATTGAAAGTAATTTTTCTAAACCAATTAAAAATATTATCAAAATACAAAAACCAGCTTAAAAAAACCAGCCTGAGGTAAGACTTAAATGCAAATAATAAATCTTTTTCTTAAAAAAATAGCTGTATTGAAATTCTAGGTACTCAGAGAGTTACTTACTGGCAATAAAAACTTTTACTAACAACTGTAAAGAGTACTTTAGCTAATACAAAAGTATATAAACATTGTACGTGGATTCAAAGTAAAAAAAGTACAATACTGTACTTTCATCTCATTTAGAAATATATAGTTACAACAATACAAACTTTCACCATACAGACAGTTAACTGGCTTTGGATTAGCTGCTACTGTTGTCCATGGAACAGTCAGCTACATCTGTGTGCTGCTGCCTTTCAGCTGTGCTAGGACACGGTATTTTACCACATCCATTTGCCTGAGTAAGTCGTTGGCTGTAAAACAAAATGTAAGCTTGAGCCTTGCATACTTCTTCCATAGTGCACATGTTGAGTTTTGAATCATTGCAGTGTACCCAAAATCCTGCGGTGAGAGAAACACACCAAAAAAAGTCATCAGGACACTGATTTGAGGGAACTGCGTTGTATTTAATAATTAATTAGCGAGTCCCATTGAACTAGTTGTGTAGAAAGAGCATTACTGCTTCAGCCTGGGTGTTTTAAAAGCCCAGCTTTGCTTCCTCAGATTTATCAAGAGTTTATAGCCAGCCCATGTTTTAAAAGCCAGTACAGCTGGTTCCTACCTCCTTCTGAATTGTAGCAGTAGGCAGTGTAGTGCCCTGAGCCAAATCCTTTCCCATGGTGCATTACCACAGCAGACAAGTCATAGATAAAGCAGTCAGGTAGGAGAGACTTGAGGGACTCCCTGCAGCAGTAGGGCTCCATGTTCAGCACTTGATCAAAATTCACGTGTACGCCGATCTTCTCACGATGATTGCGTCCTGACCACCTGGAGAGAGAAGTCAAATGAGAACTGACATTGTTTTGAAGAAAGGACACAGAATTTTTTAATTGCATTTTGACTTAACAATTGCTATCATCACTACTGTCTTAGTGCTTTCTTTCCTAGGCTTCCTCTTTCACTTCTCTATCTCAAGGCCTTTTAAAATGTGTTTGTGGTGCCTATGATTCTCATCTTCTAAATTACCCATCTTAAGATCTCTTCCTATGTATTGCATCTTATTGGTTTGAGCACCACAATTTTAAAAAAAAGACACTGAGCTATTGCAGACAGTCCAAAGGAGAGCCATGAGGATGGTGCAGGGTCTGGAGGGGATGACTTATGAGGAGTGGATTGTTCACTTGGATTGTTCAGCTTGGAGAAAAGGAGGCCGAGGGGTGACCTCATTGCAGTCTATAGGTTCCTCACAAAGGGAAGAGATGGGACTGGTACTGATTTCTTCACTCATGTGACTGAAGATAGGACTTGGGAAAATGGTAGGAAGCTGAATCAGGGGAGGTTTAGGTTAGATATCAGAAAAAGGTTTTTTCACCAGAGGGCAGCTGAGCACTGGAACAAGCTCCCCAGGAAAGTGGTCACAGCACCAAACCTGCCTGAGTTCAAGAAGCATTTAGATGATGCTTTCAGGCACATGGTGTGATCCTGAGGGTGCCCTACACAGAGCCAGGAGTTGGACTCAATGATCCTCACGTGCCCCTTCCAACTCTGCATATTCTATGATTTATTCTATCTCATTTTCATTTTCTTTTGCATTCAGGACAGACTCTAGCAAAACATTCACAGAGTTGTAGCCTCCACTTCCTTACTCTCAGGCTAATGCATTAATTCATGTGAGATTTCCACTGAATACAATATTGGTTTGTACATTAGTGCATATGAGCACTTTACCTGAAGATAACACAAGACTAATTTTTACCAAGAGAGTTCACAGCAGCATTATTGGGTTTTGACTGAAAAGAAGTATTAAGTAGTTTTGGTATTAAAATAGCAAGCAGCTGGAATCCAAAAGTAAGTTCTATACTTCCAGCATATCTTAAATTAAACAAGTTAAATAAGATTCTAATAACTATTTCTCATCATACTAGGAAAGAGAAATGGAACTGAGGCTGTAAAACATTGATCTTAAACAAAAGAAGAGCAGAGATGAATTGGTCAGTTTGCAAAACTCTGGTGGTACTACTTACCTAAACCGTTTAAGGTGTAATCTGAGAACCTGAGGTAGCCGACACACCATAAGCTGCTTCTGAGCTTCTGTGAGTATAACTGGTTTAGAAGAAAACTTCCTTCGTTTTGCTGAGGCCAAACACACAGTTACACAATACAAATCTCAACAACAGCCTTGTATTTCTGTCTAAGATTTATCCACCAAACTTGTGTGTGCCTCCTTAAAAAGGACACACTCTTGAGAGCTGTTTCACAGGGATTATTATATGATGCAAGTATAAAATACTCGTGGTCACTTAGGTTAGTCCCCTTAACTTAAAAAGCTGATAGGTTCTTCAGCTGGCAGTATCAGAATCCCCATAAGCATTTGATCAGACTCTACCTAAGAGAAGCATCACACTTGAAAACATCCTTTGAACAATTCCAGCTTCTGGATGGTAACAGCTGCCAAGTGACCACACCAGGCCTCAGTTTGAAACACACTTCTAAGACTTTTAGTACTTTCCTTCCACCGTGTCAGTCAGTTTACTTTATACTTTACACAGAGAATGTATGCATGAGTACATACTGCCTTTACTCACTGTTGCACTGATCACATGCATAAATCTTCCCTTCCAAAGCTTCTGTTTCTGTAAACTTGGCCAGCATTTCTGTCAGCAGACATGGATACTGAGACGCCATCTCCTTCCCACTGCAGTGATACCTCTCAGGAAACTCCAGGGACAAGTCCCAAAAAGGTTCTATGGTATTTGATTTATTGTCACAGGCAAGACATGTAACCTGTAAAACAGTATTTGACCAGTTGCTTACACTCAGAAAACACAGCTGAAAAACAACCAACCAAACAAACAAAAAGCCCAAATGAAAACAAACCACAAAACCAAAACCAAACCTATTTTTCCCTAGAGATAACTGATGCAACCAAAAACAAGACAGTCATTTAACACAAGAAATGAGACTCCTAGTTTATTTTCTCTGAAGCAGCATGTCCAATATTGTTATCACAAACAGGTAAGTGGTTTTATGTTTTACTGAGAAACAAAAGCAGTGTCAAAATGGTCTGTCTGAGGCTGTCCAAGAGAAAGCAGATGGTGGAATCTCGGGAGACTTTTCTCCAAAAAGAAACACTCCAAAAGGCAAATTTAAATGCAAGAGAGAAACTATCATTTAGGTTAATTTAAAATAAAATTTAAAAAATTAAAAAAAGAAACTAAAAAAAAAAAAAAAAAAAAAAAAAAAGGAACAGCTGGGGATTTTAAAGTCATATTCTTCTTACTTTGTAAGTCTTCCAGGGAAGCCTGGATTAGGAAGCACACTTCTTCAAAGAAAAATTAACAGGTAAAAATAATTTATTTCTTCTTTCAGTAAGTGGATCCATCGTCACACTAGGGAAAGGACAAGCAGTAAGATAACATAAATAAAATGTCAAGAAGTGAAGTGAGTCAACCTGGAAAATGCAGATAATACAGCAGGGGACAATTTACTTATGGTAATATTCAATATTTAGGAAAGTAAGTTAAAAGCAGTTGTTGTTCTATGCTGGAATGGCCATACATTAGGTGTTGATTTGCAATGCAATTTTCTAAAAGGCAGCTCAAGCTGTTTGTAGAAAGAGTGTCACACCATTTGAGTCTCCCTTCACAGGACCTTCATCCTTTCACAATCCATGTGGATTAATAACTTCTATTAGTGACTGAACCTATGCAGTAGTGTAACTCCATTTAGACAGTAGTAAGTACAGTTTATAAAGGCTATAAAGAAATACCAGTGAATATCAACTGTGTGTGTGAGACTAAAGGTATGCTCACCCTGGTATATTCAATGCAACAAAATACAGTACAATCCTGAAAAGTTTTCAGGATTGAAACTCAGAAACCTCTGAGTTTTCTACTGTTAAAGTATTTATTGGCTTATAAATGGCAGCTGACCACTAACTCAAGCAGCTCTAACCTCACTGTTTTATAAAAGATGCATTCTGGAAGTAAGTTGGATTTTAATTAGGCTCACAGAACTTCCAACATGTTCCCAGCCCCTTCCCCAACAATTAAACTTTCCCAATAAAATTATTAAAAGAACTGCAAATTTCCATGTAGGGCCAACTCTCAAGATACTCTTATTTCTCAGCACAGAGTAACAGCCAAGTGTGATGAGACACCATCATTTATGTTTTGCAGCAAATGGAATATCAAGTATCTCTTTGAATTTGCACCACAAGGGTAAATAATTGCTCTTTAAGCATCTTCATATTTAGGAAAATGCCACAAGTTGTTTGGAATGACTAATATAAAGATGTAATAAGAAAGGAATGAAAATCCATGAGGGATCCAAATGCTATTTCAGAGACACACCTCCCTCTGTGTAGCCATTCTACATAATTCCAGTGTAGCTCTCTTCACTTAAGTTAGTAAACCTACATTAGTGTGAAAATTCACAGTTTCGTTTAGGAGTCCCTTTTTTTTTTTTCTTCAAGGTTTGCTCTTAGGTAATTCTTCACCTTGCTTTGTTTTTTTATGATCATTTGTCTAAGGACAAATCTGTCCACTTATGGTACCTTCCTCCTAAGTGTTCTTGTAAGTAATCATTTAATGTATGCATTAGCTACAATAGCTTACATGTGACCTATGCATTAGCTAGTTAATGCACACGTGTATTTGCATACCAGTACCCACATTTAGCAGTGGAGTTAGGAAAGCTTTTAGCTTAAAAGTTCTAAGAAGGAAACACCACAGTCTTCTTAGAAAACAAAACTTTGAACTTACATGGCAGAAAAGAGGAGAATCTTCTGTTCTAATGTACACTGACAGGAGCTTCTTTTATAAGTGCTAACATCTGGCAACATTTCAAAGCCACAAACTATTAGTAATTCAGAGCTGGAATCTAGACTTGGTAGACAAAATGATACGTTTGGCCAGAGTTCAAGCTAACTCCAGTATAAACACAGAATAACTAATAGATTTCTGCTGTACAAATGGGTGATTTTGTTGGCCAAAAGTTTATTTAATTGACGAGTTATTTAAGAATTTGTTGCACATGAATGCACACTGAAGATTTAATGGGCTCGGGATGAAGTACATACATGAAATCAATACAAATAATTTGAACAAGTTATGGGGGGTTAAATTTAGTGTGTAATGTCAACAATACAGGTTATTTTAGGATCCTACTTCCCACCTAGTTAGTTAGGACAATCCCAAAGGAAAACAAAACCCTCTGTCCAGCTTTCCATGTTTACCTCTCAAAAAATAAACTAAACAAAACCAAAACAAAACCAGCCAAACAAAACACATAAAAAAAAAACCAAAACAAAACAAACCTAAACACCAAAACAAACAAACAAAAACCTGAGGCAATAGTGCTGTTTGCAGTCCTACAACTGTGAGGAAAGCTGATTTACCTTGCTGAATTCCCAAACTGAAACGAAGCTGAGCTTATTTCCTTAAATGCAAGACACTCCCACTCCTCCACACCAGCGGAGTTAAAATCTGGGAGACTTATCTGGGATTTGCATACCTGCCAACAGCCAAGCAACCGGGTGTATTCAGATAAGCACACACCCGGCCATAACAGTCACTGTGTACCCACTCAATAGTAAATGAGAGGTAAATCAGGGCTGGAACAAAGGTTGGAAGTATTTTTCTTAGCCAGGCCTGAGCTTACAAATCAGATTACTCAACAAGCAGGAGGATCCCTACCCTCCTGAGGCATCCATCTGCACTGCCCTGTCCATCAGCATGGGGATTCACAGCACTCCCATCACTTCTCCTTCTGTCTTAAATGGGACTCCTTTATCTCACACTAACACGAACATTCACACAGTGCAACCCAGATTTTCTTCTTTTCAGGAAAAGTATTGAAACTGTATTAACTGCACAGAAGTTGGCTGAACAAGATGTGAGGTTTCTATTCTAGAAAAAAACACAAAACAACCCCACATACAAACTCAGAGGTCTGGCAAGAACTTTTACATATCTGTCCAATGTAACTTTTTATGGTATGAGTATGCACACCAGTTAACAGGGAAGTGAGTCTGCTCTATCAGTCTGGTTTGTGATGTGTATCTTTCTAAGCATAAATTTTACAAATTCCGAGCTGGATTTCACCTCCCCATTATTTTCAATAATTGCTATTTTAGAAAGCCTTAATGCTGTCATTTAAAACAAAGCTATGTGAGAAGTTTACATTAGTTCAAAGAAAGTAAACCACTGTTTTCAGCTAGTCTGAAATCTCTGCCTTAGGTTTTGCCCTGACCACTCTCTCATGCCTCAAAACACGGGTACTATATACAATTGTTTTGTTACAGCTCAGTATTCAATCATGGGCCAAAGGCCAGGCTGAAAAGAGCTGGATCAAATTGCTTGATTCAAGCCAAGCACGGAGGCCACTCAGACAAGCATCATTGTGCCCACAGTAATTTGATGGACAGGCACTGCCCCGGATGGCATTCAGCCTAAATGCAGCCAAAAGAAAATAGTTAACATATTGCTGCAGAAAAAGCTAACTCCATCATCAACTGTTTTACCCTGTACTTGCATCAACTGTTGCCATCTCTGTTCTTTTTTCTTGGTTTTAAGAACAGTTAAGGTGGCCAGTCCCATTTCTCTTCTTTCACTTCTTTTTACTAGATTTTTCACTCTATCAGACATACATACAAAGAGGACTAATTGAATTTACAACAGCAATGTAAGCAAAGTAGAAGAGAATTTCTAGGATGCTGCTGTAAACACAGAATTCCACGTGACAGTCCCTACTCTGTTTCTTCAGTTATAAAAGTAGCTAAACTTCGCAGTGACAGACATACACCATCATCATATTTATCGTATTTATTTAACAGAGTAACATAAGCACAACCACAGCAAACTGTTGTCTGTCATTCAATGCCCTCCTATAGATTAACTTAAAAGGTCACTTCCATCTATTTGGAAAGCAGCTTGACAACATAAGAGCACAGAAACTAATACTGGAAAATACAGAAATCAGCACACTACCCAAAACTGAAGGGCTTTAAATAACCCAAAATTTGCACATTTCCACTTCTCTCAGGCAATCCATCCTGAGATACACTGGTTGAGATACTAAATGGAACAGTACTTGCAAGGACAGGCACCACCTTTTAAATAAAATTTTCAGACTACCACAGTTATAAATCTACTTCAGTCTCCAGGTCTCTGGTATATTGACTGCTTTGATCACTGCTCACTGCTATTCTTGCCATGATGAGCAGGGGTAGGGGGAGACATTATGCACAGATTCCAGCTTAAATATGGTCAGTAAGTAATCAAAGCATTTGGGTTTGGATTTTTTTAATGTCAAGATATATCAAAAGCTAGTTCTTGCTAGGCATTGCTATAATAAATGTCAACTGTAGAAAACAACAAACAACCTCACAGCCTTGTCCTAAGAATAAATGGTAACTAATCACAACTTTGTTGTAGGGAAACTTTTTGCTAAATTGTTGTAAGCCACTGCTCTACACTTTGACTGATTCTGTGTTTGGTGTTTCTGCAGTAGAAATTTAGACAGAACTTTATGTAAGGCATCAGATTGAAACAAAGTGTAATTCTCTCAAGAGATTTTCAAAACCCATCTCACAAAACATATTCTAAAGAGTTGCTCACCATTTCAAAAAGATGTTAAAACTACATTGGCCAGAGTATTTCTTTGATAATTTATGTTAAATTTTAATTTACTTAATAGTACCTTATAAAGCATGCACCAGCTGCTTATTGCTTTGCAACATGCACCAGTTCAGTAAAACAGTGCATTCATAATTCAACATAAATTTTATTCCTTGAATTAAGTAGCCAAGCAGCTTTCACATAAATCAAAAGAAACTTTTTTTCCCCTCTCCCTTAAATGAGCCATTTTAAGCCACAGAAAATATTCACTGTCCTTCTGCTTGTCTAGGAATTATCCCTGATTAAACTAAAAGAACAGAAGGAGTGGGCTGATGGTGTTGCAAGGCCATCCTCCATCTCCTCGGCCCAGGTGAGGTACAGTGGCAGGGCTGGGTCCAGTGCTGCATTTCCCAGTTCAAGATACAGAGTTACTGGAGTGAGTCCTGCAAGGGCCAGGAAGATGATGAAAGGGTTTGGAGCATCTGGCATGTGAAGAGAGGCTGAGGGAACTGTGGGTGAGTGTTCAGATTGGAATAGAGAAGCTCAGGGGGATCTTATCTCTGTGTATAAACACCTAATGAGGTGGGGAGTAAAGATGATGGAGCCAGGCTCTTCTCAGTGGTACCAAATGACCCGAGGAAACAGGCACAAACTGAAACACAGGAGGTTCTATTGAGACAGAAAAAGTTTGTAGTGTGAGGCTGGTCTGGCACTGGCACAGGCTGCCTGGAGAGGTTGTGGTGTCTCCATCCTCAGTGCTGTTTCAAACCCCACTGCACAGAGCTCTAAGCCCTGTTCCTGTTGACCCTGTTTTGAGCAGAGTGAGACCAGATGATTTCCAGGTGTCCTAGCCAACCTTAACAATTTTATGTTTGCATGCATGTGTATATGTGCACACGTGCACATGAACTTAACTGTCAGGAAGTTTTCCTAAAAATAGAGAATGAAAGTCAAGCAATTGAGGTAAGACAAACAATCTTTGCTAACAAAATAATTTTCTAAAAATAGCCATTAGATCTTCAGTGACTGTTTTGACTAGGGTTTTTTTCTATTACACTAGACTCGAGTAGATCTTCACATCTCACACACAAAATTAAGATCACTCAGAGCGTGATAAATTTGAATTACTATTTTGGTGTTTAAATAAGTAGGTAAAAACATTTAGAATCATCTTGTCTGGCTTACAAGTCTTTTTTTCCCTAGTGACTCACATGACAAGAGCTTTTTTATTTTAAGCTTTAACTAGTTTTTACCAACACATGGTCAAAAGGTACAAGATGGGACACTCAGTATCTGTTTTCCTTAGTAACTACCACTTCTTAGTTCCAGAAAGATTTACGCTGTATGAGTTGAACTAGGGGACAGCTATTACGGGCAAGTCATCTGTGACATATGTGTGCTATACTCTAATGTTAAGTGTGCCTCCAATTAAACTGTATCAGAAACACATTTCTATTCCTTCACCATTTTTGATGTCTTGATGATCCTGACTTTTGTGTGAGCCGATATATTAATGGCTCAATAAATCGTCCTGCTAGTATGATTTCTATGGACATACGGGACACAATTTTCCCCATTCAATGCTGAAAATATACACTTACTTTGAAAGCTGAAATCTGCTCTTTTAATCTGTTTTTCTCAAAAAGACACCTGCCCACGTCCTTGTTTAATATAAACAAAACTTGAAATACAGATAGTTTAAAAACGGTTGCGTGTTGTGCTATTTAGCTGGGAACATTTAAAAACAGAAGCCAAAAAAACTCTCGAGGGAGATGGCAGCTAACACACTTGACCTCTTTAAAGATCTGTGGATCGGGACGGGTCAGTTTACCACTGGCACGAAACTACATAGTGCAGTATTTCCCTCCCTTCCCACTGAAGGAGAAAGGACAGGAGACAGGGGGTGTTATATTCCACAAGAGTACAAGCACACGGGCACTGAAAACAATTGGGATTTTTAGTAGAGATACTGGCATCTGACAGCAGTCCTAGTGGTGTTGAGAGCTATGAGAGCCACAGCTCCAGCAGTTCTGCCTCTGAAAGCAGAGGTTTGCAAGACACAGACTCCTCGGCCCAGTGCTACAGCACAACATTCTCCAGGCAGTCACTGGATGAAGGCTACCACGTGAAAAAGGAAACAGAGGGGAAGGGTTTCTTAGCTATATATCCTATCTTTATTTCCTTTAGATGGGTATTCAAGTCACACAGTCTGTGCAGCAGAGTAAAAAGTTCTAATCCTAAAAAGGATATTTGAATACTAATTAAAAAAAAAAAAAAAAAGGCCAGGGGCAATCCAAGTATGTTATTCTTCTAGCTACTCATTACCTAATTTAGTGTTCATTAAACAGTAAAAGATTTCAAATAGCAGATGAGAAGGCTTATGTTAAATCAACTGATAACTTAATAAAACAAAAACAACCAATTCATATGAAAGGTGCAATGGTTTTGACATAATCTAATGTTTTTTCTAGTTATTAAAAAGTAATCTGGTAAGATTCTCACAGACCTCTTCTTTATCTTATATCCTAAATTCAGTTACAGTGCTGAACCAGGCAGCCATTTCAATAACACAAAATGATGGCATACTCAGGATTATGACTTCCCTTCAGATTAAAATAGAACAGCTACACTAAGAGGGAAAATGTTTATTGCACATGTGAAAGCAATGTGAAACCTAAGTAAACATACAGCTTATCTCCATTGTAAGTGATCTTCTGTGTGCTGTATCAAGAATAGTTCATAGTATTCCTGAGGTTTGAAGGTCAAGATTGACTTCATTGCACGTGAGTATCTCACAGAAATAAATCACTTGAACTAATATTTTCAGTATAACGGACAGTAAGTATAACATTTTTAGTAATCCTAAAGCAGATGGCAACTGCTGCACAGAAACAAGCTTTTCAGCTCCCCTTTCTCACTGAATCAAGAGGCAGTTTATTAAATACGACTCTAATCCCATGGTATTTTGAAGAAATGCAGCAGGCTACAGCTCCAACTATCTTCTAGAGAGAAATTGTAATACTGTTACAGCTCAAAGGTAGATAAAGTTGAGCTTACAAGGACAAAGAGTACACTCCTTGCTTTTAAGAGCCAACAGTTTCAAAGATGCGATGACAGCAAGAAGTCTTTCAGATTTTAATTCAGCTCTTCATGGATGTTTTCTTGCCTTTTTTGTTAACTTCATTACAGCATTTGTACGAGTTCTGACAAAAGCCTAGAGAAATCATGATGCAGGAATCTTATTGAGGAAAGTAACTCCCTAATAGGTTTTAAAGCTCATCCTTTCATGTGCAAACACACCAGGATCTGAATCATTAAGGTAACCTGAATAAATTTTATCAAGGAAGCAGTGTAAATAAATCTTCAAGGGTTAGCTTTTGCTTTTAATATTTACCATATTCATAAGTGCTAGTGTAGGCTAAACTGGAACAAAGGAGTGGAAAAAAGGAACATTAGGAGGTAAAGTGTTGGATCCTGTCTGTGGAAACTGCCTTAATGAGCCAGGGAGGAATTACTCCAGACAACAGCCTCAATGCTCGTTTCCTTGTTCCCCTCACTGTATATTATAGTCACGGGACAGCAAAAAACTGTTTTGTTCCCTTTCAGTCTTAGTCAATGACACTTAAGTGAATTCTTGCTCTTCCCCTCCAATGGTTTCAGGAAGAAGGTGGGAGGGTTTCTAGTCACAAGCCTCTTAACAATGCCAAAAACATGGGGGAAAAAAGTGGTACTACTGAAAAGTGCGTATCTTCAGAACCTTGAAAATTCTTTTAAAAAATCAGTCCTGTAAGAAGGCTTGAAATGCTATACAGCCTTGTCCACATACTTAAGCAATTACTGTGTTTTACTAGCAGTTACTATTTTGGAGAGGAGTGTGAATTTTCAGACAGAAAGCAATAGTAATATAATAAACTAGGAACTCTGATTAACACAACACTGATATCAGGTTATGTTAACTATCCCAAGGTAAAGAAGGAGTAAATCAACAGAAATGCCCTTACATTGGGCCAAACGTAAGGCAAAGGATGATCTAGTTTTATTAATAGATACAACAGTTTCTAATAGTTACACAAAACCTAATTTGACCTAAAAGCTAATGCATGCTTCAAACAACCCTAATTTTAAAAGTCCTGTTATTACAAAGCTTATAGACATCACAGCAGTAAACAAAGAGTTAAAAAAACCTTGGATACACTATCAATCAAATAGTCGAATAATGGTAAAAATCTACATTTTTGTTAATTTGTGTTTAACTGCTACTTCTTTACACAACATATCCATTAAATACTTCTGCACTCCCTCTGTAAAGTGTGCATGCACACTAAAAAAAAAAAAAGCATTCCGGGGGGACACTTTCTCAACTTCTGCTCCTGCTGCAGTGTGGTTAGTTTTTAGATTAATTCAACAGAAACCAACATTTGTTTATTCAGTCAGTTCTCAGATGTTTCTACACGACCGCAATTGGGATTTGCATAAGAGTAAGTAGACACATTGAAGTACTTAAGAGGAAGTCAGGAAGAAGAAAAAAAAGAGTAGTCAGGCAGAGAACAAAAAAAAAAACCAAAACAAAACGTTGCCTCCGCCTCCACCTCCACCCCACACATTCGGTTCCTGCGTTGACAGAGCCTTCTGTATCTTTGTGTTGTAACAGAAAAGTATTAGTATTTCCACTCATAGCATCACTACACGCAATTGCTCTGAAGTAATTCATCTCAAATTCAAGCTGTTTACTAAAATAATACACTGCTTGGTGTCCATTACCATCGGTTTCCAGTTAGATAAGATTAACAGCTTCTTTAACACCTTTTATCTAGTATTATCATAGTGATAAGCAAGATGCTTTAAACTGCAAATTCTTTATTCCTGCAAATTTGTTGCTGCATAGTAGTGAAGACAGATACTTCTCAGTAGTGCAAAGGTATTCTTAAGATGGCAAATTTAATACCTTTAGGTTCATTAGATAACTCCTCTACTGAAAGTTTTAGGAGTACCCAAACGTCCTTTCTTCTGAAATTCAGTGCATTACATCTTCTCTAGCCCCCACTCAGTAGTTTATATTGACCTTTGATGGACGTCCATCACTGACAAGTATAAATGCATAACTGCAAATCATTACACACCTTACAAATGGTAATAATTTGGAAAAAAATCATAAAACATACCTGACTTAATAGTTGTCCATGAAAAATGTTGTTAACCACATTCAAAACCTGTTTTATAAGTTTTCTTTGAGAAGCAGGGATGAGAGCCGGGTATCTGGTCCCCGTAGTCTCCAGTTCCTGCTGCACTTTATCCAAAAGTTCACAGAGAAATTCCTGAGCATCTTGTTGGGCATATCCCCTGAAGGCTGGAATTAGTCTCCACACAGAATGAAGCATGGCAAAAGGAGACACAAGCGCCCATTTGCCAGACCACATAACTTGGAACAGAGTATGCAGCTCATGACAGAGAGAAATATGCTTTGAACTGGGCTCCCTGGGCTGAATAAGTTCCATATTTCTGCTTTCTGATGCTCCTCCACTTAATCCAGAGGATAAACTAGGCCGCCTGACGGAAGATGATCCCTTTGCTTTCTCTTGGTTCTCATTGACTTGTAATGTTGAGGCAGCTATTGACAGGTGTTTGGATGAAGATCTGGTTTTACCATTGGCTGCTGTTGCCAACAGTTCCTGAGTTTGGTTGAGATCAAGCTTTAAAAAGCATTCTCGAAAAATAAGTAAGTGACTTAATACCTGCAGGATCGAATTCATATAGCATGTATTTCCCAGGTTTCTCAGTCCTGTTACCCCAGGAGTCACTGTGGGCCTTCGTTTAACTGGAGAGTCACTTATTTTTTTTAATCTTACTTCATCTGAGGTATATGTTTCTTTTAACTCTGCCACAGATTCCATGTTCTGTGATGTTTTTTGCGGGCAGGGTGCTGCTTTTGAGGCCATTCTAACCTGATTTTGTAAACGGCTACTCTTTCTTGGAGGCATCTTTTCCATCTCTGCTTTCAGCTCACGCTTCCGTTCCTGTCTTCTTTTTCTAGCTTTGTCCCGTCTTTCCTCTTCTTCTTCCTGACGCCTTTCCTCTTCCAAAATCTTTTTCCCAGTAGGTGTTAACTCAAGCCACGACCTGAATATTTTGCCCAGCAACGCGCGGCGGCGGTGCCAGAGAGCGGTGAACATGCGGTCTTCGTTCCGAAGCAAGGCCTGGGCGCCGCCACGCGAAAGGTAAGAATCGTCGCTCGTACCCATTGAACGCAAAGTCCGCCCACTTCGGGTCGTGCACTCATAGTTTTGACTTTTGATTGCACTCAGTGTACTTCGCAACAGTTTCAGATCACCCGTGGCGTTATCGTTAAGAACGTAATCGTCACAGAGATAACAGAAAACATACAGCTCGTTTACTTCCAGTGCCACCGGGTGACCGCTCTCCTGAAAGTGCTTCAGTGCGTGTTCTTCGATGTATCTTCCGCACGCCACGTGGGAGCAGCTGAGGCAGGCCCACACTGACTCCGTGGTGTTGCAGTCCAGGCAATGCCATTTCTGAGGATTCAGAATGGAGTGATCTTGGGCCAGCCGCAGGCGTCCTATGTGCTTACACTTATCCATCCTTGAAACTAAAACCGCAGAGGTACGCCGGCGAAACGCATCATCCAAACTATCTTCTGGCCATCACACTTCAATCTGCAACTACAAAAAGAAAGAGTTACGGGTTACAGTTCATGGATACCCAACTGCATCACTTTTACAGATGTCAGCACACCAAACCCCAAGTATACTTGGGGTCAAAATCATGATCAACATCAATCAGACAAAGGCAGTCAGTTATGTGGAGCCACAAGCAACATCATCAACAGCAGTTTGACTTCAGGCTAAATGTTCTGAATACCACTGTTAATATTCCCAATGCCTTCTGGCTCAAGATGGAAGCATACTAGTTCCACTCTAGATTAGGCCTGTTGTGTTTTTTTTTTTTCAAAGGAGCACTGATTTATTTTCTAAAAAAACAAACCACTGTTGAAGAGTTTAGATACAAGTACAACTTAAAATGAGGCAGGATGCCCAGAGAACTTGTGGATGCTCCGTCACTGGAAGCACCAAAGGTCAGGTTGGATGGGGTTCTTATCACCCTGATTTAGTGGAAGTGACCATGGCAGGGAGGTGGACTAGATGACCTGAAGATCCCTTCCAACCTAAAAAACTCTTATGATTCTAAAATGCTCGAATTAATTCTACAGCTAGGCATACAGGTGCAGAAGTGCAAAGTTCACTTAAATTTATTATGTTTATACAGTGCCAACAGTTCAGACAAATGAGGCTTTATACGTCTCAAACCCTTAATTAAACCACACCTTTAATTAAATCACTGCACCTTTGTGCTCAGGCAAGCCCATTACACCAGCACTTTCCTCAACATATCTTCAATAAGCTCATTTTAACATGTCAGCCTAACACTTCTGAAAGAGTGACCCGGAAAAGCAGAACCTGATTTCTTTATAACACAGAAATACCAACTACCTCATCTGCTTCAGATTTTATAAAAACCTGCATTTTGAACATGTCTTTAAAAATATATATATATATATTAAAAATTTTGGTGGGCACAGGCTTAGATCCTTTCATAAGTTTATATGGCAGCACTGATTTGTTCAAAGCTCCTGTATTTGCTTTCTCCTAGAAGATGCATTTAAAAAAACCCAAACAGGTGGGCCCCAACTAACCAAAATTAGAGGTAGTGATTAATTCCTTATGTTTTTACCATTTTCCTTTAAATTATCTCTAGTTGAATATCATCTAGAGACAAATGATGCATCTGGAAGTGATTATAGCTGATTTGAGATGTTCGTGCCCACTATGTCACTGACTAGAGGGGCTAAATAGCACACAGAACCAGCATCATAATGGACAGGACTTGCTAGATGAAACACTGAATTCATCTGAGGAATACCAAGGGTTTGTCAAATATCCAGGCTATGCCCAGTAACACCTTGTGGCCTTACAAATGCATGCATATAGTGGAACTGGCCTAGGCTGTACAACATCGGGGTCTGGGATTCTGCAGTTTAACAGATAAGTAAACCATCCTACAAAAATACTGAGTTATTTGGACAACTCTGGAGAGAATCCAGAAGATTATATTTCAGCTATTATCTACAATACTCTAATATGTATCCAGTTATACAGTTCTGAAATACACACAAAAGCGTTACTCAATTTAGAACAGATGTGCTGGTTAGAATAAGTACTACGCTGAGGGCAACATTAACATACACTAAAGAAGCTACACAGGTAAAAAGCTACAGCTGGATAGGAAACCAGCTTTATTTTTCATCTGCTACTTCGACAAAACTGTAAAGGATCTTACAAAAAGTGGCTTGCTTTGGTTAACTGGCCGAAGGCTAGTGCATAGCAAAATGCTGCAATACAGATACCAGCACTGCATGTGTTGTGTAGCTCGTATTCTGTAACACAGAAAAGGCTGGGCCAGCCGTGGTGAAACTAGTGAAGTGTACACAGTTTTACCTGCCCGTATTAATCATTCTCATTCAATTTATTTAAGAGTTCTCTCCAGTTCATACTAACTGCACTGAAGAATTTCAGGTGCCACGACCTCAGGGTATCCATTCAGTAATTCCCAGATTAAGTACCAGCCATAGTGTATTATGGGAGGTCGAAATCCCCTGTGAGCTATGGTCAACAGATCAAAAAAAAAACAGGCTTGCTGAACTTTTTCAGCTTGCTACCATCCGTAACATTCAAACGTCTAAAAAGCAGTCTGTTCGTAGGCTGGTAATGAGATTCATTTACAAACAGCCTGTGCATGCTGAGTTTGCTTCTTATACTGTCTTTGTAAATAAGACCACTGGCATTATCCCATGTATTCTCATACTCTGACGATCTGTTTTCCCCAACAAAGCAGTGCTTTTCTAACAAGGACAAAAATTCGCATTAATTTCAGAGTTGAACTGTGTATGTTAATTAATACCTATACAAAGATGTAAAACTTCTGCTGCAAGAATGAATTATGGTAGACAGGATTTTCAGAGACAAGACTCATCTATGTGGTTCTGGACTAACAGAAATAGATGATCCTGCATTACATACTAATAACAGTCCCTTCCAGCAGGCCAGAAAAGAACACTAAACCCTGCCTTCACTTACAGTGCTGCCACATACAGCAATGCTGCCTGTCAGTCAGGAGTCTGACAGGTCGACCTTTCTAGTTTTGTTAAAGTTACTGTGCAAACACCGTTCCTTGTACTTTTCCTTACTTTCATATTACGTGGTCAGAAAATATTTGGTTTTCTCCATTTTAAAAAATACTTCCCAGAGCGAAACTACTTACATGCCTCAACGTAAAGCAGATATTGGACTGAGGACAAAAGTGGACCGCTGATCTGAGGACGACCACTGTGTAAAAAGCAGGGTTGCACAATCAAGCTCTTCATGCAAAAGCAACACGATTCCACGAAGGCGCAAGATCAGCGCCTTAAAGAGAAAAACCTAAAGCCCCAGCTCCCCCACCAGCAACCAAGCCAGCATGACATTTTCCCACCTACGTCGTCGATGTGTGGAGAAAGGAGACGGGTTTGTGGTGGAAGGGGGGAGGGGGAGGGAACATCCTGGCATGGGAGAAGTCTTTCTTTGAAGAAAATGTGTAAAAATCAAAATGCAGGGTTTGGTAAAAAAGACGGAAATATCTGAAAAGCCTGTGAAAAAACTGAAAGTACAAAACCGAGACTAAAAAAAAACTATAGTTGAATGTCAAGCGGCAGACTGACAGTATAAATGTTTAAAGATGTGGAGCACCGAAGTACTGAAATTACATCAGTTCACAAAATTTTAAAACTTTACCTTAAGACCAAAACTCGGCAAGACAGAGTAACAGCTCAGGGAAAAACAGGAGTGAAGTGGCAGATAATGGTGGAAGAAACATAGAATACACTGCATACTGATTCCCACCCCTATTAGAAATCTGCAGCTGTAATAAAATAGAAGCAGCAAATGCTCCAACGTTAAAATTCCCTGGAAAAAAAAAAAAAAAAAAAAAAGTTATTCAGCGCTAGTTTCTGTATTCGTCTGTCCCAGGTTCAGTTTTGTGCACAAACACAAAGAAACTGTGAATTACTTGACCAGCACTTCAGAGATCAAGCCCTCCTCTCTTCTGCCTCCCCCCCCCCCCGCGTTCTCACAGACCTCAGCTGAAAGCAGTAAGCAAAGTAAGTACTAAATACAGCACAGCACTACTGAAAGAATTAAGTTGTCTGGGAAATAGAGATAAACGCAAGCCTTTTCTTGCGCCAAAGTTTCACAAGCAAGAAATAAAGATATAAGGAATACGATTTTTTTCTTCTTCTTCATTAAACCCTATTTCAACCTCACCGACGTGCCAGTTCCTTTAGTTTCAGTAAAGAATGGCTCGTAAAATGTACATTTCACAAGCTAAGTACTCAAGGTCAAAACACAACAACTTGGAAGTCAAGAAAATGTATGTTTTTCTTCCATGTAAACAATGTTTTTCGCAGATGATAATTTTTAAAACTGTAATTCTAAATATAAACAAGAGGAAATCTTTTTCCCCTAGTCACTACTTTCGTAATCAATTGCTTGGCACATAAATGAAAAAAAAAATTAAAGGCCAGAAATGCAGCATAGTTTCAGTAATATACAGACAGGATTGTGTGCACGTGTGCCATTAATATTCTGTTTTTATAATCAGATGGCAGCTTACCAACTGATTTTCATCAGGTTCAGAATACCTGCTTAATATTTGGAATAAAAGGAATCATGAGTACTTGTAACAACTGAAAGTTTTCCACAAAAAGCATGCTAACTAGAGGACAGATGCACTGCGCTTTACTGCTTTCCTAATGAATTACTAGTGGTTTTTTTTAAGAAAACAACCCGAGAAAACATTGGTGTGCTGAACTTCATGCGGCTCAACAGTCTTGCAGGAATAACAGTTGAAATTAAAAATCAAAGCAGCACTTTAAGATTGTATTTTGGAAATTATTTTCAGTTTTTAACAATACAGCCTTTGACAAGAAACACACACACACACACACCAGCCTTTGGAGACACAGAGATTGAACTTTTTCCTTTTTTTTTTGCGCCATCTAAGTATATACAGTGTGCTGGTTAGAAGTAGCCCTTGACACCAGGCCACCAGTACAGCAAGATATTGAATGTCTCTCGTTGCAAATAACCGCGCATTTCCTGCAGTTGAGAGTTCAAGGCAACGACACAGTTCAGACTGAAGCACTTTCTCAGAAGCATGAAAACATGCACTTCCGATTAGTCTGGATTTACACTTGACGGTTCTTCCCTTTTAGAAAAATGAGCATCTGCGACAGCTCTGACAGCTCCTCGGACACCGCCTGGCCCCGGTTCTGACAGCCCGTGCCA
The DNA here is from genome assembly GCF_036169615.1 of Heliangelus exortis. Taxonomy (NCBI): domain Eukaryota; kingdom Metazoa; phylum Chordata; class Aves; order Apodiformes; family Trochilidae; genus Heliangelus; species Heliangelus exortis. The sequence goes on along the minus strand of NC_092422.1, from coordinate 123,342,928 downwards.
GTCATGACACTCCAGCTAAGCTCACCCACGGCTCGATGCCGGAGTGTGACTCTCGGTAGAAAGGTCCGAGGCTTTCCAGAGCCTCCTCCCGCGACATGGCGCGAATCTTGTCTCCCGGGTACAAAACTCGAGCGGTTGACCGGGCAGCCCCGCTGCTCGCACCGCGTCTCACCGCCACCTTCTCCTCCTCTTACCCCCGTTCTCCCTCACCTCGACGCCTTTCCGACCCCGCCGGGAGGAGTGAGGGGCCCGATGGGCTCCTGGCCGCACACCGAACGCAACGGGGAGGCGGGGGGACGCCTCCTGCCCGGCGGGGAAGGACTGTCCTGGGTTCCCCACTTCTGCACCAGAGCCGTCGGCACGGCCGCAGCCCCCTCGCCATGCCCGGGTCGCCCCCTCCGCCGTTCCCCAGGGGGAAGGGTGCCGCCCCCCACCCCGCTCCCCTCCGCTGGACACCTGCCCGCAGCGGGGCTCCCGCCGGCCGCCCCCGGGTGGCGGGGTGGCAAAGCCGTCGTCCCGCTCCCGCCGTCCGCCCCCTCACGTACCCGTCACCCTCCGCTGCCGCCATCTTGGGCTCCCCGAGCCGCTGCCTCCTCGGAGCGGCCCCTCGGCGACGTCAGCGCCACGCCAAGGCCGCCCCGCGACCCCCCCGCCACCATTCCCTCCCGTACAGGGGATTCCCGTGCCCGCCGCGCCCGCCCTCCCTCCTCCCCCCCTCAGCCGCGGCCTCCCGCCCACCGGGGAGCGGGCGGCTGGGGGGGAACACGCGGGAAATGAGCGGCGTCGAGCCACGAAGAGAAAGCCACTGGGCACCCCCGTTCTCACCCCCTGACGGCCATCCCGGGCCGGGCCGCTGCCCCGCACCCACCTGCCGAGCGCGGGGCGGGAAGGTCCGCACGCCATGTGCCCGCGGCGGCTCTGTCACCAGATTTGTAGTGGCAACCCAAGTCCTTCCCACGTCTCCTCCCACCTCCCCCGACCTCCCCCGCCCGCCGCCGCCTGCCTACGGTCGGGGCAAGCGGGCCGGTTCCGCGGGGACGGGCAGAGGAAGCCGGGCGTGGAGCGGCGGGGCCGCTGCCCCGGTACCGGGGGGGGGGAACTGGGAAGGGCGTTGCGGGTGGGTTTTTAGGACCCAGTTCCCGAGGTACCGAAAAGCTACTTCTGCTCCCGGCCTGTCCCCGCGGGGCACCTGTTTTCCCTGAGACGAGTCTGCAGCCAACCGGAAAGGAGAAGGGCACCCCGGCAGTGACTGTCCGTGTTTCCTTCCTACGTTTCACTCGTGTTTTGTTTTCCCTGGCACCGTCCTTGTTCAGCCGGAGTCAGACCGCTGTGTCCCTTTGAGTTCCCAGGAGGCTCGCTCAGCACAGCGCTGCAGCCCAGGCCTCGCCGGGTTCCTGTGGCCGGTCCAGCCCCGTCAAACGCACCGTATAGGGGAGCTCAACCTCCCGCACATCTCCCTGTGCGGGTTGTTAGTGGGAACCTTCTGCAAGGCAGCTCACGAGAGAAAAAAAAAAAAAAATTAAAAATTTCTTATCGGGCCCCTGTTACCCATCTATCGAATACTTTTTTAGTCTCGGGTTTCACTACAGAAACTTAAATAGGCAAAACCTTGTAAACTCACATCCTGCAGATGTGCTATTTTGTAAACTTGAAGCACCTTTGCACTGGTCCTTTTAAAACTAAAAGTTTCTGTGATGGCAGCCAGCTCTTTTTAGCTGCTTTCCAGTTCTGCTTGTCCTGAATCGAGTTACCCTACACTTGCACACGCCTTCTGCATACCCCGGGAGGTGCTGTGCAGCCTTCCACAGGCTGACTGTGTTTGGAGCAAGAGCTACCGGATGAAAATTCTCTCCTGACTGGGCTGATATCTTTTTTGGGGGATCCATTCTCAAGCAGGTTGCCCCCTGATTTCTGTGAATCTGCCCATCAAGCCGGTGCTCGGTGGTGCTAGCGACTGCAGGAGGTGCCTGAGCCGTGTGTGCCACGCTAGACAAGAGGTGGTTTGATTCGGAGCGAGAGACCTTCGGATCCCCCCCTCCTATTTTGGATCAGGATGTTTTCATGACGGCATCAAAATCTTCCACATCTGTTTCTGTGTTTCTAATTGTGTCATCACAGAAAATGTGTTTCAGTTTAAAACTCGAGATCTACAGGCCCCCGGTTGTCTCAGAACTGGTTTCCAGTGCTTGGTGTTTCTAATGAGACTGCTGAGACTGAATTAGCAGGGTGTGGCCAACAGACACAATTTTTTTTTCCTTTTTCTGCGAGATCACTTTATCATGGTGCTTTCAGGAGCTCACTAAAAAGCATAAGGCTGAAGTAAAATCACCACGATTCTCTCATGATTCCAATGTGCTTCCAACTTGTAGCTCTGAAGTGCGGAATAATGTTGAATAATCAAAATATTTGTGAAAACTTTCAATGCACAGTGATTTCGCATATTTGCGCATCCCTCTTGGGATGTTTCTAAGATGACTTTCACAATTTTCTAAAATCTATACTTACTTCTGTCAAATTGCTACCTCCATCTTTTAACAGCAGCAGTTTCTTCTTCCATCATAGCTGGCAAACTAACCCTCCCACAGCGATGATATGTTGCTGGAATACTCTTACAATATTCTCAACTCAAAATCTACATTTGGTTCTGTGTGCGTGACTGTCTGTCAGCTAAATGGATGCGGGATCTGCTCTCAAGACCAGCCTGATTCTCCATCCCTGCTGTAACCTCTGCATCGCGGCGCTGCTTCCATCTGAAGCCCTCAGGCCCGGTACATCTGTAGGGCTTAAGAGCCCAAGCTCCGGATTTGCGGGATATTCAGGGCACTGAGAGTTATCCCAAGTCCCGGTTTTACCTAAGAATTCAGGGGAAACTTTGATGCCAGGATGAGCGGAGGAAGGATGGGGCCAGCAATGTGAATGGGAAATGGTGGCTTTCAGTCATGCATATGCTTAAACCTATTCCAGAGCCGATTACTCACTCAGACACAGCCCGGGGCCTTGTCACCAACCCTTTATGCCTTAAATGGCCACTTTCAGCAGCCGTTCCCAAAGCGATTACTGTCCTTAAAATAAAATTATCTTATTTAACGCGCTTTTTAATGTCTTGATAGCCTATCAGTTCTCTGATCCACAGTGCTACCCCTTACTCTTTCACCAAACAGCGTCTATCTTTCAAGAACCTGTTCTAGTGATACCAGAGATTTGCCATATTTCTGCAATCTCTACAGTATCTAATTTAACAAAAACAGCTCAAAACAAAGTTCCTCAAGTTCCTTTTTTTTTTTTTTTTTTTTTTTTTTTTTTTTCTTCTTTTTTTTTCTTTTTTTTCCCCCTGCATGTGTTGGTTCCCTGTCTAAGTGAACAAGATTACAACATTTCATCTGATTTTCACTGAGTACACTTCATACCCTTATTGGCCTAGGACAGCCTTCAATCTTTGTTCCTGCCACGTTGGCTAATCCATTGCAAAGTATTGATTTGGAATCGAGATTTGGCTCTGGCACAACAGGTAAATCACTGAATTGTGTTGTGCTGCTTTTACTATATCTGTTGTGCTTCATGTGTGCATTTAGTGACAACCCTCTTTATGCTCTTCACCTTCCTTTTACCTTTCTCACAATCATGTATTTATTCTCCTAAATTATGGCCATATTGAAAACATTCAAGGCTGGTAAGAGAATTCTTGAGCCTTAGGGACCTAGATAAGACCCAGCTCCATTCCACCACCCAGGCATTGCAGCTAGAGTGTTTGTGGTTTATTGAGGCAGCCAGAAATTGATTTCCCAAGTGTAATTTAATTTTAAATTAATTTGGCATTAATGGAAATGGATGCCAGATACAGAATATATTGTCAAGAAGCAAGCAAACGTAATATAACCCTAGAAGTAATATAACCTCAAAACTTCCTATTCTGTGTGAAAATATTGTCTAGAGGGTAAAACCCTACCTGTGATTCAATGTTAAAACATAAGCAACCTGGATGCTGGGATAAAGAGCACCCTGATGAAGTTCACTGATGACACCAAGATGAGTGAAGAGGCTGACACACCAGAAGGGAGAGCTGCTCTCCAGGATGACTTAGACAGTCTGGAGAAGTGAGCTAACAGGAACTTTATGAAGTTCAGTGTAGAAAAGCGAAAGGTCTTGCGCTTGGGAACACATAACCCAGGAGTGCAGTTCAGACTGTGTTCCACTTGGCTAGGGAGCAGCCATGTGGAAAGGGACCTGGGGGTCCCAGGGGACAACAGGCTCAACATGAGCAAAGAGTGTGCTGCAGCAGCAAAGAAAGTCAACAGAATGCTGAGCTATATCAACAAGGGCACCATCAGCAGAGACAAAGAGGCCATCATCCTGCTTTACTTGGTGCTGGTCAGACCACAGCTGGAGTATTTAATCCAGTTTTGGTCTCTGCGGTAGAAAAAAGATGCAGACAGGCTGGAGAGGGTCCATAGAAGAGCCATGAGGATGATCAGAGGGCTGGAGCACCTGGCCTATGAAGAGAGGTTGAGAAAACTGGGTCTGTTCAGCCTTGAGAAGGCTTAGGGGAGACCTTATTACCATATTCCAGTACTTTAAGGGCAGCTACAAAGAAGATGGAGACTCCCTTTTTACAGGAGTCACATGAACAAGCCAAGGGGCACTGGGCACAAGTTGGTCCCAGGAAGTTTCCATTTGAATTCAAGAGGAAATTTTTCACTATGAGGACAGTCAGACATTGGAATGGTCTCCCAGGGGAAGTGGTGGATTCCTCCACTTTGGAAAGTTTTAAGTCTCAGTTCAATGGTGTACTGAGACATATCATATAAACAGTAATATTAGAAGGGTTGGACCAGATGATCCCTGAGGTCCCTTCAAACCTAATATCCTCCAATTTTATGATGATTCCCAACATGGCAAATATATTTTATGTAATTTTTTTAGTGGTTCCAAGCATTATATACTCTGTGTGCACTTACTGAATTAATAAAACTGAAAAAATATTTATTTAATCCTTTTGATGGATAGAGGCACCATAAGCTGTTATTTAAAATGAGGCATCTAAACTTTTACAAATACCTGAAATTTTAAATGTCTGTCAAATATAAACATAATTTAAAAATAGCAATAGGTTTTGATATGAACAACAAAGGGGTATCAGTAGTAACTAAGATGCACAGGCATCTTTGCCTACACTAGGTTTGTGTCTGGCTTTGTGGTTTGAATGTTCAGGACTGGTGAAAAGAGAAAACCATACATCAGCTACAGAAATAAAAAACTTTAAACAAATATGGACCCCCTTTTTGCTCTGGCTGACAAGAACCCTGTTACTTGTTGGCAGCAACCCAGTTAGGATTGGTTCCCCTCTGTGCCCATGGCACTTTCAGGGTATGATGTTGTTGTCCCACATCACCCTGGCAGCCACACTGCTCAGAGGGGAGGGCACATTTTTCAGTGCTCTGGTCTTGAGCTTTCTGCATCCACACTGCTTGAAAACAGGAACTCTTTTGAGTTCAAGCTGCTCCTATATGAAATTTCTCCTCCTGATGAGCCAGCTGCCCAAAGTGTGAGGCAATATTGGTGCTCAGGAAATTTGTTCTTTTGCTTTTACGACAGTACAGACATGTCCTGTGTAGGCATAAGCAGATGGGCCTGACAATATGGAGCTAATTGCACATCTAAGGCATAGAAAATTGATGGGATGAGTGGAGTGATAATAAATCACAAAGTTGCATATATTCATTTGAGCAGCTTGATGGTTTCCAGTTCAGCCCGAAATGAGAAATAGAATTTTTTTTTTTTTTTTTCCTAAAACACTGGGAGCATTTTAACATCCCACAAAAGAAAGGGAATATTGGAAAGCTCTGCTAAAATTTTGATAAACAAATGCACCAGTATATGCATATTTTGAGAAGGTTTGCATGAAAAAACATAATAAACAAGCAAAAGTAAACTTAATGGAACATCTGCATTGGGCATTTGTTGTGTTGCCATGTTTCTGGACACAAACAAAATAATTTTTCTCTAAACATATTCAAGACTCAAAGAAAAATTCTGTGTGTGTGCGTGTCACCCTAAAAATAACACAGGATTCCCTCCAGCACCTGTGAAATCTTTGGGCTGTGGTTCAGTTCAAGATGAAGACACATGCATGTTGGTGTCTATGCACAAGGCAAATGTTTTAATTCCCAGTAGAGCTGGGAGGGGGCTTGCATCAGTGATATCTGAGGTACTTCTGGTGTCTGAGACATTCAGTCAGGGCTGCTCAACCTGGCACATAACCTGCAAGGCTGTGGTGCCCTTCTGCAGGAGCAGCTGGAGACAAGATCAGGCAGCCTAGAGCCTCTCAAATGGTATTGGATGCCAAGATGGGTGAACTAAACACTGTAGATGTCCTTAGGTTGACTCTAAACAGATAGCTGATGGCTGGTGAAATGAACCAACCTCTAGAAACGTTCTAATACACTGACCAAGAGCTGAGCCAATTCCGTGAACTTTCAGTACCATTTGTGAGTCTGTGGGATGACCTACGTGGTTTTAGGCCACCCTTCTGGAAAGGCACCGTATCTGCTAGCTCCAGGGAGATGTCTCAGATACCCTGGGAATTCTCACATTGGTTTATATGCCAAAGTGTTGGCAACTGAATCAAACCTTGCATCTCCATTGGCTGTAACAGGAATGCAGACATGTTCAGTTGCCTAAATATAGGCCCTAGAGGTGTCTGGGTCACCAAAGGCATCCTCAGAGCTGAAGAACTAAGCCTGGGGCTTGATTGTGGGGCTTGACACTTCTCCCCAGCCCAGATCCCTCAGTGTTGACAGGTTCCTTAAAGAGAGAGAACCCCTAGAGAACGGAATCCTGCACTTAACTTGTGTTAGGTTTGCCTGGTGCACTGGATCCCATCCCTACTCACTTCATTGAGCTTCGACTAGGTTCAAACATAGAAGATACATTTTGCAAATATTTCTTTTTCACAAATAGGATGAAAGTTTGGGAAGATTTCTGAGTCTTTCAGTGATCTAGAGATTTAAAAACAAACATGGTGAAGCTTATATGTGATGTTACTAATCCTTTTATATTTTCCCAATATTTTCCCTTCTTTTTTGCATATGAATAAAGAAAACAGAAAATACTTATTTTAATGCTGATTTGAGTGCAAATTTTTATTGCCAAGGTTAATGCCATACTTATTCCTCTCCTCTTCCTGAACTTCACTGCTGGCTTGGCCACTAAAATGCAGGCAACCCTATCCCCAAGGGCTGAAATGGTTTAACACTAAGGAAGTATTTGGTCCCGTGGCTTTGAAGGCCTATTGAGAATGTTAAACACACCAAAATGCTTAATGACACTTCGGGGTTTTTTGCTTTTAACGGGAAGCCTGAGGGTCTAAGCTTTCTTGCCATTATTAGGCATTTGGCTTGCTCTCCTTGTGCTGCTGGTGAGCTCCTAAGTCCCAGCTATGACAAATCTAATGTTACCAAAAATGATCAAACAGATCGTCTTCCTGCCAGTCTTTCATAGAAACCAACTAAACATGCACTAGAAGTTTCAAGGGAGAGAACTTAATAAAAAAAAATGTGTTAATAAAATCTTTCTACTGCTCCTTGAAAGTACAAGTGTACGGTGAAAAAATGTTTTTAATTTTCAAACTCAGGAGTCATCCCTTATGACTCTGAATCAAACACAACCTGGTGAAACACCCTTGTCAATATTTCTTTCCCCTGCTTTACTGGTACCTGCTCTACTACTCTACATAGGGGGTGCAGAGAAGGAGCACGTGATGTGATGGACATCTAATTTTTTTGTTATACTTAAATTAGATTTTACTTTGAGTCTAGACACCAGAAGGAGATTTCTTAAACAAAGGAATAGTTGTGCTGAACGACTCCCAGTTCAAGGGGAATTTTAAACTCCTATCAAACAAAAGGAAAGATAGGTGCCCTCCTCTGATGGCACTTTCATATTCTGGATCCGTCTGCCAGATGAGAGGGTGCTCAGAATCTCTTGCATTTTCTTTTTCCTTAAGCCCTATATTCCTCTGCCTGTGCTCTGCATGAGCCTGAAGAGCCATCGTCCCACGTCCTTCCCAGAATACAAAGCACCCTCGGTGCATGACCCCACTCCTTGGCCAAATGCTGAGTCCTTTTCTTCTGCTCTAAGAGCTTGTTCTGCATGACAGTGCTTGTGTCTTTAACACGTCTTTTGTGTGGCAAGTTCTGCCCTAAGGTTCGCTATGCATCTTCCATGGAGGTCAATGGATGTGGGGAGCATGTCTGCATAGCTCAGCCCGGCTTTACTGTACTTGCAAAGAAAGGCGAAGTGATCGGATGTGATAAATGTGTCATTCTTCACTCTGGGTGCTGGCTATCACGGCTACTGTAGCTCGCTGGCTCCTCAGAGGGAAGAATGAGGGCTTAGCTTGCTTTACCCCCAGCCTTTCTCCGATGCCGTCCTCCCAAGCCTTCGCTGGAGGCTGGAGCATCCCTGTGCACAGGTATCACAAACACATATGCTTCTTCCTCCTCCCTTAGCACCGGGGGCCAGACCAAGCCAGATCTGCTGATGGGTTTGGAGTTTTGGGTCACAGTTTGCTTCAGCCAAGCTGAATATTCAGGTCCAGTTTATTTCAGCTGAAAATGCTTACGGCCGTGCAACTTCAGCCTGTCTGCAAACAGACCTGAACTTGCTTAGAGTCGAGTTGGCAAAAGAAACCAGACTTGATATGGCCCCCAGCACAATCTGTAATTCCAATAAAGAGGCAGAAGGGGAACGTGCTTGTCCCATTTATTTTGCTCCTACATGCTTTTATATTGTTTTTTTAGCCTCATATTTGATGGATTGTTATTCCCCTATATTTTATCTGGTGCCTGTCTCTCTTGCTCTCAGTTGGGGCTCTACCATTTCATAGATTTTTTTAAACTTTATTAAGCTTATTACTGACTACCTCAGACTTGGCTTCGTACGTTAGGTAAGAGTCATCTTATTGAAACACCTCTGCAACTGGAAAACAAAACAAAACAACACAACCTGCAAAGAATATAATTATTTGGATTTTGAGGAATTACTTCTGCCATTGCACCACATGGTACAATGCCAGGATTTCTGCCTTCAGATGTAAATGCCTGTGCAAATGCTGCTTTTCAATTAAACTGTAGTACAATTCGTTGAAGTTTAGCCAAAGAAAACCTGTGAATGGAAAACACTTAAACGATACATTAGGATTTAGTTACAGACTTTGCATTTGTTTTCTCAACCAAATGTAAAACAATTGTGTAGTGGCCCATAGGAGGGGAGATTGTACTCGGGTTTTGTTTGAGCGTCAGTGTTAACGATCAGTGCTCAAGCGTTTTAGATTTCAATCTTAAATTAGCAATTTAAAGACAACAAAGAATGATTTTCATGCTTGTCAGTTCTGATTAATGTAACATTAACCCCTAGAGAACAGTATATTTGTCCAGTACACTATTTCAAGTTCCAAGAGACCAGCTCTGGTAAACAATGAAAGGCTGTTTAGGGTATTTTGGGGCTTTTTTTCCGTGTGTGGGTTTTTGGGGTTTTTTTTTTTGGGGGGGGGGGGTTGGTTTAGGTTTTTTTGTCTGTGGTTTTGTTTTGGTTTTGTTTGCTTTTTTCTGTTTTGTTTTTGTTTTGTTGTATTTTGGGGGGGGTGGTGTTTGTGGGTTTTTTTTTTTTTTTTTTTTGGTCGGTTTGTTTTTGGGATTGTCTTTGTTTTCTTTTGTTGCATTTTTTTGTTTGTTTGTTTTTCACTTGAATTGTCAAAGTACCACTATATACTCGGGCTACCACTCCTACTTATTTCGGGTATAGTGGCTGTTATTTTCCAAGGGATGTGACAACGAGAGATTTCCTAAATTACACCCCTACCAAGAGTTAATGCCGTTTCATTGCTTCCTACAGATCCCGGCGCTGATTTTGCCGCTCCCGTGTTGATCCTGAGAAGCCCCACCTCGCTACCTACTGATTTGAGCTTCCAAAGGCAAAAGCTGCTGGGAGCATGCACAGGAAATTTATAGGCTTCTCCCCTGCTGAGTAAATTACAGAGAGAGGAAACAAACCCAGAACGTGAAAGTGGCGCGGAAAATGAGAGCCCTTTTTGCTGTAAAAGTGGTTGCATTTTGATAACCGCCAGTAAAAACACTATTTGCTGTCATTTTCCTGACTGTGGAACAACGTTTTAAGTGGTTGCTGTTCATTATCCCCGGTTTGGAGATAGTGGCACAGGCATGTAAGCAGGGTGGTAGAGCTGAGAAGAGGCTTTGCAAGAGTGAATTTTGTTATAGGGGGTGAATTATGGTGTGAATGGGGGCCCTCTGCTTCTCCTGGTACCCTTCCCAGAGTAGAGCCAGACAGAAAGTCCATCCGTATGAGACAGCAATAGGTCTGGACATGGATGTTGTCCCTCGGGACGAACTGTTGGGAACCTGATGCTACCTTTAGTGTGCTCAGTCGACTGTCTGCAGAAAATGCCCCTCATGCCTGTTTAAATGAGGGCTTCAAGTGAGGAAAAAGAAGTTTCATAAGAAGGAAAAATGAAAAAAAAAATCAAAAACAAACCTTGGAAAGTTTCAGCTTTCCAAATGTCAACAATTAGATGTACAGTTTTGTATACAAACTTTGCAAGACTTCCATGTAATTCAAATGTATCCTTTGTTGTTTGGATTCTCTCTCACCCAGCAATCCCTCTGTGAAAGAGGCAAAGATCGTAAAACCTCAGTGGGGGCATGTAAAAAAGAGTTTCTTCCATCCCAGCTGTTTATCTCTACTTGTGCATTTCATGGGGTTTAAGCCATTTTTTCTTTAACTTCCCTTCTGTTACTGCCTATGCACTGGGAGTGGAGAGCCAACAGCTGCCTCACATGAGCCCCTCACACAGCAATGAAGGCAAAGAAATAAAAACTGACCAAACAGTGTGCACTTTTGGTGCTTGCTTTATTTCCCTTGTCTCCAGTTGTAGCTTGAGGATCTGCAGGCCCAGTCTTTAAGGATGATTTATGCCTCATATATTGATTTTCCCATGGTATTTGGAAATATTCACAAGTTTGTATGGAAGATCATCGCATGCCTACATACATGTTCTTGTATGCTTCTGGAAGTAAGATGGTATGTAATCCAAGCAAGTGATTAATTGAGGCATTTAATTTGTACCATGACAGAATAGTAGACCATTTGTACCAGAGCCTCCAACACTGACCTTGGCATGTTTTGGCAGCTGAGTCTCCACACATCTGCACACCAGCAGTGGGCAGCTGCTGGTAGATCCCAGAGCAGGGGTGTCCAAAGGGGGCGGGGGGGCTGCAGGCCTGCCCCTGCACTTACCTCTCATCCAGGCTCCTCCAAAGCCACTTGTAAGGCCCACAAAGAAAACCATGCTCAGGTCCTCTTGCCACTGCCTTAGAATCATAGAATCATAGAATTGGCTGGGTTGGAAGGGACCTCAGAGATCATCAAGTCCAACCCTTGATCCACTACCGCTGCAGTTACCAGACCATGGCACTGAGTGCCACATCCAGTCTCTTTTTCAATATCTCCAGGGACGGAGAATCCACCACTTCCCTGGGCAGCCCATTCCAATGTCTGATCACCCTCTCAGTAAAGAAATTCTTTCTAATATCCAACCTAAACCTCCCCTGGCACAACTTGAGACCGTGCCCCCTTGTCTTGCTGAGAGTTGCCTGGGAAAGGAGACCAACCCCCACCTGGCTACGACCTCCTTTCAGGGAGTTGTAGAGAGTGATGAGGTCTCCTCCTCTCCTTCTCCCCTGACACTGCCATCTCCCCTGTCACCTCTAAGATGCCAGCATCTCAGCACCGTGTCTGGACAGCCGGGGTCCCAGGTGGGTGCTTGGGGTATGTGGGGAGCTGCAGCATGACCCTGCAAGAACATGAAGGGCAGCTCCATGACAGAGGGCTATGTAAATTCATCTCCCACTGGAGAGGACAGACTGACTGACTGCAGCATCCTGCTCCTTTAGGCACGGTGCAAGAGGAAGTTCCTGCAGCAAAGAGGCTGAGTTTTAAGTTTATGAAATAGGCACAGGGGATAGGAGAGGAAGTGTGTGGTACTCATTTGCTGTAGCTGTCATGCTTCTTGGGCTGTTTCACCTGCATGGGGCTAAGTACCAGTAAGTTCTTCCCAAGACCTGAGGTGCCTTTCAGAAAATCCTTTTGTAAAGAAAAAAAAGGAGAGAAAAAACAATGAACATCTGGAATTGTGCTGGAAAGCTAATGATGTTTTATCCAGAGGGTGGAAATCCTCTCCCTAGATGATGTGGAGGGGCAGGGGAAGTGGAGTGAAGGCTGGACTCCCCAGTGGAAGGAGCCCAGGAGTTGTCCTCTGCTCACCTGAGCCTTGGCTTGGGGGTAGAGGGAAGCTTGGGAAGATCGAGGAGCAGGGGAGCTCCCTCAGCCCCCAAAGGATGAAGGAGGGAAATGTTATGCCTGCTCCCCACTATTTCCTACATACATGGAGACACACCTCTTCCTGTCTGTAACAGCTTTATTTTTTAAACCTATGCCTGATGCTATTTTAATCATATTGGTGCTAGAATATTTTACATTTATGATTCACTTTTCGGAGGCTTCTCTTTCCTCCACCATTTGTTGCTCACAGGGAAAAAATTAAAAGCCAAGCATCGACTTTTGAGACTAACCTAGGATTTTGACAAAATTTAGTTATCCAGTAGTAACATGTGGAACAGTTTACTGCACACTCACTCAGTGTGCTGTTGTGGCAAAGGTTCATAAAAGCTGCAATTACACAACTGATAAGATGCTCTTGTTTACGTAGAGGAGGCAATGGTGTAATTTTTGTGGTTCCACTGCCAACAGACTCAGGCATCAGGGCTCTTAGCAGACTCTGATGTGCTCTTTGTAAGCTGTGAGAGGTTCAAGTTGCCATGTTAAGAAACACCAGTTGGAAACCCAGTTCTGAAAATATTTCACCTAATATGGGCAAAACTATTTCTTTGGTGTACTAGAACATGAAGCAGCTCAAGAAAACATCTTTCCTGATCGTTTGCTTCAAACCCTCAACAATATTGTGGGCTTAATGAGGTTCACTGCTTGCCCCCTTTCTTTAGCTGTTCTGGGATTTTTTTGTGTTCCATCTCAGGGGTGGGTCTTTCATGCAATCAAGGTGAGAAAACACTGCAATAAAATGGGAGGACAAGATTGTGAAACCACTGATGGTGGCAAAGGGCATTTGGTAGGCATGACCTTTGAAACCACTTTGATTTTTTTAATTGACTAGATTTGAAAGCAGTGATATCTTTCTGATTTCCCAGCCTTTTCACCACAGTTAATCTTTTTGTTAATCTCTCCTTGAACTGCTTGCTGATCAGGGTGTACAGCACTGAACTGGGTCCTTCTGTACACCTCATGAGCTCTATTTCAAACATCTTTCTGCTTTAGGTTTAAATGTATATTTGCTATGGGGAGTGGCTTATACAGTGTATCTATCTGATTTTGCCATCTGGGAGATTATAGGATCACAGAACCACAGGTTACTTCATGTTGGAAGGGACATGAGAAGGTCTCTGGTCTACCCTCTTGCCCAGATCAGGACTGGCTGTGAGATCAGATCAGGTTGCTCAGGATTCCACCCAGATGGGTTTTGAAAGCCTCCAGAGACAAGACTGGGCAGCCTCTCCCAGCCCATCCCACTATTTGAGTATTCTCCTAAGGGCAGAATATATCCTTATATGCTACCTGAAAGTCATGTTTCACCTCATGCCCATTGCATTGCCTCTCCTCTTCCCAGCAGACTATGAACAACCAGCCTGGCTCCTTCTTCTCCATAACTCTCACCTTAAGGATTGTTAGGTCCCTCCAAAGCTGTGTCAGCTCCAGGCTGTGGCAGTGCCCATCCTTCAGCCTCTCCTCCTGGGACAGACACTTGAGACCTGTGCCTCTTTCTGGGTTGGCCTGACCAGCAGGAGCTGAGGAGACGTGATGTGCTTGTCCCACGATCCCTGCTGCCAGCAAGGGCCTTGCCTGGACCCTGTGACAATGCTGTGGGCACTGTCCTTTAATAGACACAGTGAGAATGTGGAGAGAGCAGCCAAAAGGATGAAAACTGACCTGTTAGGAAATGCTGAAGGAATTGGATTTATTTAAGTCAGAAATGAATGGAGTGCAAGTAGAGCGGGAGTGAGGGAAAACAGTAACAAAAGTTTTCTGATGGGTAGATGTTCACTGATGGGTGATAGGTTCTGATGGGTGGTGTTCACTTGTCCTTGATAGCCATTGGGAGGAAGAAAATAGAAGAAAATAGAAGTTATGTGTAATTTTCAATGCAGACAATGTAGGTTATAGACATGGAAAATCATAGAATCATAGAATCACAGAATTGGCTGGGTTGGAAGGGACCTCAGAGATCATCAAGTCCAACCCTTGATCCACTCCCCCTGCAGTTACCAGCCCATGGCACTGAGTGCCACATCCAGTCTCTTTTTAAATGTCTCCAGGGACGGAGAATCTACCACCTCACTGGGCAGCCCATTCCAATGTCTGATCACCCTCTCCGTAAAGAAATTCTTTCTAATATCTAACCTAAATCTCCCCTGGCACAACTTAAGACTGTGTCCTCTTGTCTTGTTGAAAGTCGTCTGGGAAAAGAGACCAACTCCCACCTCGCTACAACCTCCTTTCAGGGAGTTGTAGAGAGCGATGAGGTCTCCCCTGAGCCTCAAATGTTCAAGTGTGAAGTAAAAGAGCAAGGCAGTACTACTCAGACTGTAAGGCCTTAAGTGTTATGAAAACATTGACATATTTTGAGATATTTTAAAAATCCTCTTTTTCTGGATGCTAAACTGGGAAATAAAAGGCTAACCCTTACACTGCAAGGTTGTGTGCTCCTGTATAGCTCCTGCATGCTCCTTCCATATCATTGCAATCCACCCATCAATAGGCACCAGAGACATCTGTAGAAGTCAGTTTTAATCTGAGTTACAGATTTGCTGAGCTGCCTTTGATGGTTAGTGCTTGTTCTTCAGCCTCACAGGCAGGATGCATGTGGCTAACACAGCATAGTTATCTTGCCATTGCATCCATCAGGGACTGGGGCCTCACGGTCATGGGTGATGCAACCATAGGATGACAAGATGGTCCCTTTGCTGAGACTCCTAGGGTAAAGGAAAAGCCAGGGAAAAAAACCAACCAAAATCTAACAAAACAACACATCAGCACAGGGAAAAAGACAGAGAAGGTAACACTGCTCTTGCAACTCAGCTAGGCTCATAATTCCTTGGGTATGTCAGCAGCAGCCACTCACAAGCAGCAGCAGAAAGGAAAATTTTGGTAGTGTTCACCGCAATGCCACAGGCATTTCCTGCTCTAATTATAGATGTTGTGGTATTTTGGGGAGGACACGAGGGGCATGGACTTGCCAGACTGCTGCTGTACAGTGAATTGCAGTGTAGAGGCCTTCAGTGGTGTTGTCACTAGTGACAAGCACTGGAGCTTTCCAGTGGTGACCACTGTAGGCATTCTGTGGTCAGGAGGATGGCAAACACAGTGAAGAGAGCTTTCAAATTGTCATTTAAAATGACAGATAAACCAGTAGGACTTTGTGGGCATTTGCAAAGATGTCCAGGCTGTTGTGTGGGGAAAAAAGCAGCCGTCCCATGCCCATTTTTTGTCAAAGTCCTCAGTTAACAGAACCATTTTTTAAACAAATAATCCTTGTGATTATTTTTTGTTTCAGTTTAGTTTGGTTTTTTGTTTGTTTGTTTGTTTTGTTTTGGGTTTTTTTGTTTTGTTTGTTTCTCTGCATGCAATTCTATTAAACACTGCTCTCTATGAATGTTTTTTATGAAATCCTGAGTGTGTTGTTTTTTTTTTTTTTGCTGTAAACTGACCCCTATGGGTGGTCCACAGCTGTAGCTACCACTGCTTCTCCCTGCTACATGCCCCAGGGACAGATCCCCACAGGCTTCCTCTGGGACAGCTCAAGCAGAGATGTTCCTCAGAGCTCATGGGGAAAAGATGGTACTTTTCTTGTGTAATTTCATTCGAGGCTCTCAAAACATCTGGGAAATACTAACGACTTGGATGTCTTGGATGTCAGCATGCATGAGAAAGTTGAATATACCCTGAATATACCTGAATATATTCAGGCTGGGCAAAGACTGGTTAGCATGTAGCTGGCCCAGGTGAGAGGTTAACCTGGAGCAAAGGCAGCTCCTCCATCCTCACAGTGAGGGGTAATTACACCACACTGAATTGATCTGCCCTAAATTAAAGAATTTTGCATGGCATTTTTCTGCTTGCTCCAATCTGCTTTATGTATGGGAGAGAATGGAGTTGAAGGAATTATGGTGGAGACAAAGCAATTATGTCACATATTGAATATTTTTAATTTTTTTAAAGCCCTTTTAAGCTTTCTTTACCTAGGACCCCTTGGGCACAGCTTCCCCTCCTTGTCTAAAGAAGCAGGCAGGTATGGGATGCTGCCTGCCCTCCACTGAGGGCTGCCAGACCCTCCCACTCTGCAAGGGTGTGGGAGGAGAGACACTGCTGCCTATCTGCAACCACAGGGAGGAAACAGCTGGGAACAGCCAAAACAAAGACCCTGCACCTCAGTCTGAATCCCCAGGATAGTAAGAAACCTTTCTTCAGGTTCACCAGGGCAGCTTTAGCCAGAGAGGGTTGCCTGGTTCAAGGACTGAAGCAAAACCATGGCTCCTGTGTGCAAGCCATCAGGGTTTGCTGGATGTCAGGGCATCTGAGGACAAGAGACAGGAAACAAACTCAGCTCCCAATGGCTCTGGAGGAAACAGCTGGAAGGGGAACTGCAAGACACCCTTCACGGCCCCCTTCGACATCAGCACAGCCACTCTTCAACATCTCCTGTTCAGACCTCCTGTTCCCCTTGTTTGTGGGGAGCCTGGGCTTCACACACCAAAGCTGGTGGCTCAGAAAGCAGAGGATCAGATATTCCCTTCCCCTGCATAAGTGGAACAGAACCCATAAAAGTCCTCATGCAATCCGTTATCCATGATGAATAAAGGCAGTAAAAGTAATGGTGATCACCTCCACTTTACAGACAGGAAAGCAGATGGCTGAGGGAGAGAAATGACTTCTGAGTTCCTGTTGGGAGTGCAGCCCCATTTCCCAAGATGAGGAGTTAGCAGGTAAGGAGGTGTCTCCTGGGGGTGACTGTTCTAGCAGCAGGGTCACCTGCTCATTAGGAAGGAGCCAGACCTTTATTAACTTTGTTTTCTCATTGGTTTCATGCTTTGAATTTTGACCTTCTGGCAAAGTTCAGTTCTTTCTGGCCTATATTCTTCTAATTTAAGGTGTTCTGCTGACGTTTACACAATATAGTTGTTTCTCCCTTCAAATCCTTAGAAAAATTTTAAAGTTGTTGTTTGGTGGGTATAAATAGGCTCCCTCCTCACTCCATGCAGGGCTGTAATGTATAAACCGGGTGTGACTCCTGGTTTAGAAATCAAAAGCTTAGGGTATTGTTTTTCCAGATTGAATCTCTAAATAAAAGAGGTCATGTCCAGACTTCATAACTCAGAGAAAGTAACACACACTAAAAGCTGGGAGCCAAATGGGACTGAAATAAATGATGAGTCAAGGCTGTGTTTACCATCTCCACCTACCTTGCTATCTGTAAATCAGCTGTAAGAGGAAATAATTCCTTTCAGAGGGCTGTACTGTCATGCAAGCGGTCTATGTCCCTTCACCAGCCCATAAGTTGTTTGAGTCAGGAGAAGGCTGTACCTCAAGCAGGCTGGGGCTGGTTGGGAGGATCTAGATATAGCTGTAGATTAAATAACCTCTGTCTTTGCACGGCTGGATATGAAAGACAGGGTTTCTCTCCAAGTCACTGCTAGCACAAGTAATGCAGCCACTGTGGTTTCCTTTCTCTGGGCATCTGAGCATTTTATCATAGAAACATAGAATGATAGAATGGTTTGGGTTGGAAGGTACCTTAAAGATCATCCAGTTCTGACCTCCCTGCATGGACAGGGACACCTCCCACTAGACCAGGTTGCTCAAAGCCCCATCCAACCTGGCCTTGAACACTTCCAGGGAGGGGACAGCCACAACCTACCTGGCCAACATATTCCAGTGTCTCACCACCCTCACAAGAAAGATTTTTTTCCCTAATGTCTGAGCTAAATCTCCCCTCCTTGCTCTCTAGCTACACACCAGTGCAAAAAGCCCTATCCCAGCTTTATTGTAGGCCCTCTTCAGATAGTGGAACATTGATATAAAGTCACTTTGGACCCTCCTCTTCTCCAGGCTGAACAACCCCAAGTTTCTCAGTCTGTCCTCACAGGGGAGGTGCTCCAGCCCTCTGATCATTTTCATGTCCCTCCTCTGGACACACTCAAGGAGTTTTATGTCCCTCTTCTGTTGGGGACTCCAGAACTGGACAGAGTACTCCATGTGGGATCTCACAAGAGCAGAGCAGAGAGGGAGAATCACCTCCCTTGACCTGCTGTCTGTGCTTCTTTTGATGCAGCCCAGGATATGGTTGGCTTTCTGGGCTGCAAGCACACCCTGATGTCTCATGTTAAGCTTCTGATCCACACCCCCACACTCCCCCAAATCCTTCTCCTCAGGGCTGTCTGCAATCCTGTCTCCTCCCAACCTGTATTTGTTTATGGGATTGCCTCGACCCAGGTGCAGAACCTTGCACTTGGCCTTGTTGAACTTCATGCAGTTTGTACAAGCCCACTTCTCAAACCTGTCAAGGTCCCTCTGGATGGCACAAGGATCTGTATGCTGCAGGTAATGTCTTTGGCCTTCTTCCTGCTCACAGACACAGAGGATCCAGACCATTGTCCTAGGAGAAACCAGAGATGGCTTTCACTGGCACCAATTTGGGGCAGAGCTTTTTTGCCCTTACTGCCAAAATGTCACTTGCAGTCATATGAAGAGACCACTTCATTCTCTTTTTGATGTGTTCCCACACACGCAAATGCATCCGCCAGGCCTGAGCAGCCGTGAAGAGCAGCTGCTCGCTGGGCACCTTCCTCCTGTCCCTGTGACACCCTCCTGCTGTCCTCTAGTGGGTGGATTTGGAAGAGCAATGCTGGTGGACACACTTTTAAGTCAAGAACTACAGCCCTTGGAGCTGTAGGACATGAGGTGACAGTGCCACCACTCCAAGCATCCAGGAAGACACCAGTGTGGACCACGAGACGACAGTGGAAGCATAAAGCATACTCTCTTACCTTCTCTCTGACATTTGTGTAGACTGCTTGTATGAACTAAGAGACTACTCTTTTTTTTGATTGGTTTTGTTTTGTGTTTTTAAGCATTTGCATATTGAGGGGACATATCAAACCCACAGATCCCCACCCTTGCTCGAAAATAGTGAGAAAACTTCTTTGCAAGTGACCATCTTCACTCAGCAGCCCCAGGCTTGCCACCTTGTGTGGGGTAAGATGAGTTCCCAAGGAGGAGAAGCCAGGACCAAAGCCGGCAGAGCATCTTTGGAAGGCTGGGGAGTAGGCTGCAGACTGCCCTGCCTGCGGGCACCCTCCCTGCTGAGTCATTTCCACCCAGGGCTGGGATTACTGAGCCCTCCCAAATCTGCATGCTTGTCTGCAGCCGTCTGAGGTGGCCTCCAGGGTGATTTTGGTGGCTAGCAATGTTGCTGCTCTGGTTTTCTGGAGCTTTCTGCAGCAGCGGAGAGCTGACCTGTAGCTTCAGCAAAGCCTTGTCCACAGCCGGGCACTGGGTTTGAGGAAGTCTTCCAGATTGCCAGGATTTGAAGACCATCACCTGCCTTCATCTGACAGGAAAGACATTCTTCCATGAAGTCAGGCCTTCTATAACATATATGATGAGCAGTACCCATGTACATATGTGAGAGTGCATACATGCATGAACCTGTTAGAAAGCTTCCCAAAACCAGCTGGGCACACTTCTGCTGGAGGAAGAAGGATGGGTAAGGGCACCAGATGCTGTCACAAGGGCACCAGATGCTGGCAAAGCTGCTGACCAGGGGTTTGGTAGCACTTGGGCATGGCAGGAAAAATTAGAGAATCACAGAATAATTTGGGTTGGAAGGGACCTTAAAGATCATCAAGATGCAACCCCCCTGCATGGGCAGGGACACCTCCCAGTAGATCAGGTTGCACAAGGCCTCATGCAACATGGCCTTTAACACTTCCAGGGAAGGGGCATCAACAACCTCCCTAGGCAACCTATTCCAGTATCCTACTACCCTAATGGTGAAGAATTTCTTCCTAATATCTAACCAAAATCTACCCTCTTTCAGTTTAAAACCATTACCCCTTGTCCTGTCACTATCCTCTCTCTTGAAAATCCCCACCCAACTTTCCTCTAGGCCCCTTCATTTACTGGAAGGCTGCTATAGGACTCCTGTGAAGAAGAAATTAATAAGGTAGCTGTGACTATCTTGTTGTTCAGTAATTTTTAAGACTAGAATTCTCAGTAACTGTACTTGCAAAACCTTTGAAAGCCCAAGAAAACCTACAGTTTAAAATTCTGCCATAAGAGGGCAGTCTGAGATAACTGCGGAAGTTACCTTGCGCAGACCTAAGTTCTATGAAAAAAAAAAAAGGAAAACTGGTAGGAATGAATGACTTGTCTCAAAAGAAAGTCTTACATTTAGCTTTTGAAGGGATTTTTTAAAAAATCTGTGACATAGAATGAATGTAAAAGGGCACCATTTACAGTAAAAAAAATTTCTATAATGATGCCTGAATCCTGAACTCAGGAGTCAGGGATAATACTGAGTTTTGTACAGTTGTATTTCCCTACTAGGAATGTGGGTTTTGAATTTTTTTAAATCTAAACTTGTGGTGCTGTCCAAGGCACTTATGTCCTCTATGTATAAGCCACTGATGATTGGATGCAAGACACTTCCCACTGCATCATTTATTGGATACCTCTTGCAGATTGCCATAAAATGCTGCCAAGCAAATTAATGCACTCGCACTGCAGCCCTTGGTTGCTGGTTTTGGCCATCCTCTGGCACATAAGGTAGGCCCAGGGGAAAAAGAGGATTAGAACTGTGGGGCCTGCTGCCTCCCAAGGTTCTACTGAGAGACTGGAGAGGCATCCCAGGAAAGGACAACCCCAAAGCTGGCTTCAAGTTCTAGCACCAGAGCTGGGAGAGCTGGTGGTGTGCTGCCTCTTCTTCCCTCATTTGCCTGGGCATCACGGTGTCTCAAAGCAAGTCTAAACCATCTCTTTTTGTGAAAACATGTTTTGTGAAAACATCTTTTTGCAAAAACATCTTTTTGCTATGCTCTTTATCCAGTACAGGGTACATTTCACACTTTCATTAGCTCAGGCAAATACATTTGCTTCGTGACACAGTTCAGGGGCAGCTGTTCAGTCAATAAAAACTGAAGAGAAAGAAAATGTTGTTTGTGTCCCAGTGTCACCCTGGAGGGAAAAAATGGTCAACCTCGTCTTCTCCTGGAAGAAGAACCACAGAGGGAGACAAACACCAGAGCTGGCTGGTGACAGAGCCCAGAAGCAGGCTCATGTTCAAACCACAGCTCAAGGCTCGAGGGCAGGCAGGACACTGAACCCTTGGGCTCCAGCTGCAGGTTGTGAATTGCTCTCACAGAAATCAGAGAACTGCACTCCCTGGGATGTGCTGTAACAGACCAATAGACTGAGAAAGCTTCAAAAGCTCTTTCTGATGTTACTGAAGCTACCAAGTAAAGACATTTGAACATGCTCTGATTTGTCTCCTGGTGGTGATCCCTGCAATTTAGGTACTGCAGAAGCTCTTCAGGTATAGCTTAGATTTTAAGAAAACACAGTTCTCTTGAACCTTCCACAATTACTAGATTAGTGCCTCTGCATAAACTCATATGCTTTAGCCAGGGCAGCAAAAACTGGCTTCATGCATCGTGCTTTGAGGCAGAGCTGACTCTAGTTTAGGTTTTGGATTTGGGGTTTGTCCTATTTTACCAATATTTGTTGATGCACCTCCTGGCAGTGTGAGTCACCCCCTGCTCTGGCATGGGGAGACCATATAGCCACATCATGTTTTCCTACACAGGCCATGCATGCTTGGGCAAGCAGACTGCTTCCCATAATCCCTGACCCTGCACTCCAACATCCTCAGCAGAGCTGAAGTTGTTTTTCAGTCTCTCTCCAGCAGCAACAAGGTGAAAAAACTTGTTTTCTAGTAATATGTCCCTAGCTTCTCCTTGTCTTGAGTTCAGTCTTTCCAGTATAGATCAACTTGGGGTTAATTTTGTCTAAGATGAGGTACTAATTTGTATGGGAATAGGCAAGGTTATAGGAAGCTAAAAGTGAGCCCTGCCATAGCTTTTGGATGCAATATTAGGTCTGATTTCATTTTAGTAGTTCCAGTTAAGAATTGTTTCCTGTGCCTTTTTCAGTGCTGTCTTTCAAGAATGGAAACCAACAGTACTCAAAATATTTGCTACTCCTTCCTCATGTCTGCTTTTACTATCACACATAATGTGGTAATGTGAACTGTTAAAAGTAAAACACCAGATACCCAGAAATAACAGCCTGTGGGAGGAAGGAATTGAAAACTTCCCTGTCCATCTCCAAGAATTTGAAAAAAATTCCAACACCAAATTCAATGTGCTTCGGGGGGAAGGTGATAGAAGGAATGAGATATTTGCTATCAACATGAGTTTGTCTGTCATTGCAAAAAAAAAAAAAAAAAAAAAATGCAAGAGCAGTCCTTTTATTTTGAGCTCAAATTCCCCAACTGTAATGAAAATCTGAGGCCAATCAAATATACACTCAGTCTTACTGTAATTATTGTCTTAAATATAATTAAGTGTTTAACCACTAGTTAGAAATAGAGATAATTTTTCTTTTGATGAGCAAGAGGTGATCTTTAATGACTACTGATTCTTCACCAGCTCTGTCTGACATTTTACCTTTAAAACTGAGAGAGCAAGCAAATAGCTTCACAGCCCAAAGGGAGCTCGCAGTTTGCTATAAATGCACCCAGAGGTTTTGTAAGAGCAAGCTGAATTCCTCAGCTGTAAACTGGCAGATTCCTTAAATCAGTGCAGTCATGCTCACAGAAGTAAAAAATGGACCTGTCATCTCTGAGGAGCGGTGAGTCCACTGCTACGCTCCCATGGGAAAGGGAAAGGGAATTTTCCCAACCGAAGGAATTGCTCTGTAATGTGAGAGATCATTGAAATGCAAGTAACAAATCAAAGCAGATGAAATATGTGCAAAGTAAATAGATCAAAGACGTTGAGGTAATTAATTACCAGCAGTCTGGTTCTCAGAGAAAGACCATTTATTCACAAAGAAGCCACTGTACCAGACACTCCCCAATATTAGTGTCTACAGCATGGATTTGCTGATGGTTGTTAATGAGTAAAGACAGAATTATTATGCCAGATAAGTAGATGCTCTAAAAGTTTATGTTCTGATCGCCTTGGCCTATGAATAAACCTCACTACATTCATAATATTTTAGTTTAAGAAAAAGCCCTGAGTCCATTTTGGTACTTACTAATGTGGAAGTTTTCATCTCTACCTACTAATAATTCATGCGTTTTAAACAGGCATTTCCAAAGAAAACCCAATGGCATTTTGAACCCAAATTCTCTTAATTCTTGGTGCCTGGATACCCATCTTTTTAATCCCATTAGCACAGCAGGAATATTTCTGCTGTTAGGACAGCAAGAGCAGAAAGGATGAAGCCCTGCATTAGTGCTGGCTTTTTGTCTGCCCTCACATTGAGACAGTCTCATCCCCTAAGGAATTACTGGAATGATGTAAAAAAAATTATATAAAAAAATGGTCTGAACTTACTTTGGATTGCAGTCTCCAGTTTGATGGGGAGGCAAGCACCTTAAAGGTGTGAAGGTGAAGTAAGGCTTCTGGATATTTCCAAAAAACCCCAGAAGCCCTCACCTGGGTGAATGGATGAATGGATGGATGGATGGGTAACTGGCAAGGGGAGTCTGATTCATCTTGTTCTAGGATTATCCCCCAAGCAATTATATCCCAAGGGACCATATTCAAACCAGACAGGCTTCCAAATGTTTTTCTGTGAAAAATTGTCACAGATTCTCTCTCCCTTTTAAGAGCATCTCAGCAACTATTAAAAAAAACCCAAAAACTGGATAAAGTGCTGCCTGTCTATTTATGAGTGAGGGGGCTGCGGCACATCAGCTGTGAGAGTTTGGGCTTCATGTCTGGCAAAGATCCCACTGTTATCAGTACATAACTGTGTCTTCAGCTTTAACACTCTCCCAGAGAACTGTTCTCCCACCAGGTTATAGACCCTAAGCCAAAGGATTTAAGGAGCAACAAGTGATCGAGGACAAGTGTGAAGAGACTTAGTTTACTTGGTTTAGCACAGACCTTTAATTTTAGCCACCACAAATATAATAAGGCCTTTTCTTTATTTATTTATGCAGCCACAGGGCAGAAAGGGCAGAAGAGCTTAGAAGACCTATTCATTTAAGCAGGTCTTCTGTGCTAAGTCCACTGTTGGCACATTGCAAATATCTTTCATTCACATTAATGCAATGCAGGGGGAAAATGGATGCAAATCTTGTGTCTCCATCTACCTGGCAGTACAGAGGCTGCAAGTGTAACCAGAAACCAGCAATCATTGCATTTTCCCTTCTGGAAAGTAGAAAGCTCACCTATGCACAAGGAGTGAAATGGTTTTCAAAGCCAGCCAAAACAAAACAAAATTTGCTCATGTCTTGTGACTTAGGGACTGCTAAAAAAACTTCCCTATCATCTCTCTGCCTGCTCTATTTTAAGCACAACGATTTCCCAGCTAAGGGAAAAATAGTTCCAGCTTGAGACATTATTAGAATTTTTCAAGAATTCCTGTTTTGAGTTTTTTGCTTGTGTCAATAGAATTGGCTTTGCTGAACTTCAGCACAATTCATTTAGGATATTTCAAGGTGTTACAGGTAGACCATTGGGCTGTAGGTTGGTGAAACCTTTGTAGCAAACACAGAAAAAAGGCAGCACCAAAGTTGTCTCTGCAAGAGGAATCCCTGAAGGGGCTTCACTGTACCCATACACCTTTCTCCTACTGATACCTGTAAATCAGGTATGGACTGTGGGACAGACTTTTTAGCAGGGCCTGTTGCAATAGGACAAGGGGTAACGTTTTTAAACTGAAGGAGGGTAGATTCAGACTAGACAGTAGGAAGAAAAGTTTTACAATAAGGGTAGTGAGGCACTGGCACATGTTGCCCAGAGAGGTGGTAGATGACCCATCCCCAGAAATGTTCCAGGTCAGGTTGGATGGGGCTCTGATCAACCTGATGTAGATGATGTTCCTGCTTACTGCAGGGAGGGGTTGGGCTAGATGACCTTTAAAGGTTCCTTCCAACCTGAGCTATTCTATGATTTTAATACAAGAACTGAAAAATCAAAGCCAAAATGGGGTTTTTTGCTTCCAGAAGCCCATGACAAGGCTGGGGAAGGAGAGGAGTGCTGTGTGATAGGATGCCACCTATTCTCAGGGGGCTTCCAGCATCTGGAAGAGACACAGGGACCTTGCCTGTGGGTTATGCCTCGTCACACCCTCCCCTCCCCCCCACCTCAGCATCTGGAGACACTCATCAAATGCTGTGGAAGATGTGACAGGCATTCAGCTGCTCTTGCAGGTGCCTTTGGTGCTCCATGCAGCCAGCACCAGCCAGTGCTGAGGCCCAGGGCAAGGTGTTCTATCTATGCTCTGCTGCTAGCACAGGGGACACTCAGCCAGGGCTCTGCATAGCACCCAGGGAGACTGACACTGCGGGATGACAAAGCACTAAAGCACCATCACCTTTCTTGCTCCTGCACCAACACCCCTTCCCTTCCAGCTCTGTCACAGCCTAAAATACACTGCTAACAGCCTGCCAGTCCTATGGGATGAGGATTCCTGAAATAACACCTTTTCCCACCCCTCCCTGCCTGGAGCAGGGTTCTTTGCCAGCTCTACTCAATGCAAGGTCTAACCTGTACCATGGGAACACCTATTTAAAGTGGTGCTTTTTTAGCTACTCCTTTTCATAGCCGAAGTGCTTGGAGAGCAGCCAAGAGTGATTCTCAGGCATCTCTGAGCCACTTGGTAATTTGTCTATAAAGGAAGAACTTGGGTGTGGGGGTCAGGGTGGCATGAGACCAACTTTATCTGTCTCACACATTTATAGTATCTCTTTCCAGGAATACATTCAGAACCACTCTGGTTCAAAAGGTGTGTTTCTTGGCTTGGCCATTCTTGTTTTCCATCTGACTTTCTGATTTCTGTCCTAGTCTGAATATGTCAAAAAAGGATGCATGCCAGGAAGTCACTGCTGGAAAACTTCAGCCTTCCTTCTTGTCTCTCATGAATTATCAGGGCCACCAAGACCAGAACACATGTTTTTCCTACCTCATTAAATGTTTTGAATGTATGCTAAAAATGTTAATATGTTATTGAAGGGACTGGAATTTTTCCTTCAGGTGTGATGCCCTTAGGCCATTTGTGCTTCACACAGGATTGCAGGTAAGGGCTTGTTACACTGGCAGAAACATCCCTGTCTTATTATAGCCAATAAGAGAGCTCAGCAGTCTCAAAGTAGCTTTAATGTATCCTACTTTTTTCCTCAAAAGTTTTGGCCTGGAGTCAGACTGGGGCGATAGAGATTCCTGTCCTCCAAGGAAGATCCTACAGGGGTGAAAACATGCCAGGACCTCACCTGCCTCTGTGAGCACCTGGGAAAGCAGCCAGGAGATGTGATGCAAGCAGGAGGTGACAGCAGCCACAAGGAGGAACCCAGGAAGGAGGAGGAGCATGCACTGAAGAATGCCCAGAATAAAACCTCTAGGAATTGAAAGGGATGGTGGGGGCCAAGGTGCCAGATCTTGCCCTTTCTCTGGAAGTGTACCAGCATGAGTCTGTGGGTGGCCTGGTCCTGGCTAAAGCTGTATGGCCCTGGTCCCCCAGCCCAAAGCAGCAAGGAGGCTTCCCAGAAGGTCAGGGATGTCCCTGTGGAAAACCCATCATCAAAGCATGCACAGGAGGGTAAATGTCCTGGGGGTGCCAGGGCTACACGTAGCACCTCTTGTCCAGGGCTCTGGTACCCTGGCAGTGAGCCATACCTCAGACTCAGCTCTGGGGGAATCCAGTCAGTTCTTGTGTCCCAGGGGGGTTGTGGGTGTGTTTCATGCCGGGTAAGGTTAGTGGCACAAGCCTTTGCACTTTGAGAAGCCTCTTACTCCTCTTGGCAGCTTTGGAGAAGTTGGCTATAGGTTGGCTGCTCTGCTCTGCCCAGGTAGTACCTCACTGGGATGTCCACCTCAGGGATCTCAGGGCCCTTTTGGAGACTTTGGCTCTCCTTTCTGTCGAGCTTTATCATCAGCTGTGGTGTGGCTATTTCATTCTCATTTCATATTACTGGTTCAAAAGGTCCCATACTGGCTCAACTTCATCTTGAAGCCTCAGAGAGCCAGCAGGATGAGTTCTCCTGAAGGTATTGATCCATACCCATGGATAAAGGCTGGATAAAGCATCAAATCTCATTGGAGTTTCTCAATTTAGATTTAACTGTAGACATTTCAAAGACTGGGCTGCCCAGGGAAGTAGTGGACTCTCTGTCCCTGGAGATATTTAAAAAGAGACTGGATGTGGCACTCAGTGCCATGGGCTGGTAACTGCAGTGGTAGTGGATCAAGGGTTGGACTTGATGATCTCTGAGGTCCCTTCCAACCCAGCCAATTCTATGATTCTATGATTCTATGACATTAAGGAGGACACATTCCCAGGTAGCTGAGCTCAACACATAGGCACAGATTTTCTGCTAGAAGTTGTCAGGGTCTTACTGCATATCCACAGGTAGCATCCTGAGGTGCAGAGTGCCTCCAGGACATTAGAGCTGATGAAGAAAGCTCCACATGCAAGGACATGAATTCATATGACTTTGCAGAAGGGAAGGATTCTTGGGTGGGGAGTGCGTGTGGAAATCACCGGGCAGATTATTTCCGAATCCACGCTGTGTGCCACAGAGCTCATTCACTTGGCTGGGAGGTAGGTGTGCTCCTTTCTCACTCCTGTCCTCACCGCCTTGCAGGACCGTGCCCATGTTTTGACTTCTGGAAATGTGTCCTCAATGTGGCTGGGTGCTGGTCCTGGCCTTGCCAGCAAGCAGTGTGTTGTTCCGCCTGTCTGCTCCCAGCCTTTGCCTTTCTTCTGTCCTCCTGCCTTCCTGTAGCTACCATAAAATGCAATTCTGACCTTTTTGTCCTCGGTGAGCTATTAATTTAAAATACAAACGGTGTCCTCAAACAACAGTCATTAATATGAGGCAGCAAATTCTTCTCTTTGTTCTTTATTGTTGATTTCCCCCCATTGGGAAACTGGGTGGTAGGGGAACTGCATAGCTGCAGGAGCAGCTTGCTAATTGCATACTTTCAAATACTAATTTGTATGGGTTTGTTTGGTTATAAAGGGAAAAAGAAACAAGCCGGGGGGGTGATAAAAAAAGGTCAAGGTTATAAACCCCACAGAAGTTCTCTGGCCTGGAATTTTTATTAATTCTTTAAATGTAAATTGCAGGCCCATGGGCTGCACATCCATCCCCCCCACCGAGGGCCAGGTAGGGCAATTTGCCCTGCAGGCTTTCAGCATGGAACTACAGCGGAGGGGAGCCGAGCTCTGCCCTCGGCTGCCCCAGAGGAAGGCCGGCGAGGTGCCAGCCAGGACATGGGGACATGGGGACAGCATTCCCCCTGCGGGCATCGCTCCCGGCTGGCGCCCGGCTGGCTGCGGGCTGGAGACACCCCCTGACCCAAACGGTGCCGGAGCGTGGAGAAGGGCGAAACCATCGCTGCCTTTGAGTGCTGTCATGTCAGCGTGGTGCCGGTGATGGTCCAAGGGTGAAAGGAGGTGCACATCAAGGAGTTGCACTTTTTTTACTAAACCAAGAGGATTTAGTAAAAAAAAAGCTTATAGCTGGAAAAAAGCTTATACCTGTGCTGAGACTGCTGCCCTATGCGTGTGAACCTCCCAGCCCTGCCAAAGAAAACCCTTACTAAACATGAAGTTCAAGATTTCACTGCTTTGTAACCTGACTGGGAGATCTGGAATGAAAAGCAAAACAAGACTTACTGATACTTAGCCCTTTAAAGTATTCAAAGCCCTCAGGGAGCAGCGCTACTGCTAGGTTATTTAGAGATATTTTTTTGATGTCGTCTTTTTTGCCTTCCTCCAGATGTTTTGCCGTGCTTGACGTCTTTCTGTAGATTCTTCAAGCCATGCCTGTGACGTTTCTTCTCTTTTTAAAAGGATAGTTTTACATGCTTTCTGCTAAGAAGCTCACAATGCCTGTGCGTGGCATTCCTGCATAGCAGGGGCATGTCTGCTTACAGCAATCCAATCTGTCCTGTTTGGACACTACTATAACTTTATTTCCTTTCCTATCTCTGTTGCCTGTAGTCACAGGTTTGGAGAACTGCCTCAGCACCCCAACACCCAGCAGGAGCAGTGCAGCCCATGCTCACCTTCAGCACCAGCACTGCCCTTGCACCCAAGTGGCTGCCAGTGTCCCCTGCTGCCTCCAGAGATGTCCCCAAGAAGGGCTGCTCCAGTGCCTTGAAATGTGTGCTGAGATGCTGAGAATGTGGCAGATAATCAGCTCTAAGGACCTGCTATGGTGGTCCTGCATGAAGGATGGGACAGTGGCCAGCACCAGGAGGAACCTGTCCAGGACAGCAAGTGTTGAATGGACAGGCATGGCATGGGCACCTGTAATTCACCATCATCCCAGTCAGAGCTGCCACCCTATCAGCAGCTGAAGATACCAGAGGACTCCAAGGCTGAGAATGTGAGGGAGGCAAAGACAAGGAAAAGGTTTAACTGTGTTATTTTGTGCTTGTTTGCATGGGAAGGGTAGCTATCTCTGTGTTTTCACTCTCTTGTTGTCCCATTACACAATACAGAGTAAAAATGGATTTTATTGTTTACCACTTGCATTAAAAAGATAAAATTGTTTCCCAGTATACACTACAATAGGCCACTGTTGTTTCCCCCCCCTCTGCTCAGTAAAGTAATCATGGTTGCATGACAACACTGAAGGGAAAAAAAGCATGCAGAGGCACCAGCTCTTTCAAAAATAACTTATATTGTATTTCGTTGACAAGAAAAGGTCACTCATTGGCCAAGTCACCAGATTATGAGTGGGCTTAAAGTGGAAAGCACCATAACCATGGGACGGTGCAGCAACAAAACCAGTATCTTAACTTTAACACATACAAATGGTGTGTTGGCTGGGAACTGATACCTGAAGGTTGTTTCTCAATTTAAAATGGGCAACACAGTGAATCCCTTGACAAAAATACTTGTTTGGGGTTTTTTACTTATTTGATTAAGGTAATTGGTCAATTAATTTCCTTACCTGAAAGGAAGGATGAGTGGGTAACCTTTATGGTTCATTATTATTAAAATAGTGTTTATTTAAGGAATAGCTAGGAGAGACTTGGAGTGGAGGTTGGTGCTCAGCAGCTTGCAAGTCACTAGGATAAACCCACTTGATCACAGCGAGCAAGACCTGTAGCATCTCTGGTTTGCAACAGGTTACCCTGGCTGCCTCTCAGACCTTGATGGTCCCTCAGTGAGGGGGTATCCCTCTCATTCCCCAAACCTACAAAAATATGGGCTGCGGTGGGCTCCAAACCCACATATCATATTTTGTCATGGCTTTTATGTGCTCTGGAAAACAGTAGGTGGATGTGTTGCAAAAAAACATGGAGTTTGAAGTGCCTCACTGTCAAATATTGCTGGGTTTTAGCAGGCTTGTTTCATGACAGCTCAGGTGTCACCTGCAGGGTGGGTGTTAGCACACGTGCTCTCTGTGACCTGAGCTCCTGCAGCCATATAATGGGCTGTGCCTCTGCTCGATGGTGCCTTCCAGAAGAGGGGACCTTCTGAAAAATAAGCCAGGAGAGGGAACCTTCTGAAAAATCTGTCTCTGGACTCAAGCAAGTGAGAGTCATAGTGGGCTTACCATGAGAGTGTTGTTGATCGTGAAAGGCCATCCCTGCTCCACTCATGAGTGACACCATCGAAGGAAAACAAAATCCTCCCGGCAAGACAAGGGAGATGACACTTCTCCTCTCAGCCCTGGTCTCCTAGGAGTCCTCAGACCCTGCAGTCTTTGGGGGAAAAAAACTCTTTGGGCATCACCTGGTATAACCCAGCACCAGTCTCCACCAATAGGCTGTGTACAGTTGCTTCCCTGACTGCTGAGAGAAGTTGGGAAGACCAAAGCCTGTTACTTCCCAGCCTGTTTTACTCCGATGTATCTCTGTGGACTACAGAAGAAATGTTTCTTCATTATAATGAAAATTTTAAAAATCTGTACTAAAATCACAATAACACAGTCCTTTACCACAAAAACAAAAGGCATCCTTCGTTGCAGTTCACTCAGAAAAAATCATTGTTAACATAACAGGAAAGCAAAATCCTTGCTTCCCAGGTGAGGGAAACTCAGGGCCTAGCCATGTAGGTTTATTTTTCAGGATACTGTTGGATAATCTGTCTTCCAGAATATGACACTGCAGAAACCATAGCATGAAGAAAGAAGTTGTGGATTTGAGCTTGAATCTGGCATCCAGCTGGCAGAGACCGGATAACTATGAAGCATGTCAACAGCCCTGGATGCCAGGATAGCCTTGTGTACAGGAACTCCTGATGGTATTTTCTCCTGTACTGTTCCTATTTTAGTTCTATTTATTTTCTCTGTATTTTGGATGTTAGATAAAGGTTAAGGAAAAAAAAAGAAAAAGACTCTGCATGTCTAGAGAAAACAAAGTCCTGGAAGGAGAAGAATGAGGATGCCAGCTTGTCACTCCTCTTTTGCTCATGGCTAAAATAACTTCTGCATGTTTAATTTTTTCCCAAATCACAGAGGGTTTAAATGACAGGTATGGTAAGTCCTCAGTGTATGTCATCATCTGCTGGGTATTTAAGGATTTCTAAGGATTTAAGCTTTCCTGCTGTTTGAATACACAGGATGAGCAGAGGTCCCCGTTCTCTGGCATGTGTAGGGCTTCCCTGAGGGTGGAAAGAGAGACTGGAATGTAAAGCGATTCTCATTTGTTTAGTATTTCCCTGTACAAGAGCAGGGAGTTTTCCAAAGCTGACTGAAACGCAGTCATTTGTGGAGAACAACCCTTGGCTGCTACCTGGGTTATGTCGGCATGTAACAATACCTGTCTGCCTCATGAATGTCAGACAAAGCTGTCATAAATCCTCAAGCTCAGCAGTAAAATTAATGGGAATTGTAGAGAGCAGGACCTTGTCAGCTTCATAATAGGTCTCTGGGTGGAAAAAAATTATTGTGCTTTCCTTCAGGCATTAGACAGCTCAACTACTGATGCTCAGTGGCCATTATCCAATTACAAGTGCTTTTTTGCTCAGAAGAATTCAGTTGTTATCGCTTTTAATGTGTCAAAGTTAAACAGTGTGGAGCAGGCCTGATGGAGCAGACCCCTCTGCAGTCAGTCTGTGGCAGAAGTCCCCCGGGCCACCTCCTCTCAGAGCTCTCTGTCATACCCCTTCTGTTTTGTCATTTCCAATATTGCGTTGTCATTGCGGAGGTGACCGGGGTGCAGCGGGGGCCCGGCCCCTTCCCTCTTTTGCCCTCTCCAGCAGATCGGTATCAGCATGGGGTGGGACGTCCTGTTTACATCCCCGAGCGGGACCGGGACTGCTGGCCCGTCCCACCGGCACCACCACCGGCACCGGCACCGGCCCGGTCTCCAGAGCCGTGCAGCGGGGTGTCAGGCTCCTTGCGGTGCCGAGGCCGGGCTGTTTGTCTTTGCTGTGTTCAATAGTATTTACAGTGCCTGACAGGGTTTCTGTCGGTCACACGCTGTGACCAGAGAAATATTTTTTCCACCTCCCCCCCCCTCTGCTGCATAACTTGGCTTCTGTTTTCTTGTTGTTGTGTTTTCCCTCCTGCCTTTGTAGCTCTTGGCTGGGGCCGGGGCCAGGTCACGGGGCAGGATGTGCTGATTCTCCGGAGGTACAGACATGCGAATAAATTACAGTTTTCAGGAACTTTTCCGGGCACCAAAAGGTGATCATCTGCCCACCAAGCTGTTAGCTCCTGGCACACCTCTGGCCTGCAAACTCTTCATCCCCTCCACATCCTCTCCTTCAGGGGGCTGCTGAGGGTCAGGGTCCCTCCCAGAATCTGTTTTGGAGGTGTTTGATGGCACAGACAGGGGTTGTTTGCACTGCCGAGCAGCCCTGGGCATGTTGAGTTTGTACATGCAGCTCTGTGTGAATGTTTTCAAGCCCCTAAGGTGGCTGCCAGCTGCATGAGTTGCAGTAACCCAGCTCACTGTCCCTCCCACTGTCCCCTCACTGTTCCAGTCACCCCAGCAGCTCTGGGGGCCTTTTGGAGGACCTTCCTTACAGGTCAAGAAATTACTCCTCTGTTGAAGCTATTTGGAGAAAGGGCCTATTAGGTCTGGGCAGCCATGCCAAAGAAGGGGTGATGGCAGTGATGCCTGAGGCTTCCTCATCTCCCACTCCTGGGGTCCCTTGTCCCTGGGTTTGCATGCAGCTGCAGAGGTGGCAGAGGATGCTGTCAGTGTCCCCTCTTGGGCTTCTGCTGTGTTTAACTTCACTTCCCCTATGGAGAGTGGGTTTAATCCCCTGCTCTTCTCCCAGAAGTATTTTAGTGATGCTCTTCGAGCTACTGAAGTTCCTGTGCATCTTCCTGCCTCCCTGACCTGCCCCTGTGAGCTGCTTGGGCAGCTGTAATGCTCCCCTTGGGGTGCTCCTGAGTCTCTTCTGCAACCCTGGGGCCACAAGGGATCCTTGCACAACTTCCACTTACTACTGACAGCTCACGTTAAGTGCGGCAAATCTCCTGTCCTTATCTGTGTACCTGAAATAATGTTTACTTATCTCCTACCAGTGTTATTCAGATAAAGCTCAGGTAGGTATAACATAGCAGATTTGACCACCAGCAGACTACACAAAAGGAGAGGAGAGCCAGATCCTACAAAGAGCAGAGACATAGCAGCTGCATTTTTTAAAG
Organism: Heliangelus exortis; assembly: GCF_036169615.1. NCBI lineage: Eukaryota > Metazoa > Chordata > Aves > Apodiformes > Trochilidae > Heliangelus > Heliangelus exortis. Next base: position 123,308,934 of record NC_092422.1, on the reverse strand, counting down.
AGCCATGCATTTTAAGGTTATCATGTTAGAAATATCTGCTATTCAAGTAACCTGATCTAGTGGGAGGTGTCCCTGACCACGCAGGGGCATTGGAATTAGGTGAGCTTTGAAGTCCCTTCCAACCCAACCCATTCTATGATTCTATGATTGTATTGAACCAGGTAGGAATGACTTGTATGAATCAGGCATGATAAACACAGTGGTCAATGTTCTTTACTCCAGGCAAAATGCCAGGCTCATGGATGGTTGCTTAGTTTTGATCTGTTTTTCCTTTGTTTCAGTACCTCAGTGTGTTTCCTGAGCCTGGAGCTGCTCTGCATTTTGCACAGGCTGAAACATATCCTTGTTCACAGCAATTCAGTTCAGGGAGCCTTCACTAATGTTGGGTTTAGGAACAGTTTGATCCTTCTCAGCAATTTTCATACAAATCTGAGGGTCTTTTTCCACCTCTGATTTTCAAATGGCTTAAAATCCATGTCCTGTGCTCAGTAAGTTCCTCGTATACACGGGACTGAGAGAAGAGGCCAAAGAAAGAAATGGAGGCAGTGTGAGCAACCTGCCTGGTTGGAGGGAGCTCAGAGCCACAAGGAAAGAAAAAATCTGGGAAATGAAGCAGTGATCAGTCCTGTGGGAGTGCACCTGCACACCCCTGCACCCACATCTACACCCATAGAACTCTGAGCAGCTGCATAAACTTCTTTTTTGCCTCTTGCAATGCAGAGAAAGAGTCGAGATACAGCTTGAAAATGCCTTGAACTGCAGATAACATTGGGAGGAACAGGACTTGGGTATGACAGAATCTTCCCTGGCCTGTGTGAACACATTGTGCATTGCTCCAAAGGAGCCACCTGAGTGATGGAGAAGTCAGGAGCCTGTACCAGGGCTGGGCACACACAGTGGCTCTCCCAGTGCCTGCTGTGGCATGTTGGCCTCTTGGCCATGCTTAACATTTTCAATAAGCCAACAAATTTCCCATATATAGTATACTTCCCAGCCTGCAAGTCTTGCCAAAGCCTCATTGCCTTCCCTTGAAGCAATAAAAGGCATCTGAGATGTTTCTGTGCTGGACTGTGGGAAAAGAGAGGCAAGAAGCTGTAATCTCCAGGCAAGGGCGTGCTTTGGAAACACCATCACCAAAAAATCAACACATCAGCCCAGAAGGCCCACAGGCAGCCCATCTCCTTCTGCCTTATCAGAGAGAGGGCTCCTCTCTGGATGCTGAGGGAGCAGCCTCCGGACATTTTTGAGATGTTTATTCTATCCAGGGTTGATACTGAAGTCAATATGATAACTAAAAATAAAGATAAAAAAAAAAAAAAAAAATAAAAAATTCACTGCAACTGTTTGTTTCTGAGTTGTTATGTTTACCCATACCAGCCCAGCTTTCCATTAAAGCAGGCCGGTAATACCAGATGTTCAGTCATTTTCAGCAACATCCCAGAAGATTTACCCTGCTGGAGCAACTATATTAAACAGGCCTGTAATTTTCCACTCTGTCTGGAAGATCCCATTCCTCTGGGGCGAGCAATTGCTGGTGGGACAGGCCCCATGCACATGCAGCCAGCACATCTCTGAGCCCTCTCCCAGCTCTCACCCTGGCAGGAGAAGACACCACTTCTGGTGTCCCCAGCTGGGCTTGGTCTGGGAGGTGTTGAGGACAGGGGAGGTCCCTGTCAGTAGCATCTTCTGGGGATGTGCTGCCCATGGCCAGATGCTGCTGCAGAGGATGTGGCCGGGGCTGAAGACAGCTTCTGCCTCATCCCTCCTTGTGCTCATGGGCATGAATGGTGCCTGCTAAGGTGGTCTGAAGAGAAAAATGGTCTTTAACAGAATAAAAGCTCCTGTTTCACATCAACACCTCTGCCTTGTCACCTTGTGCTTCTTGATCAATGGGCAGAAGTACCCAGACTTCAGGCCCTCAACCCATTTACAAACATTTACTAGCAAGCAGTCAGGTTACTAGCAAGGTAACCTCCTTGTGGCAGGATGTGGGACACCTCTGAGTAGAGCCTCCTCCAAGCATCAACCTGCAGCTGGCTTCAGGTTAGTCAATAATGATGGGCAGTCCTGGGTGGCTCATCCTGCTTTCTTCCACAAGTAGCAGAGGTGGCAGAGAACAGTGGAGAAAGCTTCCCTTGCAGACCAACATGTAGATTTAGTTTAGTGCCGTGTCCTGACAACTCTCATGGCACAGGATATGAGCTTGGAGAGATGCACGGTGGAATGAGGGACTGAAAATGTGTTGTTGGGGCTGGGTGTTCCCCTCCTCTGTGCTGCAACATCTGCTACAGGTTTGGATCCTATGCTGACACACTGGAGGGGCTGCGTTTGCCATATCTGCTTTGTGTCTGTGCTGCAGTGGCAGCTGGCTCTGAGACATCAGCTGCACCTCCTCCAGCCCAAGTGCATGGCACCCAGCAAGAGTCATCCCTGCCCTGGCCACTGCTTCCATCTACCCTCCTGCCTTGGGAACAGGGATGGCTGAAGACTCCACCATGCTTCAGTGGCAGGAAGGTGCTTGCTCTTTACCTGCAGGTGAGGCTTGAGGGCAGCGTGGGGATGCTCTGGGCAAAGCTGCTGTACCTCCTGGCACAGCCACCTCTGCTTTGGTTCCCAGGACATCAACACCCACCTCTGCTTCCCTCTCACCAGGAGCAACATGGTCCAGGGAGGGGCAGCTTGGCTTCTGGTGAAGCTGCCAGTTTTACCTCCATCATGAACACCTGTCTGTAAGGCCAGAGAGGTCTTTCTGGAAGAAAAGACCCTTTTGTGGGTGCTGTTGCCAACTATGATTATGACTGAGTTGGTTTTTCTGCCACTGATTTTCGTCACACGATAGGACTGGGTCAAGGCATTGCTACTCCTGTAGTCATCAAGAAGTAAAAATACTCTTCAGGTAGGCAGGGAAAGAGATCCTATTATTACAATATATGTAACACATGGGATTAAACAGCTAGAGCAGGCAGGCTGCTTCCATGAACTCACTCATTTGCAAAGATTTATTGCCTCAACAAGTTGAGAGGGGCTCAGACGGCTGCCTTGTCACTGTGAGGTGATCTCATATGAACGGAGGGATATCCAGCTTAACCAGCTAACCATTGCAAATGGAGTTTTAATTGCATTAAAATGAAGTTAAGCTAAAATATGTCATGCAGGTAAAACTGCAGACTTTTTAATCAGAGATACTGAATGCTCTTAGTTTCCAAGTGTCACCACAGGAGCCCTTCCCTGTGCTCTCCTCCAGCTGCCAGGGAGATGGGTGCTGCCACAGAGCAGTGCCCCAGCAGTCACTGATTAACAGCCTGCCCGGGGAGGTGCTGCCCACGCTGTGAGTTACCCCCCTGGCTGCTCATTTCTGATGCTTGACTTCACTCTGTGGTGTTTTTATAGACCTTTTGCCACAGCTCTTGTTTCCCACAGCCTTTTATCTTTCCCTTTACAGTTTCAAATGTAAGGAGTGAGACTGATTTCTGCCATCCCTGGATTGCTTTTTATGGGTAACTCCTCTGCAGCTCAGCCGTCAAACCCATGTGGATGCAAGGATAAAAGCTTATAAGCCTCCCAAAATGGAGTTGAGATGAGATTTCTGTGAGCCATCTATGCTTCATGGCTTTTTAGCATATGGTAAACATTATCCCCTCGGGAGGGAAATGTCCCTCATGGCAGCTTCTCCCTACTGAGTTCCATCTATGCTGAGCTCTCTAGTGCAGGCACAAAGACTGCATTGCCAGTGGCATAAGCAGTAGCAGGAGATGAAGATCTTGAAATCATATTATATTTATTACATATATGAGATATAAAAACAAATTACCAAAATAGTATCATTTTTTTTTGTGAGTCCACAGGACCTCGAAAGAAAAATACATACGTAAAGCAGATTGATAGACTTACGACTTTTCTGGTCTTGTATGTCTTCCTTTTCTTTCCCTTCACTCTCATGAACAAAATACACTCTATGCAATGTGGTTTAGAGATGCTTTACAGAAAAGATATATTTTAGTGCTGAAAACTGCAGTATACTGTGCTATATTCCATACTGGTGTTAATGAGGAAATATAATGGCCATATATATATTGCAAACAATAACACAGAAGAAAAAAAAAAAGTTCAGTTTTAAATACTAACATAAAAATAAAATAAACTCCAGGCCCACCATGAATCACTGGGTTGTGATACAAGAATGCAAGTCCTTTCTGTTCTCTGCATCCACAGGCAGAGTTTTTCTCCTCTGGAAATTGCATTTTTTGTCTCCAAGTCTCTTCTCACACTGTTGCAAAGTCTCGCTGGAGTCCTGCCCACGGGGTCCAAGTGCTGGTCTGAAGCTGGGACTTCAGTGCAAATACTTTAGCTTTCAGATTGTATCCTCAGATACTCTGAGTGGCCAGTGCCAGGCCGGCCGTTCCCTTTATAGAGTTAATGCCGTCCAACTGGGGGGATCTTCAGGAGTGCTTCTGTTTCAGGGAGTTTTTTTTTTCCATGTGCCACCTTCAACCTCTTCTTTCCCCAACACAATTAGACTTCCTGCACCGTCAAGTGGCAGGTAGTAAAGTGCTTTATACAATGAAATATTTACACTAGGGCTAGGTTCATTTTTTTAACACTTCAAGGACAAAAAAAAAGCTCCGAGGTGCTGCACCCTCTGGAGCTGCCCCTTCTCTGGGGCCGTGCGGGGGGTGGAGACCCAGACTCTGCCCCGTGCTGCACTTGTGCCAAGGCAGAGGGATTGGATTCACTCCGGGAGCTCCATCTTCACCAGCACTGGCAGAGAATGCAGCCCCAGAAACCTTCAGCGGGGTGACCAGGTTAAAAGCACGTGGTGCTTGATTCTCCTTGGCAGGTGCTGCGCCCTAACTTGAGGGAGGGGTTTAAAAGAATGGTTGTCACTTTTTGTGACTGCCTACCACTTCGGCCCTTGCCTTCCTCACAGCATCCTCTGGGAGCCTCTGGAAGTCACTCCAGATCCATGCTGGTGGCACTGGCAGTGGTGTTTTGCTTCTCAGCTCTAGCTCATGGTCGCGCCTTCCCTCTCTAGGGTGGCAATTTAGTCTAGAGTGATCAGTGGCTTCAGAGGAGTTTCCCCAACATTGCACTGAAGTGAGACAAGTGTCTGCCCTTCCTTTTGTTTCCCTCAACATAACAATGAGCCAGGCTCAGGAGAACACCTGGCAAGGAAGCTACAGGCAAGTGAATGAACATTGGCTAGGAAGAGTTAAATTAGATAGTGCCTACAACTCTGAACACCTTGCTACATGTTTTGGCACTATTTTCTTACATTCCAGTTTTCATCCTAGAGGTCTTCTCGCTGTGAAGGCTGTTGCATTTTGTGCATAAAGAAATGCCCTTAGGCCATCGTGCACCTCTAGTTGCAGTCTCTTTTCAAAATCTCCAGGACCTTTCTTCCGAGAGCCGACTTCCACTGATGGACAAAACTTTTCATGTTGACAACGAGTCTGCCTGTTCGGGCGTCCTCATGTCCTGCCACGAGGTACTCCAAGCCTGCAAACCAGCAGAGCCGTTAGGGACTGCACACCACTACACTCAAGTGGCCTATTGATGCTGCAGCATCAGCCTGGACATCTAATCCCATGTCAAAAAGCACTTATATAAAGAAAGATTTATACATATTGATTCTCTCATGTATCTGTATATCTGTACCTCTGTATCTATGGAAAAATTACCTCTGTGGCACGTCTGTCAGTGGCATGCAGCCTACAAACTTTGATTTTGTTGGCGTCTAAATATAAATGGAAGCTGAGATCTGGGGGCTGCACTATGAGTTTTTAAACATCACTTGAAAATTGCTATTACCTTCATTTGGTGGCCACCTGTCTCACCTTTCCCTGAAAATACCTATGCCTGGAAATCAATAGGTTCAGAACATTCATAGCATCATAGAAGCTGAATGATTTGGGTTAGAAGGGACCTTAAAGGTTATCTAGTTCCACCTCCCACTAGATGAGCTTGCTCCCATCCAGCCTGGCCTTGAACACTGCCAGGGAGGGGGCGGCCACAACTTCTGCACAACCTGTGCAAGTGTCTCACCACCCTCACATTAAGGAATTTCTTCCTAATGTCTACCCTAAATCTACCCTCTCCCAGTTTAAAGTCATTGCCCCTTGTCCTATTGCTACATGTCCTTGTTAAAAATCCCTCCTCAGCTTTCCTGTCGGACCCCTTCAGGTACTGGAAGGCTGCTCTAAGGCCCTTCTAGAGCCTTTTCTTCTCCAGGCTGAACAATTCCAACTCTCTCAGTCTGTCTTCATAGGACAGGTGCTCCAGCCCTCTGATCATCTCTGTGGGCCTCTTCTGGACTTGCTACAACAGTTCCAGTCCTGCAATGATGGCACAGGACAGCCCAGTGCCAATGTGTTGCTTGAAATAGCTGGTGCCTCCTTGCAGGCAAAGGCAGGTCAGAGGAGAGGCAATACTAGATTTGTAAGCATGAGCATCCCAGAAGAGCCTGAAGGCATGGTAGTCACACTGAAAAGAGATACTTCAACTCATGCCTCCACCAGATGTTTTAGGGACATGACAGCAGATTCTGGCAAAGCCTTGCCTGGTGTCAAGAAGGTACCAGAAGGGGCTTGAGTGTGGACCCTCAACATCCTGCTGTTGAGGGTTGGACCCAAGCATCCAGGTCTGTGCTTGGCTCTCAGGGCACAATTCAAAGAGCACATGGAGCCAGTCAATAATGACAAACAGGGGGTCAAAGTGAAGCCTTTGGCTTGAATTAGCTAAAGAAGCACTGTCACAGATCCCAGCAGCCAAAATGGGAACAATAAAGAGGATAATCCCTCCTGTGGCAGGAGGAGCTCCCTGCCAGGCTGCCCATCCTGCAGCAGCATACTTGGCATACAGCAAGCATGAAGTACAGCCCTCCTGTGCCTCTTCCTTCTCCTTGCACTGGTCCAGGGAGCACCACATGGTGGTACAAAATAGCCTGAGGGAGGTGGTCTCTGTCACCCTGCTCCTTCCTGGCCACAGTGAGGTGTCTGCTCATGTTTTCTTGGGTTTTCATTTTGTAATTCAGAGTAAAGGGAGAGTGTCCCCTAGCTAAAGGTCACGCGTGTTTTTCTTTAATTCAATACAATTTCTTATCTACTTGATCTGAGATTTTGGGCACACACATACTCTCTTCTGCCAAGTAAACACAGGATACGTGTATGGCAGTATCCTCCTCCACAAGACATTCATTTTGGTGATGTCAGTCTTGCTGTTATAAACATCACTTTTCAAGAGCTTCCAAATCTATCTCCCTTGAGAGAGAAATGTGGCACGTACCCTCAGAGAGCAAGAAAATATTGCTGTGGTTGCTGATCTGGTAGGGCTTTCTACAGTGTCAGCCTGGTGTTAGAGAAGGGTAAAACCAAATGACTGAGGTGCTGCAAGCCAGGACCTGCAGCTGTGTGTTTTGTCCTGTGCTGCTGGCAGGCAGCTCTCTGCTTATTTGTGCCAGTGCTGGGCAGAGCTGAGGAGGGGAAGAGGCTTCTGTTCCCTTGCAGATGGCTGAGGCCTTTAAACCTTTCAGCTCAGTGTCCCCCAGAAGTCCAGCCTGCTTCTGTGGGTGAGTGTGGAGGGGAAAGTGTGCAAGGGTAGCAAATACCATCTCACAGAAACTTACACACGTCATCTGAAAATAACCCATGGAGATTTGACAAATACTTTGAGTTTTTATTTCTTGTCAGAGCCTTTAAGATATTATCCTCTTTTTGGTTTCCTTTTAGTGCTGTGAAACAGGACAAAAATATGTCTATATTTTATTTTTGTCTTTGATCTCCTCTATGATTCTGGGAGATGTGATTTCCATTATAGCTATATGTCAGGAAATTGTTTTATATCAGCTTGGCTTTTTATAAACCAGCTGTTATTGGTTTATTCATCTGCAGGCCACAAGCCCTTATTCTGAGAGAGGGTGAAATCTGCTAATATTCTATATTGCAAACCATTCAGAAGAGAATGTACTAGTTAAACAAAATGAGATTTAAATAATATCTGGGATCCTTTTATTTTTTTCCCTTTGAAATTACTGAATCTTAAATATACACTCAGTTGATATTTTCAAGTTTCCCATTAGGACAAATCTTCACAACTTCTTTTCAACATGAAAGCTGAGAATTTTTGATACTAATGGGACTCCAGCAGCTGCATTTCAATGCCAAACTTGGCAGTGTAAATCATGAGAGCTGGCAAGGGGGTAACACCTGGATTGCCTCTAGTGTATCTTCACCCTCCCACTGATGTCCAAGAGATCTTCATCAATTCTGTGATTGCTGCTTTTTACCCCCCACTGGGGAAAATCAGTGAAGCTCCTCTGAACTTACTGAAGATGTTGTCAGGGCTGCCCTGCATGCTTGGTGTCTGACACCTTTCATGGTGTTCCTTTATGTTCCTATTAAGGCAACTGCATCTGAGCTTTCCTGCTTGCCTTTGCATGGCATATGGAAAAATAAAACACCTGTATCTATTTAATTATAGATTCATGGTATATTACCCATATCTAAAAGTTTACTGCACTTAAACAGTAAAGTCCTGCCTAATGCTGCTGATTCATCCAACCCTTGTACCTGACAAGACTTCCCCGTGAAAGCAGCTTGCCTTCAAAGCCAGAGATGGTCACTCCAGTGCAGATGAAAGCAGACTGCAAACATCTCATCAATTAATAACTTTTTAGTGTGATCCAGCCTCACAAACAGCCTTTTCCTTCCAAAGAAAGTTTCTAATGCTGCATACATACAAGATGCCTCAGCATAGAAATCGACCTTTTGATTGGTGATTTCCAAGTGCTCTGTGTGCCTTGTGGAAAGAAAATCCTTTATCTGAACTAGCTGGTAACTGCTGGTTTATCTGAGTGGTAAAGAAAGGTGTGTCAGCTGGAGCTTAGCTTTGTTCTATTTAACAAAGGACTGAGTCTGAGTCTTCATCTCCTCCTCCATGCTGGAGGCTGCATGCACTGTTTAGCCACCACTGGCTAGACTCCATTTCAGTGAAAGAAGATGAGAGAAAAATTGTGAAGCCAAAGCTGCCATCTCACCACATGGAAGAATGTCTTCCAAATATTGTAGATGCAGACTAGTGTTCCTTTCAAAGAGACATTTTCCCTTGAGTTTAGATTAGAGCTTCAGCACAGTATCACAACTCAAATGAGATCTAAATGCTTTTTTATGGATTTAAATTAGCATTAGGTTTGAAAAGATATGCCATGTAGTCATGGAGTTATATGAACCTCCCTTCCTCTGGAGACAGACCAAAACTGGTAAAGCTGCCAGACTTATTATGTTTCATAAAGAGAACTGTATGTTTGAAATTCTATAGAACAAACCAATTTTTTCTCCACAAAGTTCAAATTTGATGGAGATTGCTATTGGAGTCCAGATGATATAACAGCCAATAACTTAGTCAGTACTGGGCTGCAATCTTAGCTCATTGTTATGAGGGGACAGAGGGTTAGGAATGAAATATGTACAAACATGGCAGGGAGGTACTAATCAGGAAATCAAACCTACCAGGATTGAGGATGGGACAAGTGCAGCCTCTGTTAGTCCAGGATTCAGGGTAGAGTGTCCTCTTGCCCCGAAGGATCTTTAGCTTTGTAGATTTCAAGACTTTCTTGATCTTCACATTGACTTCTGCATGGGAGCCTTTGTCATGGGCTGACAAGATCTTTGTCTTGATCACTGGGAAGACATAAATTAAAACCCAGGAATATATAAAGTATTTACAATGGGTTTACTAAATGTACAGTGATGCTTTACTCAGTGCTTAAAGTCTGGAAGCTCAGGGAAACCTCTCTTCCTACTGCTTGCCCTCCTGAAGCTCATGATGAGCTCCATAACTCATCTGTCTCTCCAGTCTGGCTGACACCTTTGCATGCTGAATGATGAAAGGCTGGGAAGCCAGAGCGCACTTTAGATAAGGCTTATGAACTTGGGGTTTCTGTGACATTTTTATTATTATTATTTCTTATCTCTTGCAAGATTGAACACAGTCACTATTGCGGCCAGGGAGCAAAGCAAAGAGAATCATATTTTTTTCTATTATTGCTACACCAGAGCTGTATTTCAACAGCTGGCGGCCCCTTGAACTTCCCTTTGTAGGTTGCTCTACAGCCTGCAGAGGTTGGGGTTATCTGTTTGTGCATTTTTTACTTCAGTGCGAGATGAAACAGGTGCAAGAAACCCCTGGAAGTCTGCAAAGGAAGGGAGTGCTCTGCACAGCATTCCTCACTCTGCTGAGGTATGAAGAAGGCGGTTCACTGGTACTCACCAGAGAGGTCTTGGGAAACAAAGGTTCCTCCTCTCATTCATTTAAATCCAGGAGAGACACAGAGAATATACATCACTCCATTGCAACAGCTGAACTTTACTGACAGGGGGAAGATCACAGAAGCTGCTGGAGCTGCTTCCTCTGTGTAGCAGTTTGTGTGGTGATCACTGTACCACCTTTCATTCAGGCCAATTCAGATTCAGTAATTTTTAGACTGTTCTTGAGGCACCTGGTCTACAGACAGAGCTTTAGTAACTCATTTTTGGAAATGGTGCTTTCCAGTCTGTCCTGGATCTAGACAACCTCTTAGACACCTTTCCAGCTCTTGTACCCTCATGATTTTGGCACAAGAGTATTTTGGTAGCAAGAGAGGTGGGCAACAAAGCAACATGCTTTGCTAACCTTGACTTGGCACCACAACATCTATACATTTTGAAAAGGTCAAAGATCTGTTCCCAGACTAAGCGGTCCATGGGTGTGGAGGGATGGAATGGTGCACACTGTAGCACCTCTCAATCTTTACATTTTTGTAGCTCCTCGCAGCAACTCCTTTTACAGCCCTTCCACCTCACCCGAAACTCACCATAGGTGTACTTCATCCCACAGAAGACCTTGGGGTTCCCTAAAACTTGCTCTTTACATTCGCATTTACCTGGGGAAAAAATAGAAAGCAAATGGTTGTGGATTGTAATTAGAAGATGGAAGCCTGTGTGGGCAAAGCCTGGGACCTGCTGGATGTTTTCACAAGTCTCATGCAAAAAAATCCCTATTTTCAGGTTCAGGCTGAATATACAATTTTAGTCCAAGGGCAATTATTCCTTGTTTACAATTTGAAGACAAGGGAAACAAAGGCCTTATTATTTTGCCTCAGGATGCAAATAACACACGTCTTTCCCCATGGTATTTTCCACACCATAATGTACCAGACAAAATTTTAAAAGGAAATGTTTGCAGAGGTTAAGGCAGACTAATGACTTCCGTGATCTTAGAACAAAGAATAACATGATACACTTATTTACGTTTAAAATTAAGTTGGCCAGACAAATGATGGCTCTTTCACCTCTATTAACTCAATTATTGTATATTTGAGATTTTATCACACTGCTCTCTGAAAATGCAGGAAATTACACTCGCCTGCTTGCATGCAGTGATTGCAGGGGAGGACAGCTTGATGCTGCACCATGGAGACAAAGTGCCTCACAGCAACTTCATGCAGCACCTGCCTCCTCCTGACTTGGGGGGGGGAAATAAAAGCTATGGTTTCAGCTGAAATGCCAGGCAATCTCAGATCACATTGTAAGCTGCAATTGGTGCCAAAAGTATTGCGGCTGTAGGGGAGATAAGTTTTTATTTGGAAATTTCCAATTCCCTGCCTGTGAAGTGGAAAAGGCCACTCTCTACGTAATGTTGCTGATTTGTCCAACCTGTAGCAGTCCTACTGAGTACAAAGACAGATTTAAAATGATTAATAAAATAAAGAGTGTCCAGCCTTGAAATTCAGAGCTGGGCTGCAAATTCAGGTAAGTAACTCTTGCCTTACCAACAGCTAAATGCTGGGTGCAGGCTTTCAGTGTGGAGCACCTGCCTAAAGGGTTTGCACATCCTCATACTGATGGGATGAGCCATAAGGCTCCTCCAGCTTGTGGAGGAGAAGGAAGTGGTCACCAAGATATTAACAAGGAAATGTGGATCCCTTCCTGCAATTTCCAGTTGCCTGCAACTAATTACAAGCCAGTGCAGAAGACTGTATCCATGCTGGCTGCTGTCAGGAGGGATAGGGAAGGGAATCATGTGCAAAGGCACTGTCCTACCAGAGTGCCGGAGTGCTGAGAAGCCCTGCTCATCCTCCCAGCCCCAGGTGGGCTCGCTCTCATTGACCACAGCCTGGAAAGGAGGTGTTTCATGGTGCCAGGTCACGTCTGAGCTGTTGGAGGAAAGGGAGATGGTCACCCTTCATCCTTGAGTCAGCAGAAAGCAGGAATATTACCAACATGACCTCTGGGCGCAAGGTGACAGCGTATCTTAGTGGTGTTAAAAGCAAGGGGCAGTTTTTTAAAGTGAACAGGTTGAATGTTTTCAGAGTGGATCATGAATCCATTGTGGTTTTGGAATGTTTTATAGGGATTTATATGCTATAGATATAGTAAGAAGACAACATATAAGATGAGGAGAGTGAGGTATCATTGAAATGTGCTGCCTTTTAAAAGTCAGAGTCTGACTCTTAAGTCCAGTGCAGTCAATGCAAGCTGAGTTGCAACAATATTAATTGTTTGTTCTCCTCTCGTTTAGATCTCCCTGCGGCTCATATTTTGCCCACAGAGTGAAGGCTCACATCAGTGAAGGTTATGGAAAACTACCCACTTATTAACACCAGCACCAAGAGCCAATACTCCAACCCCACCCGTGCTTTGCCACAGTGTGCCAGGCACCCAGGCAAACCGCAGCCTCAGCTCCCGCTCCATCCCCAATTCCCAACCACGCCAACCCCCTAATATTTGATACAATGGATGCTTTTCAGACCGTGTGCCATGCGTAAATGGGGACGGAGCAGTGCCTTCCCTGGGATGGAGACGCAGGGGGGGGAGTTGCTGAGGCCGGGGTGCCCCAACTCACCTGCTGCTGAGGCAGTCGCCGGTGCGGGGGTCGCAGCTGCGGGCGCAGTCGCAGGGGCGGCAGCCGTAGGCCCCGAAGCCCCAGTATCCAGGGAGGCAGTGGTCACAGCGGGGCCCTGCCACCCCGGGCTTGCAGGGACAGTCACCCGTGCTGGGGTCACAGAAGGTGCGGGGTCCCAAGGGGAGGGCGGCTGATCCCAGGGGGTGGCAGGAGCAGGCTGTGGGGGACACCGCGGGGAAACGGAGAGGGTTAAAAAGCTCTGTGGGATGAAAGCGCTGCTCTGTCTAAGGACAGGGATGCTTCTGGGCCTTTTTTTAACTTCTCACCTGTATAAGTCTGACCAGAATCTCCCTATGGAAATGGTATGAGTTGTAACTTTTGTGAGGTATCTTAGTCTACCTATGCTGGTTTCACATTGTGTTTTACCAAACAGGACTTTATTACTTTCTTTGTAGCATTTGGACTCCAGTCCAGCTGAGTAGCCAGGGATGTGCCTGGCTCACACTGATGTTCAAGTAGCTGTGGGTGCTTCATTGCAGAAATGAATCAGAGCATAATTGCTTTCTAAAGTAGTAACAACTGTCTTGCATCCAGTAGGTTAAAAAAAACCCTGAGAATTTTAATTAAAGTGGAGGCTGAGGAAAAAACCAAACCCTTTGTCTGATTTTCTCTTAAAGCTATCATTTCAAAATAATAAAAAAAAAAAGGAAGACATTGATGTTTTAGAGATATGCTTTTGTATATACTCTGGGACAAAGGTTTGCAGAGTGCGTAACAGAAGTGACAGCTGCTCTTTTTTACCTCCACACAGCCCCTTGCAGCAGAACAAGGCACTGGAAGCATACTGGGACACACTGGGAGAAATGGCCATCCTCACAAATCAGAAAGGATGGCCTGAAATAAGTGGTGCAAAGTATTCCTTGCCTACCTCTTAGGACTTTGCTTCTGCATAAATGCAATTTGTGTCGCCTGCAAGGCTACCAGCTTTTTTTTTTTTTTTTCTTTCCCCAAAAGATGTTAACATTTTCAAAGATCAGAAATACATTTTTCAAAATTGTGAGCCAAACCTCTGACCATTTGGCCTGGCCAGCAGGCAATGCCGTGCCCTGCAGGAACAGTAGCTGGGTGACTTATGCTCCCACTCCCTCATGGTTTGGTTCTCTGACCAGGATATGTTACAGTCTTGTGCATTATGGCAAAAAAATCCCCACTGAAAGTCTTTTGCCAAAACTCCATTTTCATAAAAATTGGATTTCTTGAGAGAGTTTTGTTTGGAGGGAAAATTTTCACCAAATTCTAATACAAATATTTTTATTTTGCAGCTGTGAAGGCAATAACATAGGAAAGCCACTGCAACACAAATTTTCTCTTAAAATGCTGTGCACATATAAATTTTTCTCTGACAAGATTTTTGTGGTTTCAGGGATCTGACATACATGTAGTGTCATCTCAGAATATTAAAGGACAAATTAATATTGGCAAATAACTCAGAGGCGACTATGGTTCCAAAGTCTTTGCCAAAGTAATCCGCAAATTCCCCCCGCCCCTTCCATTCCCAAACAAATATAATTATATAAAATTAAAAGATTAGAATGCCTCTCCACACACTGCATAACTAGCTGCAGGCACTGAACTCCAGTACCTTTAATAGCATAGTTTTCGACAGCGCTCCCTAAGACTCGCATACCTTTCTCCTGAAGTCTGTGAAGTGTTTTACACCTGACATATGTAGCCAAATGCTCTATTCTACAAATGTGGTGGGTATTTCTGGCATTCCTCAGCCCCTTCGGGGGAAATATCAAGCACTTATCAACCTCTTCTGTTCTCTTGCAGTCCGTCAGCTAAACCCACTGCTCAGAGAGAGATTTGATCCCATTTTGGTAGGATTTCAGATGAGTTTCATGCCCAGCCCTACTGAGGCTGCAGCTTTTTATGTTTTAGACAATGGTTTCACATATTTTTTTTTCCATGTGGAAAGTTTAATGGCAAGGGCAACATCATGGTAGGGCAAGAATATTAAATTTACAAAGGCTGTTATGAAAACATCAAGCTCATAAGCAATTAAAACGCCAATTAAAAATTATAATGTAGCTGGCTATACTTTTTAAATAAAAGTCGCAAAGAGATGTTCTGTAAAGGTTGGTGATTTCTACAAGTTTTTGTACCCACCTCCATGGACCTCATCCTTTCTGGATCTTTGACTATTGAGCTACCAAGGGGCTGACCAGCTTTCCATCAGTGGCTGGCGAACTGAAGCTTTTTTTTTTGCACCTTGGGTGGAGGCCCAAGATGACACTATGTGGGATCAATCTGGATGCTTTGGGTGGTAAATTTACAACACAGTAAACATTTGTGAGGTGATGCAGTGGGAACATGCTGAACAATGCAGAGACATAAAGTGCAGCCCATCACAGTGCACCGAATACAGAAATGAGATTCTAGAGCTCATATGTGAGCATGTTGTACTGACTTCAAAAGAAATGCATGGAAATAGGACCAAGTGTTTCCATACTATGGCTATGGCAGGAAGAAAAGGGCTGCAGTGCTGATTATACAGCATTTGGCAGCTGCAGCTACTGCTCCCTCATGGGTTGCTGTGCTGAGTGTTAGTTTTAGATTTCATTTTCCTTCTTCCACTCAACCTGCACCTCACTGTAGCACAGGTAGGAGGAGACTCACCTCCAGGAAGGTCAGAAGAGCAGCCAAGCAGCAGATAAAGCACCTATGGACAGTGCTGGATAGCAGCTCATGGGTGGACACATGGACAGAGAATGCAAGAGTCTCTGAGTGAGGCTTTGGGACGGTGCCTGTCTCATGTGATGTGGCCACCCCACTGGCAGGGCTGGGGGTTTCCACAACTGAGGGAGCTCCAGTCAGAGAAGGGATGGCTGGGCACCACCAGTCTGGGGCCAAGGTAAATCCTCCACAAGTTTGATCTTTTTGCTTTCTTTTCAATTCCTAGGCAGCTTGTTAAAATGCCAACTAACCACCCTGCACCACATAGTAATATTTTGCATGTGATTTCCATGCACAGACGAATTAACAGCTGCCTGTCCTGATGCTGCATGCTCTGATTTGGGTTGAAATCCAGTGAGTGGGACTCTAGTGGAGCTGGACTTCTCTGCCCTGGAGTGGGGATACTGTTGTAGTTTCTTCAGCTGCCAGCTAACCGCTGGAAATGCCAAATATTTACACGCAAAACCCTACAGCTGAAAAGCAAAAATAAGCTTGGCAATTATAAAACCTGATTTATTGTCTGCAATTATACTGTAGCTGAGGCTTAGAAATTCATGAGGGACGTAAAGAAAAGGACTGATAGGAACGACGGGGGGAAAGAGTCATCAGATTGCTGTTTTAAGTGGCAGAACGTCTCCTTTTATCAGGTACACACCTAATCCTGAGCAAATATTATATACACTCTTTGCCTACGAGAATATTTAAAGTATCCTTAAAGATTATGGCTTAACAACTCTTTATTTACTTTGACATTGGTATTTTTAAATTTGCAATTCTATCCCATTGAGCAATAAGAATGCCTTGAGCCAGAAGCAAGAAGGCAACTTCGTGGCCTTCCCAGAATGAATAACAGGGCACCACACACATCCCTTGTTCCTGCAGACCATGGCATGGTCCTTGGAAATGTACCAGGCATAGGATTTAACTGGTCTTCCACAATTTTATTTAATAGTCACTAGGTACTTGCTACAGCCCTGCTGTAGCTACCATGCTCCTCCATAAGATGCTGGGTCCCCAGGTGCAGGGAGCAGCTCCAGTAGCAGAAGACCAGAAGGGAAATGGTGAAGGAGGCTCATTTGTGAGGAGAACATTTGTGAGTGTTTGAACAGCCCAGAGAGAAACCATTTGTGTGTTTGTAGCCATAGGGTTTCTGAAAGGAAAGCATTCAGAGAGCCCCTGCATTTTTTTTGGAACCTGGTTTATTCCAGGGAATGTTGTCTCCCTGACACACTTGAGTACTTCAAGCTATGTAGTTCATAAATACAAAAAAACCAACCAAACAAACAAAAACCCACAAAAAACAAAAAAACCAAATAACTACAAAAACCAAACAAGCAAACAAAAAAAGTAATGCAGAAGGTAAATAAATATAGACTTTTTCTCACTGTACACAAGGCTATCTTACAGTTGTGAAATATATGTTACCTGTGGCCATTAAATACCAGAGTTCATGAATACGTAACGGTCCATAAAGAGTCTAGATTATTGCATTAAGGAGTAACAGAAACAAATTTATAGTCTTTGTTTCAGGAACACTTTTTTTTTGAAAAATAATGTGGGAAGTGGAATGCCACAGGCCAGTGATTAAGAGATAAATGCAGAAAGCTGAGAGGACTGAGGACTAGCATCCATCAACAAAATGCCCAATAGCCATCTCATCTCCACAACTTCCTCCTACCCAGAAGGGCTGGGAGAAAATTTTTAACCAAGTCTTCTGGGATTTGGCTAACATATTGATTAATGATGGATATAATGACTGACTTCATTTGCACTGGTCTAACTTGCATTCAGGCACACACACACAGTTTTGGCAGCCTTCCCTTCATGCTGTGGCTGTTTTGCAGTGGTAGGTCCTCAGACCTTTGTTTCATCTGGTTTTGCAAGGAACAAGGTTCCATGCTGGCCAGCCCAGGAGGTGCCATTTGACTTCTTCTTGGACCCTCCAAAAATCCACAGGATTCGGACTGAGTGTTTTGGCACCAGCAAAACCTTACAGGGGGACCCTTGTAAAACTCCATCTTCTTGATGGGCTGCATGAGATATCACAGGAGACAGTGGCCACTCCGACCACCTCCAAGGTGAAGGGTGTTATTTTCAGGTGTTCAGAAGACTGTGCTCAAACAAGCTTGAATTGACTTCAATGGCCTCAGAAAAGTGCATGCTCTTCCCTAATGGGACCTGACATGTAAAGAACATCAGGAATTACAATCCTAGTGAAGGTAGCACAGCTCCAGGAGAAGCATATTTTGGAGCTTGAGGGTCCCATGCAGAATTTATTTCAGTCTTTCATCTTGTATTATTTAATAGGAATCAATTAATCAAACTGGGTTTTTCGTTATCAGAAAAGCTGAATTCATGAGTTAGGAAAAAACCCTCAAGCCCCTGATTTGGGTTTAACTGCAAGATTTAAACTTGTTTTTTTGTTTGTTTGGTTTTTTTTACTCATGAGACTCCAAAACAAAAGTTCATTGCCTAAGTTCCAGCAACAATTATGGAGTGAAAGTTCCTGATGTTTCAGAGGAGACTTGGAACTTCAATGTACACTGGAAGGTAAAGGAACTTAAAAAATTCATTAAATTCACTGTTTAAAAAACCAAATTTGTGTACACACTACAGCAGTGAAATAATTATTTACACTAGTAATGGAGAAATGTGGTCAATTATGTTTTCATAAAGAGAATTAGGGTTGTAAAACAGGCAGTTCAGATGTTACTGCTCCTCCTTGCAACGAGTGAAAGGTGGAGAGGAGAAGGAATTCTGTAGCAGGCTGGTAGGGCTGCCAGGAGTCTCTCAAGGATGATGCACAGTGAGGGAGCAGGACAAAAGCAGCTGTTCCCCACCTGACCCCACAGAAGAAAGTCAAACTGCACACTGTTACAGACTGGGGTGATCCCCAACCCAGAAGTGATTCTCTTCCTTTGGAAGAGACACAGTTAGGGTGTCAGATTTTTTCTGCCACCCATGAAGATCCTCCTCTGTATTTGGGTCAGTGAGGAGAAATCTGGTGAACCTGGTGGGTGGCTGTGGGCGTAGAGCAGAGAACATTCCTGCACCCTATATTTATCTGACCAGTGTAATGTGCTCAGCTGAATCCGGAGTCCCCCCTGGTGAGTCACTATCCTCACAGTGGTCCCTAGGGAGCAGGGCTTTTGGATCGCTGGTTTTGCTTGGGAAATATTTAACTTCATGTATAGCTGAGTCACCGCCTTTGGCCTGGCCTCCTTGGTGTCCCATCTTCTCAAATATCACTTAATTCGTGTTCCTGTCTCACCCTCATCCCCACCTGCTGCTGCTGTGAACCTGCAGTGGGGGGTGATGCTATTTATCAGCTGCACCCCCGTTGGCTCAGGCGCCCCGCTTCTGAGGTTGCCCTGAGGTAATCACCAAACAAGGAGAACATGCAAACATGATGCAGCTTTTGCTCTCCAAAAATAGCAGGAGAAAGCCGATTTATCATCTCTGTTACCCTGCCCCTAAGCTACAGGGATCCTTGGGATATATTTGTCAACAGCTTTTGCTCTGCAAACCACAACATTGCTTTTTATGAACAGAATCAAAAGGGGAATTCAAAGAGCTCCCCGTCCTTCACTGAAGCAAGAAGACTGCTCCAACGAGGGGCAGAAAGATTGCACCTTTCCTTCGACACTATCCCACTTGAGATGCATTTTACTAGTAAAAGGTGACTGACTTACGTTTGCAGGCATCTGGAGCAGAGAAGGGCTTCCTGAGGTCCCGGTAGAAGCCCGGCTTGCAGCGCTGGCAGTGCTGCCCCTCTGTGTTGTGCTGGCAGTTGTCACAGACGCCACCGCTGCGATTGCCTGATGCCAGCCATGCATCCATGTCAAAATGACAAGTGTCAGCATGCCCATTACACTTGCACGCTGAGATGAAGCCAAAGGAAACAGAAAGACTCATTAAGGCAGTGAAAGGTGTTGATTTACAGATAGGAGACACAAAAACCCCGACCACGTTTTGGAATGGGAGACCTGACCTATGACACCGTTATCCATTCAAATGCATGAAGTGTCCATCACATCAGCTTCTAGAGGTGGTATTTAAGAAAAAAATAATTTACCTTTTTTACTTCCAATATGAGTTCCCCAGTGCTAGGACAGCAATGGTGCAGGGAGACCTCTCACACTGACTAGTTCTGCTGGAGCAGGATCCTTCCTTCCCTGCTTTAGAACTCAGCAGTGCCCAGTACAGCATCTGCCACATGGGTGCTGTCAGGATGCTCCTTGCATCTGACAGAGGGCAAAGACAGGTGGTGAGGAGGTGCATGAGAGAGGGCAAGCATCCCCCTTTCCTGTGCTGGCAGTGGAGGAAGTCTGGATGCCCACATCCCTGAAGTCAGGGCCAAGTGAGATCTATTCCAAACCCTGCTCATCAAATGCTGCTCGTGGAAACAGGGATTCACTGCCCTTCTCTTATCCATACTGCAGTGAATATGACTGCAGCCCACACAGGCAGGCTGATGCTACTTTAAATGTTGATAGCATCGTAGCCTCAGCAGGATGGCACACAGCATGCCTGCAAACCTTCATGGGCTGCTGCAGTTAATTCTCAGCTCCCTTCTGGCTGGACTGCTGCTGCTACTGAAACAGGTTGCCCCATGACCTCTGCAGTCCCATGCAGCCTGCAGTCATCCAGAGCATCCCTCCCTGGCACTGCAGAAGTAATCCTCAAACATCCACAGTACCTGTCCACCACCCCAGTATCTTCTGCTCATGGGAATAAAGGAGAAAAGCACATAAGGAGGCAGCTTTTCACTCCAGCAGAGGCTCTGGAGACACTGTTCCTGGCTGGATACTTACACTGACACTCTCTGGGGGCTCCAGTTTTGCCATCAGCAGCCTGCCAAGGCTGGTCATTGTAGAGTGGGGCACATTGCTGGCAGTGGGACCCTGCTGTGTTGTGCTTGCACATGCATTTCCCATGGACCTAGTAGGGCAAAGAGAGCAAGGATTACCCACAGCAAAGCCAAAGACTCTCCAGCTTTGCCTGTGTACAGGAGATACTGCTCCAGCATGATGCTGTTATGTAGACCAGAAAGAGGGCTAGCATGATGTCTGCCTTGATGTCCAGTTCAATCAAAGGCAAATATTCTATTCTGCAGTTACCCTTTCAATCAAATTAATCTTTGTGGATCAGCGGGTCATGGTATTGTGTAATCATATTTTTTTTTAATATATCTGAAAGGACCTTTAGCATAGAGTTCCCAGCTGCAGACTGAATTTCTTGGAGAGACTGAAAAAAGCCAAATTCAAAGCAACCTTGGGGAAAAACTGTAAAACCTTTTTCTTTTTCTTCCTCTCAAACACAAATACACCCTTGCCACAATGCAGCAGTAGCACCCACAATCTCAGCACCCAGTTCTGTGTGGCCAGCTGTCACGAACATGAGTATGAGAAAAAGAAATTCAAGCCCCTGAAACATATCTACTCATGCTAAGCAGAATTTTTGCCCACAAGGGAAGAACCAAGGATACCACAAGGGCCATGAGTTACTATAATCAGATACCTTAATGACAGATAGATAATTTAATAGCCTAGTGCAATGGGATAATTAGAGATGAAAAGCCAGAGTAGCACACTCGGTGCCAACTGCCCTGTCAGCTGCTAGCATTACTCACACTGTTGGCAAATGCAAAGAAAACAGGACGTAGCCAGAGGGCAAGAGCAGCCCCACAGCCCCTGGATGAAATGAAATCAAGCTATGGCTGCACCAGGAAGGCTGAAGGCCCTTGCCTTTCCTGTGGAATGTGGTGGCCTATTATATCTATTTCAGTGGCTGCCTTGTGCTTTCAGCTTTACTCTGCTCAACATCTTAACTTTCAAGTGGAATTTTACTAAGATCATTTTGGCTGCAAGTCTCTCCATATGTCTGATGCATGGCCAAGCTGAAGGCACAATCAGCACCCTGTGTTTCCTGAAACATCATCTGAGTGGTGCCTCACCACCCTGCTACCCATTCCTCCGCCAGTCACGGGGAAAGTGATGGGGAAAGGAAGGCAATGAAACTGAATGTGGTTCAGCTTCTCCTGCTGCTCAGTAATGAGACAGAGACCTCAGCCTGTCCTGCCAGAGTGGCCCCATGCTCATCCCACAGGTTGGCCACCAACCAAATGGAGCTGGGGAGCTGCACCAGCCACCAGGTGCTTTGGGGACTGGGAGTGACAGAGGGGGCTTGGGGGAGCTGGTGATCTGCCTGGACCTTGGGCACAGCTTTAGCTGCTACTGGAAAATGTCACCTTCCACTCTGTTTAACCTGTGGTTTTACAAGTGTGCTGTTCCTAACTGTATGGTTTGCTGCTGAGATTTACCACAAAAAGGGTTCCTGTGAAAAACCCAACCAGTAAACAAAACAGAAGAGGACCTTGAGCACGTTGTAAACAGCTCCTGCTTGTTACCTAGGTGCACACATACATACTGCACACACTCCTGGCTAATGAGGACCTTCTGATTTTTATTTTTTTTCTTATGAATAGATGTCAGATGCTGTTCCACAGGGCTCAGATGTAACAGGTACAGGTAAAACTTCAAAATAGACCTTGAAGGTCCTTAAAAGACTTTTCAGCAACCACACAAATAACAAAATATTTCAAAAACTCTTCAAGTGATCCTTTCCTGCCTTACTAAAATGTCTGGATCGTGAAAGCAGGAATAAGCAAAATACAGCAACTGGGCTATGTAAGCAATGGACAGATACAGATGGAGTCAGACAGAATGTGTAAGCATCTAAGCTAAAGCATAAATACAGAGATAACATCGCTTTCTGTGCTATTTTGAACTCATTGCAGACAGCAGTTGGTCTCACCATAGATACTACTTAGTCTATCTGGATTATTGTATTGAAATATGCTTAAATTTGTGCTAATATTTGAAAAGAATGAGAAGCAAATATAGAAAAGTAGCAAACCAAATTTGCAGAGGGAATATTTAATCCTCAAAGTGTGTCTTGTGTTTGCATATTTTCGTTTTTGCTACCACCTGCAAAATGTTCTTCAAACTCTCAGGTGCCTCACTTTCCTAAATCAACACTGCAGTGAAATTTCTCTTCTATATTTTTTAGGCAAAGTCCACACACAAACCAGTGTTACAGAACTACTTCACACACGTTTAAAAGCACCCACCTGCATAGAAACAGAAACTGGTTAAATTTGCATTAGTCATGTGGTCATCTTCTGGTGATTTTGATAGAGCCCTAACTTTCATGCCACTTTTGGTATGGGTTTCTTGCAAGTCCTTTGGCCATTGAGCCATTAGTGGTAAACAGGTTGTAGGAACATGAGCCACATTTGTGGCCAGAGAAATCCTTCAGCTTGTTCCTGATCAGACTGTCCCAGGTCTCTGGGTAGAGGAATCCACCAGACCTGGGATGTGCATGACCAGGAGGGGAAGGCAACCTGGGGGAGGCAGAGGGTGCTGTGGTCAATGCCAGGTGATCCCTTGGTGCGTTGGAGATCATTATGCCAAAGAAAGAAGGACACGGGAGAAGACTTGCAAATGTGGGTATGTCTCAGACACAGGGACACTTGGGATTACTGAGGGGTTGTGTTCTCCCCCTGCCTGTGCCCACAGCCTGCAGCCTCACCCCTCAAATTCAGTTCTCCCTTGCCAAAGCCACACAAAGAATCACTGGGGATTCAATCAATCACCCAGCAGCTGCTCAGCCTTAATAATATACGAGTGTGAAACTCAGCAGCACCTAAGAAACCCTCAAAGGATTAAGCATCCCAAAACACCAGCAGAGAGCGAGGCAAAACACCCCGCTGAGGAGCATTCATGGCCCAAGGAGTAAGAGCCTGCATTTTCTGAAAGCCCAAGCACTGTATAATAGAGCATTCTGTATTGCCAGAATAGAGGGAGCTGGGTGAAAATAAACCATAAGAGGACGGATATCCCAAGAGCCTGATGTGGCACGCAGAGCTAATAAGTAAACCAGTGAATAGCTGTGTGCCAACTTCTTAATCTGCATGCGAACACTAAAGAAGGCCTTTTTTTTTTCAACTTAATAATAAAAAAGAAGTCCGTGGTGGGGTGTTTCATCCTGCTTCAGCAATAGCAGGTTTGTGAGAAGCACTTTTTGGTGAGAAGCACTGCAAAAAAGCCAGATTTGGAGATGGTGCAAATCAAGTCAGTAGGTGTTTAGAGAGTTCCCAAGGCAGACCAGGGTATGATGTTCCTTATGTATTCATTGCTTGTACAGCTATGATTTCTCTGGGGGAAAGGAAATGAATGTCTGACTGAAAATCTTTAAAATATAACAGAATGGTACCATTCTGACTTTTGCATAATAGCAAGCACACAGATGTCTGTGGGTGCAGACTCTCCAGCTGACTTGGCAAGGCTGGAAACCTGCTCCTGGGGCCAGTGGTGACCACTCAGCAGGTGCTGTTGTAGCCCGGGTCAGAAGGAGCCACATACTCCCTGTCCTAATAGTAAGGGACCTATTTCACAGTCTCCTTTCCTCCAAGGTTTATGATAACCACATGCCATCATCTTCATTACATGCTCCTTTCCAAGCCCAGATCCCACTGTGGGGCCTGCAACCCTTCTGCTCAGCTTGATGTGGGCTGAGATGGCTGTTCTATAGCCCAGGCTGCCATGAGCACTTTGCAAACTTGTGCACCCCTGCTTGTAGCAGAATTGGGGACTCGTAATCTCAGCAGGACCCATGTCTGGGTGAACATCCATGAGGGCAAAGGATATGGTGGCCCAGCTGGCCCTATAGGATGCAGCCACCTGGCTCCGGTTTTTGGGGGCAAGCTTTGTAGAAAGGCAAGCTGGTTTTCAGATTCCCATGGTGCCAAGCCTTAACAGTGGAGCAACTCCCCCAAAAAACTCTACCTTTGAGAGGACCTCCCTGGTCTTGTGGTGGCCCTGACTCCTGTGGGCCTGGCAGAGATCTGCCAATGAACAAGCTAAAAGTTAAACGCCCAGGGTCAACTTAGCGAGGGGAGAGAAACAAGCTCTTCAGTAACTTGTTTCTCCATGTGGCTGTTTACTTAATACCCTTTTCCCCTATTCCTTTTTTTCCAGAAATTTAATGAAAGTGTTAAATACTTGCCTCAGGCTGATGTATTTATTCTCTTTCAATAGCATTATAATGATTACCAACTTGACCAGATCTGCTTGAAACATCTCTCCATACTAGCTTTATCCCATTGAAGAAAATCTCTTTTTTCATCTACATAATTCCAACACAACAGAAAAGATTTTTATGCACCAGAAACAACAAAAGGAGTGAGTATCAGCAAGCCCTTTCTTGCAGTCCTTAAACAGACAGGTATTTTTTTTAGTAAAAAAAAAAAAAAAAAAGGTAGTTTGACAGCTGAAACAGGACAAGAAGAAGGGATAATAGAAGGAAAACTGAAACGACAGCAGGTGAAAAACACTCAACAGTCTGGCTACACTGGGCAAATTTATGCCTGTAAGAGTTGTAGGAAGGCCCGATGCAAGAGCAAAATACCCTATAAATTTCCCATCAGGATGGAGAGCAGCTAGAAGCTGTGGCTGAGAAACCAGCCCAGCAGTTCTGCTGAGACCCAAGGTAGGGCAGGGAAACGATGCACCCGGCCTCAAGGATTTCTCCAGCATCTTGGCACCTTTGTGAATGTGACCCCTACGCATCGGCAAGGGAAAAAGCACATTTTTTCCTCCCTATTCATCCACCTCAATTTACATTTAACCATAAGGCATACCCACTGGGGTCATTCTGGAGCATCACTAAGTACACAACACAGTCCCCAGTGTGTTTCACCTCTTTAAGCCTTCACACGGCTCTCGACTCATTTAAGCAGCA
The DNA here is from genome assembly GCF_036169615.1 of Heliangelus exortis. Taxonomy (NCBI): domain Eukaryota; kingdom Metazoa; phylum Chordata; class Aves; order Apodiformes; family Trochilidae; genus Heliangelus; species Heliangelus exortis. The sequence continues at coordinate 123,283,518 of NC_092422.1, read as the reverse complement.
AATCCTCCTCGTACCATTTTTCATTTTGTCATGGGGTCTTTACATCCCAGTCCACTTTCACACTGTTTCCCTGCTTAGCTCTGCAGCCCCTGTCACAGTGTCAGTCATTAGGGGGCACAATGCAAACAGTGTTAGAAAAGTTGACTTCTGCAAGATAAATGAGCGACTGACTTCTCTATACAAAGACAGTTGCTAGGGCATGCTTCCTTCCAGAGCCTTTTGTTGCTGAATTATAACCTTTCACTGCTTCCTTTCACACTGCAAATATGTGTGTTTGTGGGTTGGTTTTCTATTTATTTTATTTTCTTTTTCTTTAGTCGAATCCTATAAAATATTTTTCCCCACACTTGCAATGTTCCAAAATGTTGAGCATTGATAAAGAAATGCTGCTTTCAGGGAAAAAATCTTTCAGTCACCTGTTATAAATTTATTTATCTTGCAAGAACTCACCCACATGTATAGAGTCCAACACAAATGCACACTAAATCGATGTTGCAAAGACCTGATAGCATAAATAGGCTAAATAGCTGGGAGGGGCAATTGCTTTTAATAGTTTCTTTTTGGCAACTGCTAAAATTGTATTTTATATTGTAAAATTGTATTTTCTCTCTCTCTTTTTTTTTTTTTTTTTTAATTTTAATGGAAAATAGGCATGATATCAGCCTAAAGGAAGATAATAGCATTCATGCTGAGTCTCTAATGATGGATTTTAAACTGTTGCACTTGAGCCACTGTTCCAATTTTAGAACCAGAGTCTACTGGCTGCTGTCAGCATGCAGGGAGGTATTCTTTCCCAAACCACCAGACAACCAAATTTATGCATGAGAAAATTCTCATATCCTATCTTGTTCTTGTGAAAGAACACAAAGCTTGTTGTCCAGGCTGTGGGGGCTGTCTGGTGTTCTTTTTTTAATTCCTTGTACAATAGGCTTCTGTCAGTGGCACTGGAAAAGACCTTCAGCATCTTTTGATGTCAATGGCATGATAACAATGTGTAACAGTCACCAGGTTGACCACATGGGAAAGGGAAGGAATATTCACCCTGCCCAACTATACAGAAGTGCTTTAGCATGGTAGTTCAGCCTACCCTAGATCCCAACCATAGTGTTTCCCCTCTATCCCAGGGAGATGGGAAGGAGCCCAGGGAGATCAGCTGGATAACTTGGGTACAGCCACTGCATGCCTCAAATGAGGTGAGGTATCTCTGGTGCTTGGTGCCTCTCAGGCAGCTGCCAGAAATAAAGTTCAGATGCATTCACTGATCAAGTTCCTGAACTGGTTTGTCTGTTTGGCCTAGAAAATAAAGTGCAGTTCTTGGAAAAGTCCTTGATTTACACTAACACAGCAACCTGGACTGTTAAAGAAGTGTGCAAGTGTAATGGCAGCAGTACCATTTCAGTACAGCAGCAGCCTCACACCACATGGCTTCCTGGGCACTTCTCAAGTCTGTTGAAGCTTCTTCCTGCACAGATTCTAATTTCTAGTTTTTCTTCAGAGCACAGATAGCTGCTGTATTGCATTATTATATCTATCACTGAGGGAAAAAGAGAACAAAAGGAAGGATAAAACCAGACCACTTTGTTCTGACTCTGTTCACTGGAGGTGAAAGATGTGCAGACAGGGCTGTACTAGTGGGAGTGCAGGAGAAGAGAGGAAGGAGAGAGCTGGAAACATCAGATAGCTGATAACGCTGGATTATCAATGAGATAATGAAGTCACCAGCTGAAAACGGGATCTCAGCTCACAGAGGTTAAGGAAGGAGCCTCAGCAAGGATACATCCCTCTAACACAGGCAATACAGGCCAACCATAAAAACCACTTCTCTGTTGAGGGACTTTGCAGTGAGGGAGAAGGATGAACTTTTGCCCTCACCTTGAGACAGAACTACACATCCCAGGTGATATAATCTCTGGGCTTGCTTTCACTATTTTGGAGTCCTAAATCACAAGATTCTACCTATCCCTAGGCCAATCTCCTCTTTTACAACTCTTGCACCAGTGGAAAGCAGGCCATGAGTACACTACATGTGGTAAGGAGCCAAGCACACACTGCAATAGCTCTGTGCACAGAGGTACTGGCAAGGGGTGAGAAACTTCTATGCCACACATCAGCTGAAGAAAGTGTCTTATGGCCACTGAAGATCAGCAGGATTCTCCTGTGTCTATGAATCTGTTTCTCAATTCACAGGACTGCTTAGCCATGTAATTCAGGCCACAAACTGATCTGATTGCTTTGCAGGGTAGTGTGTGAAGTGTGTTTGTCCATGCAAAACTTTTCCTGGTCATGCATTGGGCTGTTGCTGGTGAGATTTGGGCAGTGACCCTTTGAATAAATAAGGGAGGAGAGGAGAAGAGAAGGAAAAGCTTCTGTGTCACCCTGGCAGCTGTCTGTTGCACACAAGTGTATAACAAGTATAACAATATGGTCAGGATACTATACACATGGAGCAGCCCTTGCCATCATTGGAAGGCATATAAGTCCTCCCTGCAGGCTTCACCTGCAGCTCATGGAGAGATAATCTCCCCCAGAGCCAGAGACCTACCTGGATATTCAGAGTACACCTAAGGGTTGACATGGCATTTCTAATGCTCAAACAAACCCCGAGCTTTTCTACATAAATTCTTTTCTCCTTTAGCAGAAAGGGTGGCCTGGGTAATCAATGGCAAGTGTTGCTCTGTGGTATCCACACAGTGACTGCTTCTGCTGGGGTGGAAGCAGCCTCTCATTGCCCATGGAGAAACCCCATTCCAACACCCTGAGGATGTCCCCTGTCAGTATTCTCTCTTGGCTGAGCTGGACTTCCAGCCTCCCTTCAGCCACTCAGGATATTTTTTCTTCAAAACAGCCAGATTGCCAGCACATGATGGCCCAATCCTTCAGAAAAAAATGCATATGATAAAAGGAATCTTGCAGCAGCAAGCTGGGCCAATGTCCAGAGTCAAGTGGAGCATTCTGGCCCCCAGGGACAAGTCCCTGCACCAAGCCTGCCCAAGTGGCAGCCAGCAGCATCCCCTTACAGCTTTGACAGATCCTCTTTGGATGAGACTGTTGAAATGCTGCTGGTCACTTTGCAAGATCTTCTCGAGACCTGGCAGCTACACCCAGTGCTGAGAGGATGCCCCAGCTTACTGCCCAGAGCAGCCCAAGAGAAAAACAAATATATCACATTTGGGCCTATCCCTGGCCCAGAAGGGACTGAAACTAAATCTGCAGTTAGGATTTTGCCTTTGGGCCAAGACCAAGCAGGAGGTTAAAAAATATGCAGGTACTTCTTTCGGGAAAGTTTTTTGTTTCATTTAAAGGGTCTTACATTTGCTTAAATTTTGATGTTAGCTTTCTACCATAGTGAATATTCTTCAGGAGTGCTCTGATCTAAGCAAGCATAAAAACTGAGCTAGATTTTATAATCATACTGGTAAATGGTAATGTGTCTCCCAGCTTTTGCTGGCCTCAGTTTCACAGTGAAGGTTCTGCTAAAACCCTGTATAGATACAGCTACCTAAAAATAAGATTGAAGTCCGCATCTCACACATGAATGACTGTAATTCTTCAGAATTACCTTTCAATGTGACTTTTTCAGGTGAAATACACAAAAACACTCCCTCTCTGAAATCCTACTCTCTTTTCAGAAGTTTCTGTGACTTCTCTCAGCTAAGCAGCCACAGACCCTGCAACCTTCTGTCCCTTTTATGCTCATTCACACAGGGATCTTGCTATGATCTTGGACATTATCCTCTTTTCCCATCTTGAAGGGACACACTGGTAAGCCCCACCCCGGTTTTTATAGTCTTTATATTTTTATATGGTATGCACAAATTGGCTGCCACTGTAGTTCCCAAATTGCTGCAGCCCTGTGCCAGGCAAGAGCCTGGCACGGTCTGGGTGCAGCTCCAGCTGCCCTGGTCCTGTGATGGAAAAGGTGGTACTGGGAGAAGAAACTTCATCTTACTCCCTGATGGTCCCTGAAAACCATGGGGCTCTGTTGCCCCTACCTCAGCACATTCCTTATGGGACATGTGGAATAAGCTGCATGGTACAGTAAAATGAGTCAGCCTCACTGAAGAACGTCACCTTTGGGACTCCTGCCACATACATATTTATAACCAGAGTTGAATTTCCAGTCCCCCTGGGGCCGACACAGGAGCTTGTTGCTATTTCTTGCTTTGGTTTTCAGTTGGATTTTGGCACTTGATTCCTTCCCACAGCACCACCTGTTACCTGCACACTATGGTTTCCATAGGCTATATCTGTACCGGAAGCGTCTTTGGCTGCAGGCGCTGTTGCAGCTCCCAGTGGTGCTCTGGGGCACACTCCTGTGCCATTCTATCCCACCAAAACAATCCTGAGGAAACAGCTCCTTGCAAAGACTTTTGCTCAGGGAACATCTGTGGCAAGCGGAGCAGTGCTACTTGTTCTACAAGTGCTACAGTGCTGTTGCCTGATCAATCACAGTGGTGCACACCTTCAAACCGGTGTGTATTCAAAGATGTTGCAAGACTGATCTATTAGCAGGGAAACATGCTGTCTGCTTCATGTCAGAGACCATAATTTAAGTGAAATGAAAGTTCCCCAAAGAGCTGGACAGATGCCAGACCTCCTTACCTTATGGGTTTTTTTGTGTTCTTCCCCTTTCTAGCATTATTCAGCACAGTATGTTTGACTCTCAGGGCTTTCCCTGCTGCACCTCTGCCAAGAAATCCAGGACTTTCAAAGTGAGACAAAATGGGACTTGAAAGGACAAGATGTACTGGGGGCATGAGTGTCCCTGGGCTGGCAGGGCACAGGCATGCCATGAGGCAGGTCTCAGATGAATTTGCTACTACTGTGCCCATCACCTTCCCAACCAAGAGGCTGGTGGCTCTCACTTCTTTAGGACATTGGGGGACTGAGGTTTAGGTCTTGGTAGGTCCCAGAGGATTTGAGGTCAGAGCTCTTGTGATGTGAGTCCCCTTGAAACTGGAGGACAGGGGTTTTATTTGGAGAAGGGTACTGCAAAGTGCAATAGAAGGCCTGGGAGTGGGAGCCAAAACCCACCTCTTTGGCCCCTCAGTTCAGGACCCAACACAATACCTGGGGATCCTCCAGAGGCAATTTCAATCCCAAATCTCCAGCACCTCTGGAGAATCTCTCCTTTGTCATCAAAGTGCACTGAATTTATTATCCTTTAGATATTGGGTTATCGCAAGTTAGTGTCCGAGGGAAGAAAAGAGTCATCAATTTTAATCTTTTTAACAACCCACCTGAAAAAAATAATCTACTGTGGAACACCCTGGGAGGATTAGAGTCCTGGTGGACCCCACACCAATGCACAAGGGAAGCCCAGTGCTTCAGCCTGACACGAAGACCATCTCCTTTGTAAAGACCGCTTTTGCTCACTGTGCTTCAAGAGCATCACATGTTAAATACCACATACTTGGGCCTAAACCATAGTTTATACCACCCTTACTACTTTTAAAACTCTGCTTTCCTGCGGTGCAGACATTTTTGGGCCCGGGTACATACCACGTGGAAAACACCAGCCGCCTTGACAGGCTTGAATCCGGCAACGGGGAGGCAGTGGTCAGCGTGGCCATTGCAGAAGCAGCTGCCCTTCACGATGAAGTCATAAATGGCATAGTGCAGGGCTGGTGGGGGCTGCAGGGGCTGCTGGGCTGGGCTGGGCAGGAGGCAGGGGCACCCTTGCCGCTCCAGCAGCCGCACCCGCAGGTTGGTGATCTTCAGCTGCGCTTGGGCTTCCGCGCTGTAGGGGTCCTCTGCGGTGTAGGGTGGTGACAGGGCTCGGTATATCACCTGGGCAGAGAAACACAGCAAGGGGAGCAGAAAGGAGGGTGTTAGCCAGCTCTCTCTGTGGGTGGGATGGCAATGGGAGCATCCTCTGGGAGCACACACCAGATTTTCATGGTATTCTTCCTCCTCTGCAAGTGGCGGGAGCAGCGAATCCACCTCCACCCCAGTGTGTGTTAAGTGACACCCCTCCCCCCCCCGCCATGATCCCCTATATCCCTTTTCAGATGAAATCCAGACCCTGTGGGTGTCAAGTGACATTTTGCCATAACTTAAAGCAGAGGTTGGTGCCACTAGCACACAGCACAGGGACTGGCAGTCCTGCAGGCAATGCTCAGGTAGGGGATTCTTCATTAACCTTTCACCACTCAGAATGGGTGTATTTTTTAATAAATAAAGCTCAGATTTCCAAGTATGTGGCTCCAATCAGTCCCAGGAGATTAGGTGTGGCCATTAGTGACACCAAGCTAACAGTTGAGAAAAACAAGATAAGAAAGAAAGAGAAGTGGGGGGCTTCTTCTGAAGTTTAAACTAATACATATTAGTTGGTCTTTATTTTAACTTTGGTCTGATTGAACAGGTAAATATTGGCTCAAGATGAAAATTGAGAGCACTAGATAAAAATAACCAGTTTTCTTGAGGAAATTTGTTTTGCAGCTGTTGATCTAGCTCCCTAGAGTGAGCCATCAGAAACAGCATGTATTGCATATAATTACCACTGGAATAAAATGACACAATTTTGACAAATGTATTACTCGCTGGTACATTCAACTTATAGTTGACACTTTCTAAATAGTTAAATAGCTCTTCACTGAACAACCACTGAATGCTTGATGAACCACAGTATTTATAAGCAGCATTCAATAAGTCACTTGAGTGTCTGAGAGTGTGACACAGTCTAATGCCTCAATGCACTGCTCCCAGTAGTGGCTTAAAACCTCCTCAAACCACACTGCTGTCATGCTGTTAAACACCCATGCCACCCAAAATGTTGACCAGACTCCTGTGGACAGCAAGGAAGTGTACAGCAGCAAAGGGTGACCACCATTTGTCAGGAGATGTTACGGAGCACCTGGCAAGAGGCAGCATTCGAGCCTGCCAGCACCCTTTATGGTCATCACAGCCTCCTCTCCCTAAATCTGCTCTTCTGGAAAGATGAGGCTAATATGCTCTGGCTGATGAGGGTTTCCTGTTTATTTCACCAGGATTCATGTCTCCTGGAAAGAGCAACTCGGCAGCTGCCAGCTTGCCTACCCGTGGGCTTTGCCCGCTGGCTGCCACCTCTGCCAGCCCCACCACTGCTGGCACCACTCCTGGCCAGGGCCTGGCTTTTCTCAAGAGCTGCCAGGATCCAGCAGGAGGAAGCTTTATCCTGGCCTGGGAGGAGATTTAGAGCTTGCTTTGGAGCTGAATGGTGGCAGTGTGCTTTTTTTGTGGCTTGTCATCCTGCAAAGCGCCGGCGCTGCCGGTGTCTGGTGAAAGCAGGGATGTGCTGGTGCCAGACATCACGGGCTGCAGCCCCAAGCCACCACACTGCCACCCTGCAAATGCTCCCTCCCGAGGATATTCCAGCATCTTTTGCTGGAAGACTTTGATAAGAGAGAAGGTTAACTGGGAGAAGTGGTCAGAGGGCAAAGCTGGTGAGCAGTACACCCCTTGTGTGGAAGTGTTGAGGTTGATGAGGGATGCTAATGAGTAGTAACGTATTTTAAAAGTGTTGTGATTTTCCCCTCCCTCCCTTTCAGGAACATATGGACTTTTTTCTGCTTTCCTAAAATTAAAATATTAAGCAGATATGAACCAAGCAAACCCAACTATCAGGTCCTGCACCTCTCCCCAGTCAGGTCCTGCACCTCTCCCCAATTTAAATCAATGTCATTCTGATCACATTTACTTGTCAGAGGTTTTGTGAATACAAGATGCTTTCAGATAGGGAAAGCACATTCCTTGGGAAACATCCAAACTGGTGACATTGATTTCCTTTTAGTGAAGATGATACTCTGGACTGGGAATTTTCAGTGAAAACTAGCATTTTGGGCTCCCTGTAATTCCATTATTCATATCTGAGATAATTCTTTGGTTTTTTTTCTTCATTGGTATGAGAGTGAAGAATGAAATGCACAAATGGGAACCATTAATGATAAGATGCAGACTTCCCTCTCCTAATTTTCAGTTTTTCTTTTTTATCTGTCCTTATTTAATACTCGTGACTGATGTTTGTAGTTCCAGCACAGACAATCACAGCAAGGAAATCAATAACCCTGAGTTGACAGAGTTAAATCTTGTCTGTATGGAATTCAGGGGGAGTTATGCTGCTGATTTCAATGGAGTCAGTATTCCTGCTCAGGCTCTAAAACGTTACAAACATTTCTTTTTATGGCTACTTGAAAACCCTGATGCTAAACATGAGCCCTATCAGTAACTTCCAGGGGCTGTGGGCTCCCAGCTGCTCCCTGTGGCTGCCCCGTATGGCTTTGGCTGTGCCCAGCAACTTCAGAGCTGTGCCCTGCAGCAGGGTGAGCCTGGTCTCAGTGCTGCCAAGACAGTAAACAACCCCATCCCTCCATCTCAGACACTGGAAGCTCTGCTTCAAGAAAACACAAACCCGTCATTATAGCATGCAGGATGCCATACAAATACCAATTCTCTGCTCGAGGCTGCATAATAAGGTCAAGGACATGTTTCCCAGCAGGATTTCCCTGTTCAGTTATTAACCTCACTGATTTATCCTAATCTGTCTTGGGTGTCAGCACGTTGCTGGAGCCACACAGACTTCATACAGCTGCTATGTGTCTGCACCCTTCTGCTGCCAGCCTCCCAGCCCCACTTACCATGAACAGGTACAATCTTTCCTGCATTTACCTCTCCTTGGACTTTTCCAGGCAGTTTTCCTACCAATGGGTCTGGCCCAGGGTTGCAGCATCATGTCTACAAATAGACCGTGGTTTGCACATCAAACCTGACTGGGCTTTCACACCTGTGGTTCTGCCAGCAAGCCCCAGCCACTGCAGACAGAGGCCTCCTTAACCAAAAAACTGTTTAGTTTTAATGATGCAGGGGAAGCATGTAGGCAGGAGTGAGATGACAGTTTTGCTGACATGCGTGTGCATCTGACAATGCAGTTTTGCAAGCCCTGGTGACACTGAGCAGAGCTTTGGTTCTGCTGCCTGACAGTCTTGGTTGACATGGGTACATCTTATGTCAGCTTTTTAGTTATTGGGCCAGTTCCTCTGTCAGATGAAACAGGGAATGGCAGTTCCTTTCCCCCTCTCAGAGGAATTGCTGCCTGCAGATTCATCAAGTCTATTTCTCCTCCTATTCCAAAAGTGCTGGAAGAAGCTGTGCACAAGGGACCTGCCAAGGAGCTGTGTTGTGATTACACAAGGGAGATAAATAGATCGATGAGGCTCAGGAGAACATCCTTTTTGATAGATGATGCTGTTCCTGTTTCCACAGAGAGGCCTTTGCCAGCAGAAAGCTCCACCACACGCAGGGTGACAAACTCTCTTGGTGGAGCAATGGTAGCAGAATCTATCCACCCATACCCTGCAAGCCTCATAGGTGACCTCCAACTTTCCATTTAAGTCTGTCTCTGTGTATGTGTTTTACCAACAATATGTCAAACCCCAGCATTACAGTGTTAGGCAGACAGCATGACTTCTCCTGGTTGTCAACACCACTTATGACAGCAGAGGGTGGGAGGCTTGGATCTGTACATCAGCAGCTCTTTAGTGGATGCACTAACTCAAATTTCTTATTTTGTAGAATAAGTAGGAGGTAATCGACTGAAAACCCACAGCACTTCTTTCATAGATGTACCATAATATACTCCATCACAATGGTATTTTCATTCCCAGTGTTGCTGGCTCAGTATAAATCTTACGATATTTGGGATTCTTCTTAAATACAGTGCAGGAACTGAATCTGTATCTCAGCTTTCATTGAAAACTAAATGTCTAGCAATACCTCATATCTGGGCAGCAAATATCAGAAACCAGGAAGCAAATAAAAAGAACCTCTGTCTTTAAAACAAAATATCTTGTATTTGGGATAGTGTTGCTTTCACGTCATGGGACATTATGCTGATGGATCCCATGGCCTATAAATGCACCCTTTGCATGAAGTGACACCAACAGAGGAGTGATTTAAAAGCTGCACAGTGATTTTTTGGTGGGTGAAAAGTCTCTCTACACAGCTAAATAGGAAAAGCAGACTGCAGTCCCTGAGTTAGGGAATGCTACAGCTGTGCCTCAAGAGGGATTCTACCCATGCCAGGTGGGATGCCTGATGGTGGCAGGAGGTAGCCCACTCCATTCCCAGAGGAGTGAGAGCAGAGAATCTGCCCCACAGCACCTTGTACTTGCCATGGAGCAAAAATACCCTGCTCTTTATCCAGACCACTCCAGCTGTCTGTGGTTTGGGCACATCATTACATAGACACCCTTTAACAAATGTGCACAGCAATTCAGTTTCCTTATGGGCTGTCATGAGCAGCTCGTGCTCTGTTGATTACTTCACTTTATTTTGCCTTAGTGGCACAAGAAGCCTTAGCTACTTGCCATTCTGCAGATGCAATAATGTAGCCCTGTATATAAATAAAACAGTGGCCATGAACACAGTGCACTCAAGTAACCACTCGTACCACAATGACCTCGATTTATAAATACATAAAAGTCCCTTTGCAAGAAGTACCCTAGTATGTTTACACTTGAGAGGCAATGAAAGGACATCTTTATATATATCCACAGTGGGAAGGAAAATGCTAATGAACGATGCTGAAAGCAACAAAATAGACTCTGAAGTCAAAGCTGTCTGAGGAAGTCAACAAAACAAATGGAAGATCTGCCAGCAGCAAAGCTTTCTCGATGAGTCACGGGCACATCTTGGACTGCTGGAGCCACCACTCATCACAGCTGTGGGGGCCCAGACCTTTGTCAAGATACAAATGTCCACAGTGATAAAATGGGGCCCTTTGGGTCACAAATGCCCATGACGTTGAAGAGATGCAATTCACAAGAAGTTTCTTCCTCACAGACTTTCTCAAATAGACACAGCCTCCAAACTCACAACCCTTCCCTGGGTCCTGGCACTAGAGGTGCCAGGCTCCAACTCCCAGCTAGGAGCCTGACCTCAGCAAGAGCTTCCCCCCACCAAAAAGGCATCTGATGTCTAGGTAAGTGCTTAAAAGAAAAGTTAAGTTTTGCATCAGGAGTCTGCAGTGTCTCTTGGAATGCAGGCACTAAATAAATGTGTCTAATTGGCCTGCATTATCAGGCCCTGTTAAATCCTCATGTCACTGGAAGCTATCTGGTTTATTTAGGGCCTGAACAACACTCTGAATATGTAGGCAATAAAGGCAGTGGTGGAGTTCTGCCAATGTGTCCAGGACCTCATCCCTTCACCTCCTGAAAAATTTCCCTCCAGCCTGGCACTGCATGAGGTTAGGCACTGCCTGCCAGGCACTGGGGCTAAAGCAAAGGGGAGCCTTCATCCCCCACCTTCCAGACTCAATTTCCAGTTGTGTGCCCAGCATTGCTCCATGTCTGCTGGTGCCCACAGGCCCACAAGCTGAGATGCTCCATGCTGTACCTGCTCTATGGTGTATGCCTTGGCCATCCCCAGACACTGCGTGCCTGCTCCCTGTCCCCAAGTGCCTCCCTCCACAGCCCACCCAGCCCACCCCAGAGCCCAGGCCCTCTCCCACAGGAACCACCCAAAAGTGTCAACTGCTTTCAGCCTTGGATGGTCTTGTTTGGAGAAGCTCAGCTAGGGAGTTTTATCGGACCAGTTAGGTTCTCCTTCTCAGTAGGTGTAAAAGTTAAAAGCAGCTGTTTCTCTTGGTAAGTGTTATGGAAAGCTCACAGGGGGCAATAGGGCTGATTTGTAGAAAAGGGCAGTTTAAAAAATAACAATGACTTGTGTACCCGCTGGGGCTTTTTAGAACACCAACCTGTGGCAGCATCTGAATTCAGCTGTCATCCAAGAAAGTCCATCATCACCAAAAAAGCCTGGTTAGACTTTTCTTTATTTCAGTTGTGAAGGGAGTTGGATATAAAACGAGCAGCAGAAATCCAGTGCCATCCCAGTGCTCCTGCTTTGAAGAGGGTGCACTCCCTCTCCTTCCCACGCCTCTGCTTGGTTACCACTTGGTAGTGCAGAGGAACCTTGGAGCTGAGATTGCTCTGCTCATCTTCCTGCACCTTCCCAGGAATGAGTAATTAGGCTTAATGGAGCCTAACACCCAGTAAGATATGCAAGAAAGAGTGAAGTGAGACTTCTTCCTCTACATGTGAGGATGGCTTGACTTTCAAAGTTTGCTGTGCCAAGCAGAGAGACTCATGCCAAAACAATAAATCCCATTTGGTACCTACAGGAAACAGCAACAATCCCACCTGCCTTGATGCCTTTGGGATCCCCTTTTTACAGCAGAAAGCATCAGGCTCAGGAGCTGCCTGGCTTAACAGGGACTCCTCAGCCCTGCCAGGCTCAAGAACCCCATCTCTCAGATGCATAGTCTAACCACCAGCCCTAGCACCTACAACAACCAACATATTCCCTGCCAATGTACACCCTCTGAGAGACTGATAGTCTGCAGATAGGATTTTCTTGTCTCTTGGTTTCAGCATTTGAGGGCTCAACCCCATGCTAGCATTTTCTCCAGCAGGGTGGTCAACTTCCATCTGACTCTCTCCTCGGCTCTTCCTGGGGAGGAGAACTGTGCTTTCAAAGGAGTGTTTCACTTTGCAAAGCTTTCCCACATTGCTGAGGTTAGTTCTACTGCATGTGACTGTCTATCAGTCCATCCTAAAGCCTTTTGAAAACCAATGGCTAACTTCAAACACATTTGTGTGATGCATCTTAATGGTGCCAAGCTCCTGAAAGATTTATGAAGAAGTCTTGTTCCTTCACAAAATCAAGCCTGGTGGACTCCTCCCCCTGTGAAGGAAGCTGCTAAATCCACAGCACTGGTGCACTCTATTGACAAAACAAACCTATTCCATGTATTACCAAATGAAAGAGCTTTTAAGAGAGAAACCCACGCACATCTCTGTTACGTTCATTGCAATGACCCCAGGCTAAAAAAAGATTTTTTTGCAGATGCTGTAAATAATTCACACGGGGTGAGAAGTTCATCAACCTAAACAGGGCAGGTATCACTGACCAGCTTCTCTAATACACTTTGGTTTTCTCCTTGTCAGACCCAGTGGACTGCAGTGAAGAAGAGCTTCTCAACTCACAGAGAGGTCCGACCATTCCCTGCATATGCACACTCATGGTGCACACTTCAGCATCATCCAGTTGAGATGAAACAGCAAGAGAAACTGGGAAACCTGCCTTGCCACTGAAGAGACATGACTGTCAGAGACACAGTGAGCAGTGGAGCCTGGTCCTTCAGACCTTCCTGGTCCACTCTGTCCACATGCCTAAGCAATCGTGACAGAAAACTACTGTTAACCACCAACAGCAGCCCATGAGCTCCTCAGGACACTGGAGAAACGGCAACCCCGCAGCTGTTACAGATTCCTCATATATTTTGACAAAAGACAGCATTTGGTCTATGCCTACAGCCCTTCTGAAATCTTCTACAGCACATAAAACAAGGCAAATAATCCCTTGTCTCACCATTGAAAAGTTACAGAATCTTCCAAAAACTTCAGAAGGAAAATCAAACTATTTCAAATAACTAGCGTTAGCAAGTTAATTTACACCAAGGGAACTTTTTTCTTTTGAGAAATTCGAGGCATTCTTACACCATTCTCAAAAACAAAAAGCTGTTTGGCATGAGCTCCTACTGACACACAGCACTTGGCTGCTTGCTGGCTCAAAAAGACACAAGGAAGGGCTAAGCAATAACCTCAGGATGTCTCCAGGATCCTTAACATCTCTGGCAATAATCAATCAGACTGGGGAAATCATTTCAGTTTCTTTTCAACATCCCACCATTTTCATTAGATTAAATTAAACCCTGTTAGGTCATGCCTGCCTTCATGCAGGCATGAAGTAATATTCTTACTAGAAAAGTCTCCCTCCACCTCACAGCCATTCAAAACATTTGGATTTCTTCACCTTCAGCTAACAGTGTGTAAGTAATTGACAGTTTATTCCACAGTGGTTTTATTTTGCCTACCCACTTACTTTCACTTACCAAACAGATAGAAATGTTCAGTATCATCAGATATGCACTACCAAGGAAAATAATTACATCTTTTTCCTCATCTTCAGTATCACCATTTCCAAGGCTGCACTATCCCACATAGGAAAATGAACCAGCACATTTCAGCTGATGATAGGAAGAAGTCCTTTGACCTCTTAGCAAGAAAGATGGTATTTAAATACTCTTCCCTCCAGTAATTCCTCACCTTTCCCTATTCCCACTATGATTTATGTTCTCAGCATTGGCCTGCCAGCAGTACCCACCAGGCATATAGAAGACCAAGAAAACCTGGATCTTCGTCCAAAAAGGCAGGTAGAGAACTAGACTTGCTTGTTTGTAGATAGGGCTTTAAATAAAGCTGGCTCACTCACAAGAACTGCAGTATAACCCCTTTGACAGCTCCTGAGCACAACTCACAACTGCAAAAAACTGCAAGGCAATAAGTTGACATTTCAGTAACTGCAACAGTATTAAGGATCAAGAGGCCTTCTTTAAGCCTAAGAGTAACCTCATTGCATTAATATTCTTCAATTGCTCTTGTCCATAATTAAAAGGCTTTGTGTCTAGAGAACTGGCTGCTTAAACCATCCAGTTACCATTTAATTTTTCCATTACCACTTAATTTTAGGAGAAGAAATACCTGTCCAAATTATATGCAAATATGCACTGTCAAAAAGGTAATGAGAAACAGGATCCCTCTTTAAGCCCATGGCTATAGATTTTTGACAAAAGCAATGAGGCACTGAGGGATGCTGCAGAGAGGCTGGTGGTAGAGAGCCATGGCACATGTGTCTAGTAAGTTTGGTTTTGGACATTAACTTCTTGTCTTCCTGGAAATGTTGCCCAGGGGAGAATTTGAGGATTTCACCATTTGTGTAGGATTTTGAACACTGGTAGACTGGGTATCTCATGCTGGTACACATTGTACATGGTGATTAATCTCAGCTTAAGTCCCCACGAGCTTTTGATCCAAACCTGAGCCATGTTGATTCACTGCTTTAAGTTACACACTTCCCGTGTAACCAATTTTATCCAGGAATCCCAAAGAGAAAATGGCAGCCCTACTTTCCAGCCAGCAAACTGGGAGATGAATAAGTGACTAAATCTTCCCTTCATGCCAAAAATGAACTGTGAAATGAAGCAGTGGGGTGCAGTGCCTGAAGAGAGGCTCTGGCTGCCACCGCTGAAATCCCATGGCACTTTTCTCAAGGAAAGCAATAGTCCCACTTAACAAGGCCAGATGCCAATTTAGAGAATTAAATTCTGCCTACCCAAATTCTTCTTGTTTCATATGGGTACAGTGCTCTTCACTTTCTACATAAGAAGTTTGAAAACGGTCTCCTGGAGCTCTAGGACCAATTCCCTCCTGCTGCTGGCAGCCTACAATATACCTCCTTTCACAGCCCAGTCAAGCTCCCCTCGAGGAATAATTTGTTTTAGCAATAATTGGAGGCTGATCCAGAAGCTCTGATCCAAGTTAGAAACTTGCTGTTCTAAATGGGGGGACTGCTGATATGCACTGTTAAACACTGGCTGTGCTCCATCCTGGAGGTGGCTGCATTTCAAGAGCTGTCCAAGTGGAGGGCCAACCTGCAATTGCCAAAAGCACTGGGAAAACCAGGGAGAGAAGGAGACAATAAGACCTTCTTGAGGGCTTGCTTCAACAGGGGGAACCATGAGAAGCATCACCAGGTGGGCTGAAAGAACACCTTGCTCCTTGCATGCCCTGGTCCTCCAGGGATGCTGAGCACCTGGGAGTCCCAGCAAAGGGACAAGTCACTCGTCTGGGATTGCCCACAGGAGACTGGGAGGGATTTTCCTGTCTCAGAGATCTGGAAGTATCACCCCTGGTACTCCATGCACAGCAATCTTAAAAACTAGGTGCTGGTGCCCAGAAAACAGCAGGTGTGTTGCTCAGTCCTGATGCTGACTGAATTCTAAAGGGAAAGTATCTTCCATAGTAAAGTATCTCAGAAACCAAAGGTTGGTCTCCACATGTGCCCATAACTGCCCTCACCATCTCTCCTCCCAGGCACAGATTAAAAACTAAACTCAGGTTTCCCCTTTCTCCCTGAATCCCCTTTTTTGCTTCCCCGTTATTTAAAAGAAGCTTCTTTCCACCCCATTATGTTAAAGTCAATGGAAACCCCACCGAGGGCTTGGAAAGATGGGCTTTGATGATGGGGGCAACATTTAGGTGCTGGAGGCTGAGCTGAGAGACATTTGGGGCTGTCTGGCTGGCAGCAGGACAGCATCCTGCTTGGCAGGCACCCATCCCACTTGGCTCTTATGAACCCTCCCCAACACTCAATGGTCAGATGCTGTAGAGCCATAATCTCTTGTTTCCTTCATCATTTCATTGACTCTGTCCTGACTTTGTTTACTTCATCTCATTAGCTACTTCTATAGAAATAATTATTCTTGTGTTAGGAAACAGTGCCCCACCCCAACTAAATTCACTGATACAATGCAAAGAGTTGGGCTGGGTCTGGCCATTACCCCCATCACCCTTGGCCCCTAGCTGAACAGACACTCGTTTGAACATGGCATTTCTGTAAAAAGCCCAATAAATCATGTTTTTCCAAACACAGAATGATCAGCAAGATGCTGTAAGAGAAGGCTGTTGTGGTAAGAAGGTTGTTGTAGGGTTTTTTTGTTGTTGTTGGGGTTTTTTTTTGTTTGTTTTTTGTTTGTTTGTTTGTTTGTTTTCCCAACAAATTGCACTTCTACAAACTGTAGAGATACAACCTGAAAACACACTTCCCTAGCTGTGTCCTCATATGTCCTGAGCACTGCTGAACAACAGCCCAACAGCCAGGGTTCCTCTGCCCTTCTCACCAGATTGGGCCTTTTTTTCTGTCTGTGCAGGCAGCAGTGGCACAGGACAATTAAAAAAGCTATTTCAGCCCTCTAAAGGGGTTATGTCACAGGCTGTTTTGAGGTTATTCTTGCATCTTTCCCCAGGTTCTTTGTGGAGTCCCAAATCCTGCAAGTAACTGAACTCTAATCTCCTGTGACCCACAAGATCCTTGGAGAATCTCAGCAATGGAGATGTAGCTTCAATTAAGGACACCAATGATAAACCTAAAATAAAGCTCATTCAGGACTAAAAGACAGGTAAAAAATGTACAAAAGCTTCTAGGGTGCAACAGACTGTTTCCACAACCCAGAATTCAGGCTCCAAAATAAAAATCACTGGTCATCTTTAACTCCTTTTGTCAGTGAGTATCACAAATCCTCACTGTTTATCAGGACCAAACTTGTGAGCAGCAGGACACAATTTACTTCTCCTCTACACACCTCATTTCAGGTAGAACCAGTAGGTTCTGGACTTGTGTCCAAATCCTTAAGGAAAAGAGGTAGCAGCATGCAGTAACCATGCGAGGCAAAATATTGGAAGATTTTTCACACGAAGTCAATAAAATGCTCAATAAGACACATACCCCACAGTAGAACAGTGGCATGTGGTGTTTCAAAAGTTAAAAGCACATTAGAATTTGTTGCTGGAATACAGTCAAGCTGCAAATACACCTCTCCTATTAATAGCAAAGAGCAACAATAGCTGGGGTCTCCAAGTGATTCATTAGCAGTATTCTGAATAGTTGACCACTCAAATAAGTTACTAATTTACTAAAATCTTGTCAAGGAGACTCTGCTTCAGTAAGTCCTTTTATCCTGGAGCTTGTCTAAATGGGAACACTCAGGCGAGTTAATCTGAATTGACCACAGATGGGAATGTAAAGTGAATGAGATAATTGCATTGCAGAGTGGACAGTCACTCTCACTCACAGTTAAAGAATTAACATCTGCTGAGGGGCCCTTGTCGATGAGCCCTTAACAGCAATTACATTAGGCTGTAAAGAAGAAATATTAATATAATCTGAATTTTGGGAAGGCAGATAGACTAGACAGCCTTTTATGCATGCTAAGAGAATTGGCATTCCTGTCTGAGTTTGACACCAAGAGAGTTTATTCCTGCATCTTGTTTACTTAGGTCAGATTCTGTTTGGCTGGTGAATCCAATTCTCTTTTCCCTTGCAATAACATGGCTGAAGGGTTACACCCTGGACAACAGTGGAAAATACTCCAGACTTGTAGCACATTTGTATGATCCAGGCGAAAACTTGGGCCTAACCTTTCCCTTAAAAGTCTGATAATATAAGGCCAGCATTTAGAGGTTTCTGCCTACACTAAATGAACCACTGCTGTGAAACAATTAATTCACTAAATTAAGCATGAGGAAAGTCTTCAGTGACCCCTCTGCATGCAGCAGATCTCTAGTTATTCCCTAACAGGAAAGGAGTTTCTTCTCCTTTCATGTATTGCAAGCCCCACCCCTCAAAC
The DNA here is from genome assembly GCF_036169615.1 of Heliangelus exortis. Classification (NCBI taxonomy): domain Eukaryota; kingdom Metazoa; phylum Chordata; class Aves; order Apodiformes; family Trochilidae; genus Heliangelus; species Heliangelus exortis. Next base: position 123,265,235 of record NC_092422.1, on the reverse strand, counting down.
TGGTAGATGCCTGAACCTTGCTGAAACCCCAGGTTGGTTTCTTGCTTCTTCTTCACTCATACTGGATGGGCACCATGATGGGGACCTAGGTGTTGAATGGTGAGAGTTCCCAAAAGCAGTGCCAGTCTGCAGGTGGCTTTCTGAACGAGACACACTTAGAGCCTGGGGATGCCAGGACAGGAGGTGGGCACTCACCATCCACCTCTTTTCCTTGGTTCCCTACCAAGGAAGGGCTCAGATGTTTTGTTTGTGTCCTGGACTCTTGCAGAGGATTCATTGGTTTTCTGGCTGCTGAAAGGGTGGTTCTTTGTCACGAGAGCTGAGACTATAGCCAGGCTGCTCCAGAACTGCTAAATCCCTGCCAAGGTGACTCTGCCCACCAGCAGACCTACTAAGTGCCAGACATGGCACAGGACATTACCTTTTCTGGCTCCCATGGCCATAGCAGTGCTCAGTTTGGGTGATCACTGCATGCTGTCACATTTCCAGCACAGACCAATCCACCACCTCAAAGAGAAGCCCAGAGATGTTCTACTACAGAAGAAAGATGACAGATGAAAGTCACCTCCCAGAGTAATTTCAGGATTCCTCATTTCTCCACCAGCTCTGAGCTCTGGGTCTTGGAAATGAACCTAGAGGCTTGGCAGCTTGCTTTCTGTGCTATTGTAAATCTCCTCAAGATCATGGCAAGTTTTGATAAAGGGAAAGGGAAGATTTTTGTCATAAGAGCTGTACTAAGCATCTACGGAATGACTCATGATGAAGAGGGTAGAAGAAATGCAAAAAGCCTGACCCTTCTTTCCAGTCAAAATTGAAGCAGATACACCTTTGCTCAAAATTAACACAGGAGATTTATAAGCCTCTGAGTACCACAAGCTTCTGCACGCTGCTGCCTTGAAACAGGACTCACAGGCACTGTAATGATCAGCAGAAATGAAGGTGGATCAGCAAAGCTTTCGCAGAGAGATAAAGCCAGAAACCACCAGCCACAGGTCTGTGCTGAGCTCCAGGGCCCTGTGCTGAGCTCCAGGCCACCTCCAGAGTCCTCCTGCTGTGCTCTGCAAATTTCTCATCCAGGGCAATGGGTGGCAGTGACTGAGCTGCCAGCAGAGTGCAGAGACCCCACTGCCCTGCAAAACCCTACAAACCCTGACTCTCTGCCTGGAAATGCACATGTGGCATTGAAATGTTTGAAGTGGGAGAAAGTGGTATATAGACAGTGTGATATGCTTGGATCACAGTTTACAGTCATTACATCTCAGCTGAAAAGAAAAATACCCAGACCTCTAAAAATTTAACCAAGAAATCCGGTAACACTTGCAGAATGTATGCTTGTGTTTTAAAGAAAACTGCTGCAACTGAGCTGCAATTACATAATACCCTTCAGACTTGGACATTCCAGATGACTGCATATTTGAAACCACTGCTTCAAGTGAAATGACTGTTTCCATATGGCAGAAATTAGGCGCTACTGAAAGTGGGAGTAAAGCACAACATAACTCTAAACAGAACACAAAACTCTGATGTTTCTTTATGTGAGATACATGTTGCTATTGGCAGTTACAAGTAATTGCTGGAATGTAGCACACTGTAATAAATTAAATGTGATATTTGCTAAGCATGCAGGTTTGCCATCTGGTCACCAGAAAGCTGCTGTTATTACTTTGCAGGTAAAAAGTGGTGTTTAAGTGCAAGGAACTGAAGTGTGCCATATAAATAAAATCTTACAAGCTCCATCACCCTGGACTCAATGTTTGCTTAAAGCCTGGAATAATTAAATGATCTTGACTTCATAGCTTTTTTTTTTTTTTTTTTTTTTTTTTACAGTAACACAGACTACAGCCATGCAAAAAAGATCTTGCAGGAGAGAACTCTGTAAGCAGCCTCTTTTTTGCAGCATGCAACCACAGGTGCACCAACCACCACCAAATTCCTTCTCTTCTTGAGACAGGCATTGCTTTCTGCACATAAGACCTTGATGCTACTGTCCCCACACATTGTCCTGACGTGCAGAGGAGCCAGCCCAAGGTTGGGATTTGCACAGGTTCTCACCAGGCACAGAGCCTGTCCTGGTGTGGGGGTACACCACTGAGGTGACGACACAGGGGTGCTGGCTACATGGACACAGCACGAGTGATGTGCTGAGGGGTTGGAAAAATCCCAGTGGGGTACAGCCATCACTTCTTTGCAGGTGTCTCTTTGTAGTTAGCCCTAATTTAGAACCACAGAATGGTTTGCGTTGGAAGGGACCTTAAAGATCATATAGTTCCAAACCCCTGCATGGGCAAGGACACATCCCACTAGATCAGGTTTCCAAAATCCCATCCAACTTGGCCTTGAACATGTCTGGGGAGGTGGCATTCATAGGTTCTCCAGGCAACCATCTACATCATAAAAAATGTCTTCCTCATACTCAGTCTAAATGGATTTCAGTTTAAAACTGGTGTCCCTTGTCCTGACAGAAATGGCTCTTCTCCACCTTTCTTATATGCTCCTTTATATATTTCACTGTGTAAGGAAGTTCAGAAAGCTTTCTAGGGACATGAAAAAAGGAAAGCAGGAGAAGAGAGGAAGATAGCAGCTTCTCTCACCAATCAGCTGATTTAAATTCTTTACTGTGCAAATGGAATAACCATCCTAGGTCTCTCTGGAAGCTCTGGGGATTCTTGTTTCTGAACCGATAAGAGCAAAGAGCAGCTTCTCCTAGAGCAAAACATTGTCTGTCTCCTGAGAAGCAGCTGAGAGACACACTTTGGTGAACAGCTCTCAGTACTGAGTGGACCCCCAGCCAGAGCATGGCTATAAGTAACAATGAAATGTCTTTGAAGGGGCCTAACAGATGATTTTTCTCAGACATCAATTATGGTCTCCGAGAACCAAGCCTTCACCTCAAAACATGCCATCAGCAGAATCTAAAATTATATAACCTGATTCACTAATCAATTTAGCTTCTTTCTCTGTGTTAGGTCTGAGGACAATTTGAAGTGTGATTAAACTTTCAGACAAGCCCATTAAATCAGACCACTAGAGGGAGCAGCCTTTAAAGTTCAGAGCAGGTCAGCGGGGACACATCCTCACCAGTGGGGACCCCAGAGGGCAGTCCCACGGGTGGGGATACCTGGGATAAGCACTCTGGCATTGCTGGACAGGGTTGGGCACTAAAGGGAAGAGTACTGTTGGCAGCATCTCCAAATGCACAATTTATTATCTACCGCTACTGATACTGAAAATAATCTGATTTTTCTACATATATTTTTCCTCTTAGGAAACGTGATGCTTTTCTTCATTTTTTTCCAAGCTCTCTTCACATGAGAATGAATGTGCACAGAAAAGAAAAATATCAGGGATAAGGTTCTTAGTTACCTGGCTAATCTGGGTTATGGGAACTGTACTTCGTTATCAGCAGTTGTTTTGATTGGTTACATGCTTATTTCCCAGTGATCGTGGTCACTATTAAAGGTGAAACTGGAGATCACTAATTTTAAGCTAGCTGCATTTTGGCCAAAGCCAGACTGGCGTGCATCACCCTGAAACAACACGACTGCAAGATTTGGAGAAGCCTGTCAAGAGTGATGTTCCCCTTGCCGTTCCTGAGGAACCAGCCACATCCACCTTGTTTGCAGTTGTGTGGGGACGGAGTTTAACTGGATGAAGGGAGAGGAGATTTTGGGGAAGAGTGGGACTATGAGCTCAGTAAGCGATGGACAGACAGGTGCCCACATCACCTGGGAGTGAACTGTGTTAATTCACTTGTGAACTAAATTTGATGACAAGTACAGTAAAATAAGAAGCATAAATGCCAGAGGGGAGACTGCAGAGGGGAAGGGCTCTGGAGAGAGGGCTTTATCTTCCCGCCCCGGGCAGACCTACCTCTCCTCCGGTGCAAGGGAAGGGACTCGAATATCTGGAAGTGCAAATGGCTCCTCTCTGCCTCACATCATCCTCCAGCCCGAAGGTGGCCGAGCAGTTAGCAGCAAAATATTTGTAAGGCTCCCACGTCTCGCCGAAATCCCGGGAGCGCTCCAGCACCATGGCAGCCGGCCTGGGCGACTTGAAGACCAGGATCAAGTGAGTGAAGTAGAAGGTGGCTTCCAGGTCCAGCTGGATGGTCTCGCGAGGGGCGTCCCGGGCCGCCTGCCACCAGGTGCGGGGCAGGCGGAAGGGGGAATCAGCCATGGCGGCGGGAGGGTGGGCCAGCCCCGCGTGGGCCCCGCTGCACCGGCCGCAGGTGGGACGCTTGCAGCGGCGCTGGGTGTCCTCGGTGTAGGCGCAGAAGGGCTCGGTGGCGTGGCGGCCGCAAGCCGTCTCCGTCCGCAGCGCCCGCCCGTGGGCCAGGTTGCCCATCCGGGGGTTGCAGGCCTTCTCGCAGGGGCTGCCCGCTCCCGCCGCGCCGACCAAACCTGTGAGGAGGAGAGAGAGACCGGGGGGGGATGAAGGTGGCTTCCCACCCCATCCCACCGCACACCTCTTGGGGATGCTGCCCCCAAGACCGTGTGCCGCCCTGGGGTGGCTGGAGAGTGGCACTGCTGCTCAGCTCTCCCCTCCATGGAGCTCAGTGTGGATATAACAGCAGAACAACCCAAAACACCCTCAGGGCTTCCCTGCGCTTGGGAAAATCCCCACCCAGAGCCGCAGAGCAGCAGGGATGCCTCCACCTCACCCTCCCACCTTAAGAGACCCAGGGTAGGGCTGAGGCTTCAGGGGCAGTGACTATGGCCATACCACCCCTGTTCTGAGGTCTCCAGGGGGATCCCAGTCATCCTGGGGAAGGGGAGAAAAGCACAATAAAGATGGGCTGCAGGTGACACCAAAGTGGCATGCCAGCTGGAGGCTAGATGGTGGCTGTGGGGCACAGCATTGATGCACCTCAGCTCACCACGTGGCAGATCGGGTGTTGGGGCCGTCAGAGCTGGTACCAACATCTGCCACCAATGACCTCAAATCTTCATCTCTTGCCCACCCTTCCATCACTACCAAAAATCTCCCCACAGTCCTAAACAGCTGCCGAAGTCAAGGTTGAATTGAAGCACAGCTTAAGTTTGGGAAGGCTGTCACTGATGTGTGTAAAGGGGGTAAAAAAGAAGAATAATCCTCATTTGAAATGATTCTGGCAAGATGCCTCACAGCTGAGGATCTGTGGTTTTTGTTCAAGTTTCTCTGGAAGCCCTGACAATTTAAAAATCCAAAGTTAAAGTGTCAAAGAAAACTAAAATCTCCGTGGGGTTTGGTGTGAACCCATCTGCAATGTAACTCTCCTGGTGCAGGAATGTTTGGCTGCTTTTTATTAATAAAGGTAACAGGAGGTCAAGGCTGTATTTGATGAACCATAACTTTTAACATTAAAAAAAAAAAAAAAAGTTCTCTGATGACTTGGATGTGGGCAGGCCAAACCATCTGAGGTACATAATGTATTCTTTATCACTGGGTCAGTCATACATAGTCAGCTTTGTGCACCACTTATTATGGCTTCTTCTTGGCATTTTTGTTATGCCCAAAGGTCGTTTCAGTTTAGCATCCAATAAATCCTTTATTTGGGGTTTATTCAGCCTTTGTCTACAGTGTCACAGTTGCAATTAAGCTATATTATGCACTAGCAGAGGCTAAGCCTTCGGAGCCTGACAGTTTTCCTTCTGCTCCTCAAGAAACACAGTGGAAAGAAAACATTTCTACCACTAAAGATCTATATGGGTTTTCTATACCCATTATCCTGAACAGAGGTGTACTGCTGCTTGTTATGCACTTGTGAATCCAGTCTCTGGATATCACAGGGTAAGCAGCCTAGGGAAATTGTTAGTGAACCAGAAATGCTGTCAAGTTAGCTTGCTACAGGGACCTGGCCAAACTGTGTCTGCAATAATCTGTATTAACCATGCAGAATATGTTTACTCTAAAATAAAGTCAACAAATGTAACTGTAAAATTAATGCAATATCACTTACATCTCCTGAACATCCTTTTCAAAGCATTGTATAAACATTAACTAACCTATGCAGCTCTCCTGAGGGGTAGGTAAGTAGGTGCTATTATCATATTATCAGCTAGACTTGCCACAAGTTGGCCTAATTTATGTCTTTGGCTGCTTTCCTGGATTCTTTGGCTACATGTAACGCAGCGCAGCTACTTGCTAAACAAACAGATGAACATTTACTGTAGTTTCCTCAGCTGCGGGACTGCAAAGCAGAGGAAGAGGTAAAAAAAAAAATAACAACCAAAAAACAGCACTTTAAGACAGGTTGAGATTATTTTTTATGTTCATCGAGTCCTTTTGGTTTTTGCACACCACCAACTACTGCCTGTGGGGAGGCAGTGCAGGAAGACCTGGTCAGTGGGAGGTTTGCTGGTGACTGCTGACTGCAGGGCTCCACATAGCTGTCCCCAGGGCACACACAAGGCTCTACTGAGCCTGGCCAGGAGGGGTTGACTACCAAGTTCCCCTCTGAGTCCCTGGGAGCTGAGAGTATTCAATTGCTCCCAGGTCCTGGCATGCTTCAGCCCTAGTCATGCACGGTCACTGACTGCAGTTGCCTTTGGGCCAGCTATGGAGGATCTCTTCCTCACCTGGAGCCAGATTTGGAGCCTGGGACCTTGGTTTCAGTAGGGGCTGAGAGATGCTGCTCACAACCAGCCTCATCTACCAGTGCCAGGGTGGGAAGGGGGGAGAGGAAACCCCCTTTCAAAGGGTGTCTGTTTTCACTTTAACCGGAAAGAGTTGTGTGATGGATGCAGAGCACCGTATGTTATGAAAAGTGACAGGTTTCTAGTATAATGCTGGCTGCCACAGGAATTCAGTAAAAGAACAAGGGAAGAGCATAAAGTTTTACACACCGGCAGCCCCGAGCTCACGACTGCTCTACCACAGTCTTGGAAAATGTGCTTTTCCTTACTTGTACTTAGTCCAACCAACTGAACACTCCTATTCTATACACTGTATATGCCACCGGAGCGGGATCTTCAGTAATGAGTAAGAGCATGCAGCAACTACCATGACTCACCTGTAAAACATCCATGGAAAATCATATGCTTCCTGCTGAAGCATTTTAGCAACACTCACCTTCTGATGTTTCGTTTATATCTTACGCCTGATTAAATGTTTGCTTCCCATGTGCCGGGTTTTTTTCGTTTGGTTTTTTGGTTTGTTTTTTTTCTTTTTAAAGAAGAAAACTGGCACTCGGCTTGCGACCGGCCGCGGCAGCGTTATGCAAACTGTTTATGCCCAGCTGTCTCTGTTGCGGCGCGGCAGGACCCCGCTGCGGGCAGATCCGAGCGCAAAGTGTTTTATGCTGCGGGAACGGGCTCTGAAACCCCCGCCCACCCTGCCTGCCTGATTTGCCCGCTTTGCCCGCCCTGTCCGTCGCCGTCCGCACCACGACGGCTCGGGACACCGCAGCCCGAAGGCACTTGTAGCCCGTAGCACCTTTCCCCCGCTCGGCACCTGTGGGGATGTGTGTGCGGGGGTGTGAGGGAGGCAGCCGCTCCCGGCTTCCGTGGCATCCATCCCCCGGGCTCAGCGCTCCCGGTCCCGCCGTCCCTCCTTGAGGCTCGGGCGGCCAGCGCGGCGCGCCCGGACCCCTCTTTGTCTGCGGCGAGGGGCGCGGGGCTGGGACCCGGCCGCCGGCAGCGCTCCTGCCCTTCCGCATCCCCGCACCGACACCCCCCCCCCCCTCCCGCGCATACCTGCGCAGGCAGCGCGTGCGGGCGCAAGCAGGCACACCCAGCGTGTGCGCAGGTTGTCTGCCTACAGCGCCACACGCACACACACACACACACACGTACACGCGTGTGCGCAACCTGCGACCTGATAGCCGCGTGACCCCCCACACACCCCCACCCCGGCCCCGCGCGCGCAGACACACGCACTCACACGTGCACACACGGGCAGACACGCGCGGGACTGCACGCGCATACATCTATCTCTCTATCTATCTATCTATCTATCTATCTATCTATCTATCTATCTATCTATCTATCTCTATCTCTATCTCTATCTCTGTCTCTATCTCTACCTCTACATACACGCAAACGTACACGCACCCGGGCACGCGCCTGTGCGGGCGGGCGGGCCCCCGCATCGACCTCGAGCGCCCGCGGAGGCGGGCGGAACGCGCAACCCGCGCGCCGTACGGTCGGGACCCACCTGCAGCAGCAGCAGCGGCAGCGGCGGCGCCCATCAGCGCCATCAGCGCCAGACACGTCCCGCGCCCCATGGCCGCGCGCCCCGCGCGCCCCGCCGCCCCGCGGCGCCACCGGCCCCGCGCGGCATCAGCGGCCCCGCGCGGCACCGGCGGGCGGGCGGGCGGGCGCGCGCCGCCCCACCGCCACCGCCCCGCCGAGCGGCGGCCCCGCGCCACCGCCCCGCCCCCGCCGCCGCTCTGCCCTCCCCGCCCCTCACCAATCCCCCCCCTCACCCCTCCCCGCCCGCCCCGACGCGGGGGGCGGTTGCCGGTGCGCGGCCAGGCGCGGTACTGCAGCGGGGGGCACACCCCCTGAGCTCGGGAGGCTCCGCCGCGGAAGCCCCCCCGGGCGGGAAAGCGGGACTGTGTGCCGGAGAGGGACCCGCGCCCCGGGCGCGCCGGGAGGTGAAAGTTGGGGTGCAGCCTCCCTCCGGCCCGGCTCCGTGTTAACCACAGATTGGGTTGGGTGGGAAGGGACCTTAAAGATCATCCGGTTCCACCCCCCCTGCCATGGGCAGGGACACCTCACACTGGAGCAGGTTGCTCCAAGCCCCATCCAGCCTGGCCTTGAACACTGCCGGGGAGGGGGCAACCGCAGCTTCCCTGGGAAACCAGTGTTAGTGTCTCACCACCCTCACACTAAAGAATTTCCCCCTAATGTCCAACCTCAATCTACCCTCTTCCAGTTTAAAGCCATTACCCTCATCCTATCCCCACATACCCCGGTAAAAAGCCCCTCCCCAGTTTCCCTGTAGGCCCCTCCAGGTACGGGAAAGCTTCTGTGAGGTCTCCACAGTTTCCCCTTCTCCAGGCTGAACAATCCCAACTCTTTCTCAGCCTCTGCTCTTAGGAGAGGTGCTGGAGCCTTCTGATCACCTTTGTGGCCCTGCTCTGGATTCAGTCCAGAAGGTCCATGTCCTGCTTGTGTTGAGGGCTCCAGAAATGGACACGTTACTCATGAGAGTGAGTAACGTGAGTTACTCATGAGTCTCATGAGAGTGGAGTAAAGGGGAAGAATCACCTCCCTTGAGCTGTTAAAGGAGTGCCTGGAGTAGTCCGTAGTCCCCAGCTCAGCCATAGTTGCTCAAAACTTCAAAGACATTTCTTGTTTTATTGTTTTGGGGTTTTTTTTTTTTTTTTTTTTGTTCTGGTTGGTGGTTTGTTTCTTCTTTTTTTTTTTTTTTTTTTTTTTTTTTTTTTTTTTGTAACTGAAGGGCTGAGTGATGGAGCGACTTAGCTTAAATTCTTAACATTAACTTCTAAATGTTAAGAAGTTTCCTCTTCTTTCTCAGGACTTGGCAATCGGTGGCCTAGCTCCCAGGTTTTAGAGTCAGAAATCCTGATCCTATATAGTTTGATTGGTCCAATAGCACCAGTCACCTTTCCTTAACAGAAATGCTGAGCTCTGAAAACAGGAAAAGACACAGCTACGTGTATTTTTTGCCATCAGATCATTTCCTTTCTAGGTTTGTCTCAGCAAGGGGACACTGGGGAAGCAAGGGTGGAGCGCTTCTGAGCAGTCACCTTTCTTCCTTACCTGAATTTAACCTGGGAGGTGAGCGTGTTGCAAGCCTTACAAGAAGCTTCATCCTTCTTTCTCTGCACTTTGAACTGGGATTACTTAAGCGCAGCTCCGTTTTGAAACCATACCATAGCACAGAGAAGCATTTTGCTTGCCTTGCTGCTGTCCTTTTCTCTGCCCTCCAAACAGGGACTTTTGGCCCCCAGGGATCCCTGGATCCCTCACAGACACTTGCAAGCTGCTTGGGGGCTTGTCCTGCAGTCTGTCCCTCGTGGCAAGGGCTGCACCCACACTCCTGCTCCTCCTCAAGGCAGTGGATGTGGAGGAAAAGTTTGTTCTGGAGGGTTTCTGCCTTCCAAAAAGGTTGCTGAGGAATCACACTGGGGTTTGTGTTGCAGCTGGGTTGCAGCAGTCACACAGCATGCAGGGCTGGGATGGGGAAGTGAAATCACGGGCGAGGAGCTTATTTTCACTGCAGCTCATTGCTCATAGTTCCTCCTACATCAAAATTATCAGGTCATAAGTCTGATGTAGGGCGGTAAGTCTGGGTGGACCCACCCAAGAACATATGTCAACCCATTTGGTGTCAGGAGCATGGGGCAGGTTGAGGTCCATGAGCAGGAGGACTAATTAGGAAGCAGAAGAAAGGGCTGGGTCAGGCAGAGGATGGCTCTGGAGAAAACCATGGGGCTAGATGGAAAGAGGTGATCTGAACTGAAACACTGGAACAAAATCCTGAGGGAGGAAATGGATGGTGGTATCAGTGGCTGAACAGGAGTAAAGCAACCAGGCTCAGGCTTGAGTTAGAAATAAGAAGGAAGAACAGTGGCCAGTGAGTAGAAATGGGACAAGGGAGGATACACGGTCAGTAGGGAATTGTTGGGATAGGAGAGAGAAAGAGCATATGTTAAGGACATTCTTATAGCAGGGGCAGGAGGCCTGATATTTCTGAAATGGACCCACTGCATAGAAGACTGGAAAGACTCCTAGACTCCTAGAATCCAACCTTTCTTGGAAAAAGCACTGTCTAGACAAGATGGCCCAGCACCCTGTCCAATTGAATCTTAAGTGTCCAATATTGGGGAATCCACCACTTCCCTGGGGAGATTATCCCAGTGGCTGACTGTTTGCATTATGAAAAATTTTCCTCTTGTGTCCAATTGGAAACTCCCCAAAAGTAACTTTAGCCCTTGTCTTTTCCACGCCACTCCCTGTAAAAAGGCTCTTCATCTTCTCTGTAGTTGCCCTTCAAGAACTGGAACATGGTGATGAAGTCTACCCTAAACCTTCTGTTCTGAAGGCTGAACAAACCCAGTTCTCTCAGTCTTTCCTCATATGGCAGGCTTTCCAGTCCTTGGATCATCATTTAGAATACAGGACAGCTTCCAGATAACCCCAAGTATGATCTGCAAAAGTCAGCTGGAGCAATGCAAAAATTAAGAGCTGTTGAACTGCCCTCACCTTGCCAGCCATAAGCCTGCTCCTTTGAGATGCTGCTGGCTCACATGCCTGGGTCCTCATAAGCCAAATAATTGTTTGCCCTCGTCTAGCAGGTCTGCAACAGGAAAAAACCTGTTTCCTCTTCCTTGATGACTTCTTTTTCACTTGCTGGAGGCCACACAATCTGCATGGGCAACTCAGATCCTCTTGACATCCCCTTCCTGGCTCTTGGTCACACCATAAAACCTGCACAAACGTGCATCTAGGAGTGCACCCGAGTTCAGCTGATACTCCCTGTGGACCTGTGCAGGGCCACAGGCTGTGGGCATCTTCCCAGGGCAGGCATGTCTGGCTGCTGCTTCATGGGGCTGGTGGGGGTTCAGCAGAGGGTAGGAAGAGCACTAAGATGTTGCAGCACCATTTTGGTTTTCCATGCTTCTTGAGGTGAAGGAAGAGAAAATTAGCTGTGAGAAAGGGAGTATTCACCGCTCCCCCAAAATTCTTCAGGATAATAAGTTTTGGGTTCATACTTTTACCACTGCTTAAGAAAGAGCGAGAGATGTTTTCAGCTGTTATTCCTGCCATGTGCTTGTAGGTAGCCAGGTAGACAGAAGGGTCCACGAATGTGAAGATATCTGCCCTTGTCTGGTGTTTGCATTTCTTGATTACACTTCAGAATTCTTCAGAGAGTGATGATGTTCTCTGAATATATGTCCCAGTAAGTTAGAGGGGAACAAAAAGGGGTGACAGGCACAGGGGCAGCCTCTCTCTCCTTAGACACTCTGAGGAGGGAAGCTGAAGCAGTGAGCAGAGGCTGGTGCTTTGGCAGAGGACCCCAAGGGCATGATGCCATGTCAGGGGAGAGGCAACAGAAGCTCCTTCAGCCTTTCTGTCAGGTGAAATCCTGGCCTTTGAGTGAGGTGACAGGAGAGGACCCTCTGTGAATCTCTTCCCCCAAGCCCTATGCCAAGGGTGAGGATGAGCCAGAAGTAACATTTTCAAGACAGAGTGTGTTGCTACTTTTAGAAGCAAACCATGGGGGCAATACCTCACCTACCACCCAGTCAGAGCTGTCTGGCTTAGACTTTCATCATAACAATGTGAAAAATTCAAAAGATCAGATTTACTTTTTAACTAGTCTTGTTCAAAGATCACCATTTTCTCTATTGGCATCCATGTAAGTAAGCAGAACTCCTGTTACAGTTTAACACGAGGACCTTGGGGATGACCAAGTCCTTCAGACACACCTGGCTATTTTCAGTGGTGTCACATGTGCCATCTTGAACCTGCCCCTGCACTCACATGGACTGGATGTGGCCCACTCGGTTCTGTTGTGGGGAGTGGAGGTGATACCCAAACGGAGCATCACCCTTGGTGGGAAGATGAGAAGCCAGACCAGAGAGCTGTCCAAAAAGGAGTGCAACTGCAGGGCAGCGATTCCAGCTGAAAAATTAACTATATGGTTTAGCTCTAGAGAGGTTTATTTTTTGTTTGTCAGTTATTTTTCATGGGGGGCCCTTTTAAAATGTCTTCTGGGCAAGGCTGAATGTATCTCAAATGCTGTTCAGCAGCTGTGGGTGAGAGATATGGGGGTGAAAGGACCTCACACTGTTGTGTTGCACAAGAAGAGCCACCACACTTCTGCACATAGTCATAGCATTCCATAATCATAGAATTGTTTGGGTTGGAAGAGACCTTAAAGATCATCTGGTTCCACCCCCCCTGCCATGGGCAGGGACACCTCACACTGACCAGGATGCTCCAAGCCCCATCCAGCCTGGCCTTGAACACTGCTGGGGAGGGGGCAACCACAGCTTCCCCGGGCAACCTGTGCCAGTGTCTCACCACCCTCACACTAAAGAATTTCCCCCTAATGTCCAACCTCAATCTACCCTCTTCCAGTTTAAAGCCACTACCCTCATCCTATCCCCACATACCCCGGTAAAAAGTCCCTCCCCATCTTCTCTGTAGGCCTCTCCAGGCACGGGAAAGCTGTAAGGTCTCCGCAGAGTTTCCCCTTCTCCAGGCTGAACAACTCCAACTCTCTCAGCCTCTCCTCTTAGGAGAGGTGCTGGAGCCTTCTGATCACCTTTGTGGCCCTGGTCTGGATTCAGTCCAGAAGGTCCATGTCCTGCTTGTGTTGAAGGCTCCAGAAGTGGACAAATTACTCCAAGTGGAGTCTCATGAGAGTGGAGTAAAGGGGAAGAATCACCTCCCTTGAGCTGCTGGCCACACTTCTGAGTCTTTCCCCATGGCAGCTATGCCTTGCTTCTTACAGTTTTGACTGAACTGCTTTGCTTTTTCCCAATGTGATCAACAGAATGTATGAAATGATTTGGTACTGGCCCTTTGCTCTGACCTGTGGGAGATGGTGATGCTACTCTCTCTTTGAGGGATCTACTGGATTATCAATCCTTTTGACTTCAGAGAAAATTTAGCTCATCCACATCTGGTAGCTCTTGCTTTTTTCAAAAGATGAACTGCTCCTTCAGCCATGAACAGAGGTTAATGTACCACCTACACATTTAAACATGTTTAAAAAGCTTTGTTGAAAGGAATAGAAATTGTTTGCCTAAAAAAAAATAAGGTCTTGATTCAAAGTCCACTGAAGTCAACAGAAGCAGACATTTGATCAGTGGGTTTTGGATCGAGTCTGAAGCCACCTACCTCTTGTCTGTTTTGGTGCCACATCTTTAATAATTTCTATTAAAAACATTGATAATTCTTGCACCTTTTTTTTTTTTTTTTTTTTTTTTTGGCAAATCACTGAAAATCTGCCAGCCTTCAGCAAATGAGCAATGAAAACATTTCACTGAGTCATCATATTTTGAAACAGCTTGATTCCTAAGTTTTCTGTATGAAAGCACAGCAAAGGATAACCCAGAGGAATAATTACTGGTCAAAGCTTGTTGGAGTTCCTATTAAAGCTGGGTTCTGATATAAAGAATCAACCTACGGGCAGCTTGAGAAAATGAGGGAACCCAAGTGCCCTTACTTTACCCTGTAGCCAGTGATCAACTTTTTGGAGCCAAGTATTTTGCATGCCAGACCAGTGTGCATGCAAGAATGAGAGCACTTTCATGGGATTTACTAATTGGAAGTCAAGTCACAAAAGCATTATGGCAATGATAGCATTGCTCTTCAGAAGTCTGTAATGAGGATGGAAAGGACCCTCATTCTGCCCACTATGAGGAAAATGCAAAAGGTCAGTAGGGAACCTGAAAAAGAGAGGAAGAAGAAACCCTGGAGTTACTCACTGCAGTTCATTTTTTATTGGGGGCAAAGCTGAGACCATTGCAGTCAGTTCTGTAGAATTCTGCATGTTGTGTGTAACAATAAATCCCTTTATTGAGTACAGACAAACCCATTTACAATGTAGTCTGGTAAAGATGTGAATCCTCTAGTTATAGCATCAGTCTTTTTAGTGCACAAAAGGGTCACCCCACACCGTGTGGGGCCTGTTCATGGTCACGAAATCAGGTATCACTTCCACTCACTGTCCTCTCCTGGGATTCATGGAAGGGTTGAGAGGGTTAAGGTTTGGTCTGGTGTCCAGGAGGTCTGATAGCTGCTACAGTTCTCTGACTAACAGCACCAAAATGCCTTCTGACAGGGATTTGTTTTAGAAAGGAAGGTCAGCCCGACAGCCCAGTGCCTCAGGGCTGGCAGCACACGGGCTTGGATCCAGGTGCATTGGATTCTGTGCATCCACTGCTAAAAAAACCCTGACCCAAACCCTATTTCAACAGTATTTTCAACAATGATTTTTAAAGGTTCTGTTGTCTTCCTGGAAGTAAGGGGTGCATTGGCATTATTATTCTCCAAACTGTAGTAGCTTGAAAATCACACCAATTATTTTTCACATGCAGCTGTTTTTTATCCACAAACCATAGCTCCAGGCATTTTGAATTATTTTGTTTGTTTTATTTCATTTTTTCCTCCCATCTCTTTCTCTTTTCCACTCTTCCTACCATGAATTTTGGACAAGCAGGAATGAAGGGGAACCAGCTAATCTGCCCATGTTCTATTTACAGGGGCTTCAGGAAGGAAAAAAGAGAAGCAAAAGAGAGAAAGAGGTAGGGAGGACTTGCTAAAGAAAGAAAAGTGTTGGTAGGCAGTCAGCGTAATTTTTTGCAACAGAACCCACGCTTGCCGGATTATTGCTGTCACTATTTCCTTAGCTCCCACGTAACCTCTGCCCCTTCTCCTTCCTTCTTTTCCTGGGTAATTGATATGCAGATATCAAGACAATGATGAAACTTAAATGCCATAGAAAACCACACTGAAGCTTTCTACCTCAGTTCTCTGCTCCATCCTGCATGCTACAAATTATTGGGAGGGTTAATCTCCTGGCTGCTTCCCGAGTGCCATCTCTGCCAACTTCAGCATCTAGTCAGCACAAAGCCTCCAAAACACTCCCGGGGTGGTGAGAGGTGGCCAGGGTGGTGAGGAAGCATCCATGGCCAGTAGCCTGGGGGCTGCTCCCTCCCAGGCCCTCAGCTGGCTTGTGTTTTAGCCCTGCTGCCCGGCCCAAAAGCTGGGAGGGGGTGCTGGGGAGCAGTCCAGCAGCCAGCCCTGCCTGCAGTGGTGGGATGTGGGAGGCAGAGGGAGAGAGAGGGGTTAGGCAAGGACCTAACCTGCTGTCACCTTTCTACCATCCTCCGAGCCACACGGGGAAGCTGACTCAGGTGCTGCCTTGTGCTGGAAAGCCACTGGCAGTACAGCAGAGTCAGGACATCTTTCATTTGTGAGATACATCCCGTGAGCCACAGAATCCTGTGTTCAGTTTTGGGCCCCTCGCTACAAGAAGGACACTGAGGTGCTGGAGCATGTCCAGAGAAGAGCAACAGAGCTGGTGCAGGGTCTAGAGTACAAGCCTTATGAGGAATGGCTGAGGGAACAGGGGTTGTTTAGTCTGCAGAAAAGGAGGTCTCTTAGGACTCTGCTGAAAAAGAAACAGAAATGGCTGTCAGATGACCTGTGGAAAAACACGGGACTAAATGATTGCTCTTAAGTTGAATGAGTTGTTGGAACAGAAGGCTCCTTCCTGGGTCTAAGAAGTACTGATGAGGCTCCCTCATCACCCCGAGACCCTTTGGAAGGCTGCACGAGGACTCCTGTCCTCAGGGACCAGGAAGCTCACTTCAGGGCATGTGATGCAGCCTCTGCAGGTGGGCAGAGCCTGACACAGAAGTGATGGGGAGTTTGTACTAATGAATCAGCAGCAACGATGGAAGGAGCCGTGATCCTGAGAGTGACAGCATGGACAGACAGGGCAGAGACACGACCAGCTGCCCTGCTTTTCACCCCTTGAGACTCCATGAAAGTATGGCAGAAATGTGTCCTGTGCCGGTGGGAAAACTCTCTTGAAAAAGAAGTGGGTTGGAGAAGGTCTGTTTTCCCTCCTTTCTTTGGACAGAGTATCTGCATCTATGACATCAGGAAGAACCCAGAGGAGCCAGAGCCTTGGCTCAGAGGAGGTTCTCAGCCCTGTCACACTAAGGTAATTTCTTCTAATGATTGTACCTATACTGGCATGGCAGTTTAGCTTCTAAGTAGGCATAAGCACAGTGAAATCTGCGTTCTGCCACTGTCTCTGCTAGTGGCTGTTTCATCGAGGGATGCTCTGGGAGCCCTGTCCTAACACTAAGAGCAGTTATTGCACATTAATTGCTTATCTCAGCTTTCCAGAAACTGCAGAAAAGTTAGATGATGGTTGATGATGACATAGTGCCACCAGGGCTTTCAGTCACATGGCAACACCTCTATTTCACGGGCCTAAAATGAGTTCACACATGCAGTGTGAACACTCACAATCTGTGTGCATCCTCTTGGAGTCTCTGGTGAGACATTCACAAACTAGGTACTGAAAGTTAAGTTGGGCTGGGAAACCTTGGCCTCTGTCTTTGTCCACTCCTTGACTGCTTTGATTTTTTTTGCTAGTGAGAACTGTGTGATGATTTCTTTGCTTTTGGATCTCTCTTTGGCATATCAGCTTGGTCACACTGTCACTTTTGCCAGTCTTAGTCTTGCTGCCTGTGCATTCTGGTGATCCTCAGCATGGTGGAAGGTACCCATCACTAAATGGATTCCTGCTAATGCTGCTCCTTTCCTTAAGCTTCAACACCACCCCCCCACCCCCCCCAGCATTATCCCCAGACACACAAAATATTAATTCACTGTTGTGTAGCTTGGTCCTTTTGTCCTCTTGAAAGTGAAAGTGTTGCTAGGAGAAAGGGAAGGTGGCAACAGGGATATGGTGGATCATCAGGCACTGGATCTAGTGATGGGCTCAGGCTATGCCTTTTGTGCTGGCAGAAGGTGTAATTTGTCCTGCTGGGTCAACATCATCTTTTGCTCTGCTAGCTTAGTGTCCAAAATCCTGCTACTGCAGTCAGTATTTATGGATTTGCAAATCAGAGAAGGAATATTTGGAATTAGAAAAATGAAGCCTGGAGCTGTACTGGAATCTCTCAGGCACAAAGAAGGATTCAGCCACACAGGCACAGAGAAAACCTGGTGTGCTGGTCATGCCTCTTTTTGGGCTCAGCTAAGTCATGCTGCATATCTGAGAACTAGAGCTCTTATTTCACAGAGTGGGATTGAATTTGGCTACACTTCTATTTCTCCCAGTGCAAAATTATTAACATTTGTGCAGGAAAATTGGAAAGTCTAATGCATGTGATGTGGTAGCATCATCAGTGCTTCCTATGGTCTTCACATTTGAGGGGACTTAAGCATCCCCACCAGAAAATTAAGCACCTGAGATAGTTTGTATATACTGACCAGAGTGTCAATCATATACAGGGTAAAGAGATTAAGCTCTTGGTCAAACCACAAGGCTGTCTCTAAAACCTGGAGCTCCAGCAAGTCTGCCTATCCCCACACCCCTTTCCCTAGTATTTAAATCTTAGCTCAGATGTTGCTTTTGCTATGGGGTCTTGGCAGCCCTTCCACCCATTCTAGACATTGTTTTGCTTTCTGCTGGATGTACACACAGGGTGATATCATAGCTATTCCTAGTCTCTGAAAATAATCTCTTTTGTTGGGCAGAGGACAAAGCCAATTCATATTGATGATTCCTTGACCCATATAAGACTGATGTGCAGGAAAATGTGTACAGTAAGACTCACCACATTGGGATGCAGTGGAAAAGATAGTGCCAGAAAGAGCTTGTGGTGGTCAAGGTGGACTCATTTCATGCTGCAGGTTACTGGCTCTGAATAACTCTTGAGTGACTGGTGTAATAAGTGCTGGCATAATTTGCAGAGGAAAATTACCTTTGGAAAGGGAATTTCTTCTTGTGTACATTTAACATGCATCTAGCAAATTATCTGCATTATATCATATAGTCAAATGAATTAACTTTTCATAAGTGGAAATGGAAGACCACTTAGCTTTTTAAACTAAAAGAGCTCCATAAATGTGGAACGTGTCTGCTGTTGGTGCAGCATAATGTAGCAGAGCTTCAGATTCGTGTGGCTTGTGCATGTGAGCCAACATTTAGTCTAGTCACCCTTTGGCTGCTTTAAAGCTTGGATCACTGGGGAGCCCTTAAACATCATTTTTTATAGGTAGTTAAATATGACAGCCTTGGTTGTTCAGTGTGTCCATGGATGTAGGACACGTAGAGTGTGGGAAGGCAGCCAGAGAACCAGCCTAGATAACACTATTCCCAGCTGCCTTATTCCAGCTTAAGTTAAAGATGCCAGAGGCCTCACAACGTCTGGCTGAAAATTGAGTAATTAAGATAAATTAACCTGTATTAAGCTCTTGTTTACAGCTATTTTTGGTGCCTCTGAACCATATGGCAGGCATGAAGTAAAGACATGAAGTATCAGCATGGCCAGAAAGAAGCCTGGTCTCCTCTGAGAGAGTCCTCTTGGGGATCTCTATTCTCCTCAAACAGGTCAGATTTCCAGGCCCTGGTATGTGTGCTTCTGATTCCACAACATCCATCAGGAATGTGATAGATTGGATGGTTGGAACACTGGGGACATTTTGCAGGACTAACAGTAAAATGTCAAATTTTTACCAGAGGACGTGCTGACCAAATGCTTTTACCCAAGAGGTTTAAAAAGAGCTCTCAGAGGAGAAAGTTGAGGCACCTTCACCCTGCACAGCCCTTTCTCACCCAGCATAGATCCAGGCTGATCTCATAGATTCACAGGAGGAACAGAGAGTATAGCTGCTACAGGGCTGGGAGGCCTTAAATACCCAAGTCACCTCTGCAGATGGGCTTTGGGCACTTCTGAGAAGACTCATCTTGCCTGGGTCTTTCATAAGAGCAGAAGGAAGAGCCACATCTACATGCAGCCGGGTGCAATGGTTTGTCTGTGTCTTTCATCAAGGAGCTGGGGACTCACATAAAGACATTTTGCCAGGCAAGCCTTCTTTGAGTGATTGCTTTAACCTCTGCCTGAAGCCTGCAAGGTACTTTTGATAGCTGGTGGCTGAAGACCACTTTTATTGGGCAGCTGGCATCTCCTTAAAGCACCACTTCTTGATGCTGTGACTGTGACTGGGGAAGGAGGAAAAAGCACACCAAAAGGGACAGACACCAGCCAGATGCTACTTAGTTGGTATGAATGGGACTGTTCTATAAACAGCCCTGATGCTCTTGCTCACAAGGGTAGGTTAATTCAGCAGAGAACTGGGGCATTTTTACAGTACTTTTGAAGGAGTTTGAGTTGCTATATATGCTTATACTAGGCCAAGTAGAAAATGGAGTTTGACCTCTTTTCTCTGTTGCCAGATTTGCTGTTAAGCCTTAGGTGACTCCTGCTTGGGGTCAGCTGGAACAGCTACCCTTTAAAGTATATTTGCTTTTGATGCTTATGTTGGGAAGATTCAGCTTGTTCATTTACTGAGACTGCTGAAGATCTTTGGCAATCCACATGGATTTTCAAGCTCTCCCAATGCCAGGCTCCTGAAATCACTGAGGGTCAGGGTGCTTCTGTAGCACTTCAAGGCCACAGAAACATAATTTTCAAGAAAATAAGAACTACTGCCTAGTACTGAGTCAGTAGCTGTGTTTTTCTCAGTTCATCATCTCATCAGAAATGGGGTTGTTTCTTCTTGACGACCTCACGTTAAACAAAAGGCACAATTCTAATTCTTATTCCTGAAATCATCACTGATTTTTGGTGTAGCTAAAAGTTGTTGTGTATATTATGAAAAGGTTTATTCCAGTATTTTCCAAAACATTAGTTCATTAGTTCATTTCCAAAGCATTATAGACAAATCTATGTTCTTAACCCACAAATATTCTCAGCTACACCAAACTGCATCTTTCAGTGAATGAAAGATTGGATGGGGATTTTTTTTTCTTCTTGTCCTGAACCAGTGAGATAAAATGCATGCCATATACTTTGCTGGAAAAATATATTAGTCTGTTGTGGTTGGAAAATAAAAATAAGTGATATTTCGTTTCTTTTGTATCTTTTCTTGATCTATTTTTGTTTTCTTCCTTACTGTCTGTTCTTCTTGACTCTCAAACTTTCTCACCTTTTCCATGTTGCAGCCCAGATCCCTCCTTTACTTTCTGCTATCATGATCTTTAATTGCCTCCTGTTTACAAAACAAAATCCTGCCTCTCCAGCCTAAGCCTGATATTTGCCTTCTTATCCCTGATCTGTCATTCATACCTGCCCTCTGCATCCCCATCTCTTTTTCTTACCTCATTCCCCTTCTGCTGGTATTTTTTTTTTTTTTTTTTTTTTTTACCAGATTAGTATAAAATTGTTTGTGAGAAATTACCCCTAGGGCATGTTAGACAATCAAATAATAAAGAAAATGCTCAGGCATGACAGACTGTACTTTTCTGGGTCATTACAACATTCCTTCCTTTGTGCTATAAAGCATGAGTCCAATAGCCAAGTGATCAGCACAACTAAAAATGAGATACAATAACTCTTTGGACTTTCTATCCTTCTAAAATGAGTCTACACCTCTTGGAAAATGTCCACTGACAGCCTTGAAACCCCTCCTTTGTGGGACAAGCACAGCACTGCAGTGACAAAGTAACTTTGTGCTTAGCATCTGAAAGCAAGGAGCCCAGCAACGCAGTGGCGTGTTTCTACCCTTATGCCCAAAAAATCTCTGAAAGAGAAACATGGGAGTAGCCTCCTCCCTGCAGGAATAGTAGTGTGGATTGTAAACAAGCTCCATGATCATTTCAATTCAGTGCTCATAGCATTTTGATTTGATCTGTAGAGCGGTTCTGGTGTGTGAGAATGAGATTTCCCTTGAAGGCTACGAGACTCGAGGCTCTGCTCCACGTGAGCATCAGCAGCACTCCAGGGGCACATAGGGGATCACACAGAGGGGATCACACAGATGCCAGGTCCTTTGGGCAGCTGTAAGCCACCTGCATGACAGGGACACTATGGTCTGAAGAAAAACCCTTGGGCATACGTAGGGTAGATGACCTGTCTAGCATGATGAATTACCTGCTCGTGTCCTGGATTTCTAATGCTCTGACCACAGCAGTCCCATTCCCAGGCACTCAGTGCTCTCCATCCCCTTAGAGGGAGCACAGACAGCTCACTCAGGGTGATATGGACAAGAAGGTGACAAGACACCTAAAAAACAGATGACAGGATGCTCAGATTTGCAACACTTCTGTCTATCTGTGGCCCAGTAGAAGCTGCAGTGGAAACTCACTGAAGCACTGTTAAGCTTTTCAAGACCAATCCTTTATCTTGAGTTTTGGAATGTCAGAGGGATTGGGAACACTGCTTATCGACAACACAGGAGATGAATTTCTGTTCCTTCTACTGTAGGACCTTTGTTATAGTAGAAAAGCTCCTCAGACAGGACCTAGAAGGCTGTTCACCGCCTTGGGTACCCCGCTGTTGGAGAGATGCTGACATGCTGAATGGAATCTATATGAGAGCAGAAAGAATGAAAGAGGGGGGACAGACCCCTGCTAGATGGACAGAGAATGAAGCCTGGGCTGGCTGACCAACAGCTGAAGAGAAATACTGACCATACACTCATGGTATATGAGTCATGTTATGGTTGTTTGTGGTAGCACAGTGTGCAGCACAGCTGAGCAAAAGAAAATCATAACTGAATGCCAGGAAAAATGAAAGAAGAAATGAAAGAAGTTTAGAGGATTTCCAGCTCCATAATAATAGATGATATAGCAATATCACAACTCTGGGAGACTGAGACCCCTTTTTCCATTCCCAGCTTCTTTATCTTTGGAGATCATAAAACAGAATGTGCTGACCTGCAGAGCAAAAATTTTATGGGAAGCAAATAAGCACATAGAGAGTTGCATATGAATGAACAGTCTGTAGCAATGGGCAGGATCAAAAACTTTGTTAATACACAGAACAGACACCAAACTGGGGAATATGTCTAACTATGGTCAAATAACTTCATAGTTTTCCATTCTGGGCTTACTTGGCTCTTCACCAGGTCTCAGCCATTCTCAGAGATGGGACACTGAATGACTGAATTATGACTGAGATAATGTTCTTCCTCGGTTTAAAAACAGAAAGCACCAGAAAAGCATGAAAAGCAATAAACAGTGCTTAAGAGGAAAATCCAGAATGATTGAGGAGTTAGTAACGCTGGGAATATTTTTTATAGCTTTGTGATTTTGGCACGGGACAAAATTCTGAACACATTCCTGACAGATGAGATCCCCAAACATCTGGAGAGATATAAGCTGATAAGAAATCACTTATTCAAATTTCATAAGTGATAAATTTAGACATTTCCAGCAGCTGGAGTGACTGTGAGACTTGGGCAGAGCTGTGGATGTAAGCTGTCAGGAGTGCAGCAGGGAATCAATCTGGCAGCCAGGCTGAAGGCCAGGGTTTTACCTCGCCATCAGCAAGGGGAGAATTTCCCAAATTCAAAGGGGTAACTAAATTCTCCCAGTGTTTTTTGTGTACCACTGCAGATCTGGATGTGAGAACCTGTAGGGCCAGTGATATCCTAACCCCCCTGTGTATGTACCTGGCAGAGAAATGTCTGTAGGAGTCAAGAGACTGAGAGAACAGCTTTGAAACCCCTCTGCCCCCTGGAAACCTGCTGCTTTTGGGAATTTCTAACAACCCTGCCGGGGACACAAGGTGCCCACAGCTGCCTTTTTCATGCCATGGTCCAGCCATGAACTCCATCGGCCTTGTGCAGCCACAGCCAAACACTGGGAGGGAGGGGACAGCCAGGAAAAACCTCAGGCCATGAAATGGGAAGTATTTTGGCACCTTACAGCCCTGCTTAAATATCTCTGAGCTTCTGGAAACCAGGCAGGAGTGGGAACACCACAGGACAAAGGGCTTAGATTTTTAATGGGTTTAAAATAGGTTTGAAATCAAAGAAGATGAGATCCAGTGATCCAATGTCGACTGACGTTCCTGAGAGGCAGCCAAGAAAAACAAGCTGCTGTTCAGAAACCCTCTGAAGAACAAAGGAGAAAAGAAGGAGATGAAAGGGAGAATGGAAAAAAGTATGAAGCCACCAGCTCAACACGTGTATCTAGGAGAGGACTGTCATGTCAGCACTAGTATCTAATAAGGTCAGATGAAAAAAGAATTTTTTGTTCAATAATAAGACGCTGATGTATTTGAAATGTCTCTGATTTTAATAACTAAATAAACTCTAATTTCTAAATGCACTTCAAGCCATGAATTCCCTATTTTTATGAGATAAAAGCAAAACAAGATCGAGGGTTTTATATGGTTTAAAAGGAATTAAAGCACTATTTTTTTTTCTCCTTCCATTCTTCAATGTATAAAGCAATATTGCCTTCATGTTTGCTGATCTAAACTGAAGTATCTCCCTTAGACACTTACCCTGTAGTCTTTATTTCTCTTTTCTAGTGTAGAAAGGCCAGAAAAAGGAAGACACAAAACCAAAAATAACTTGTTTTTTTCTATAAGGGCTTAAATAAAATATGTTTTGTATGTGTCTGAAACATTTTTTAAGCTGTTTCACTAGTTCTAAAGTTCACCGATTCTGAAGTGTTCCAAATGAAAATAATACTCATTTTGATCTTCTACTTTATTTAATATAAAGCACATTCCCTGTTGCTGCAGCAAAACATCACTAAATCTGAGCAAACGTCACTATTATTTGAAAGGCAAGGAGATGTGGAATGCATAATTTTCTATATATTTTATGAACAGGAATGCAGACACAATGAAAGTAATCACATTATCCCAGCCTGCAAAGGGAGGCAGAGGCATAACCAAGAGCACAGGTTCAAATCAGAGCCTGGAAAAAAGTCAAGAGTGACTCATTAGATTGCATTTGTGAAGGGTTAGTCCCCAGACTTCAGCTTCAGTGCAGTGATTTATATTTTCTATCTTGGGACAATGTATTTTTCAGTGAGTAATGATGTGGGTTTGTCTGCAGCCTCCTACGCACAGAAGCTCTGTGGAAAGCAATGTCCGGTGGGATTGACACGAAACTGTCTGACAGCAGATTTTAGTGTTCAGTGAGCAGCAATGATTGCTTGTATTTTTGAAAGCAAGAATGGATATGAAACACAGTTTGGGTTTCTATTCCCCAGTTAATTTTCCAGATTATCATAAAAAAGAAGACTAAAGCCCAGTCCCCCAAACCCATCAACTGGTTTGTGTATGTCCACGTAACACCTGGAACATTCAAGATGTTGCTGGGACATGTGCTGTCTTTGGGGGATCTGGGTGTAAGAATTTTAATTTATCTTAAGTTAAAAGTTTAAAGCTTGTGCTGGCTTGTTCCAAAGACCTTTTTTAATATTAATTGAATTATGTCAAGTATTTTCTGTCAGCTATAAGATTTGTCATAAATCACAAGAAATCTTGTAATAATGTAGTTCTGAGCATTATGTCTCCAAAAAGCCCCTTTCGTAATGGGAAATACTGTCTTATGTCTTTTAATGTCTTTCTTTCCTCCCTTCCCTTGGGCTGTGCTTTTTTCTTTCTTTTGTCCTTTCTAGCAAAATTAAAGCTTTCCTTTTGACTGACTGGAGAAAATCAGCCATTTAGCTAAATTCTATGTTTGCATCTTCTTCATCTCCCTTTAACAGAGGCAATTTCCTTTAATCTGCAAAAATATTTAGTACGCTGGACTCCACATTTCCATTTAGTTTCTCTCCAGTAATTTGCCATTTGAGATCTTTTAGCAAAGATGAGCATGACTGAGCTCACAGAAGCCTTCAAGACACTGAGGACATTTGGTCCAGAGCCAAACCCACCTCTTGTGAACGAGCAACATCTACAAACATCCATCCCAAAATACCAGAATCAGGTAATGCTGCCTCTCGGAGCAGATTCTCCTAACATAAAGAGATCAGGGAAGTACTCAGAGGAGTAGCAGATGCCCCATCCCTGGAAGTGTTCAAGGGATGCCAGGTGGATCAGATAACCTGGTCCAGTGGGAGGTATCCCTGCTCATGGCAGGGAGGTAGGAACTAGGTGAGCTTTAAAGTCCCTTCCAACTCAAGCCATTCCATGATTCTACCATTTCTGAGGTGTCACTCTCCCTCTTGTATATCCCAGGGCAGAAGGTGCCATCCTGCTGGCACAAGGATGCCCAGAGCAAAGGTAAGGAAGCCAAGCTGTGCCAAGTGCCCGTTTGCAAAATTTTATTCCCTTGGGCAGTGCTCAGTGGTAAGCCAGGGCCATGCACTTGGGTCCATAACACTGAAGGCATATGAAAAACAGGAGAAAGATGCTGGCACGAGACAGACCCAGTGACCAGCTGATGGGAGAGAGAGGTTGAGTCCCAGCAGATGTTACCACTCTGCAGTGACTCGAGGCAGGCAGCAGCTTTGGTGAAGCAGCACACAGCTGAGTTGCTGGAGGTGGCCATTTACTTGTTTTGGAACAAAACATGAAAGGAACAGCTGCTGCAGCCTCTTCAGTTTCAAGAAAAGCCACAGAGGAGAGTGAAAGTCTTTAGGGAATACATCTGTGCAAAACTTGCATGTCAGGTCCCATACTGGGGACTTTGATGTAGTTCTGCAGTGGACCAAGACCCCTGTTTTGATCACGTTGCTTCACCTCTTCTCCCTTCTCCTTCCAAGGAGTGCTGGCTCCATCACTGGATGAAGGTAAGCTTTGAGGCTGGTCTGATCAAATGTGAGTCCTTGCTGAGAAGCAGCTGGCTCCTGCTCAGAGCCACCTCACTGCATGAGCCCCATCTTCAAGGACAAAGAAGTCAACTTGGGTGACGCTGTCACCTCATGAGAAGGAACCAGATGCAGAAATGCTATGAAGCAGGAGCTGATTCTGGGGCCCTGATCCAGAGCCTTGTTCATTGTGGACTTTAAGCCCTGAAATGCCATGCAGCCACTCGAAAAGGCTCTGAGCAGCAGCAAGTAAGTGACAGGCAGGAGCTTAGTACCAGCCCTCTGTAGATCCCCTGGTCAGAACCACTGAGGGCAGTCATGCAGCAGAGAGCCTTTTGTTTTGGGAAATGAGTCTGAAGGATAAAGTTGTTGGGGTTTTTTGTTCTTTTTTTTTTTTTTTTTTTTTAAACATTAACTATCTGGGCAAGTAATTTTCCAGCTATGAGTGTCCTACAAAATGCTGGCTGCCATTTACCACTAATGAATCTTTGTGGCAGGGGTGCGTGGTGGGTGAGCCAGAGTGCTTTCTGATTCTCTAAGCAAACACTGACATTTCCTAGCATAAGCAAGTTGAGTGGTGAGCAGTGACTAATGAACAGCTGGTATGAATTCTTGACACTCCTGGAATTCAGAAATATGTTGATGAATTCTGGCAGAAGTCCAAATATTCGCAAAGTAATGACTAAGGTGGTAATGAACTACAGCTGACTGGCTTGTTCATGTTTAGAGGCTCAGGGGTTTATTACAGCACTACATCCAGCACCTCTGATCCAGTTCTGGGTCACCTCTTGCTGTCTGGAAGGTGGTGGGTGCCTGGGGATGACACAAGAACCACTGCAGGACAGGGATCCACAGGAGTACTGGTGCTAAGTTGCATCATGCACATCCTCCATCTCCGGGCAACCGGGACTTCTGGCTTGTGTGAAGGCTCCAAGCCCCTCTGTATCTGAAAGGGAAGGTGCACAAGCAACTTCACAAACACTGGCCCAGGAAGAGTAAATACAACACAGAAGATGGCAAGTGAGCATCAAATTAGGAAATGTCAGTGGTCTAAACGTATACAAGTAGCAGTGCAGAGAAGACTGAAGTTGATGAGGGAGACTGAGAGATTGCAGGACAGCATGGACTGCAAGATTTAGGAGTAGAACGTTTCAAATTGGGAAAAGCTTTATTCTCCGAAAAGAAAATCCATGGCTGCAAAATAAAGAAGGATGGGGAAAATTTACAGTAAAGTGCATAGACTCTATACTATGAACATATGTATTTACAGATGCTGATAGGCACCGGTAAATCTTGGCCTCTTCTACTCAGTCACCTCTGAAAATGTGACGTAGGGTGACAGCATTTTTGAACACACTACCCCCTGATGAGGCACAGGATAGATTTATATCGATGCCATGCACTGATTTCAATGGGGTTTCTCTTGATATGACCAAATATGACCAGGGCATCCCTTGGAGAATCTTCCTGCAGTACCTGAGCACATATATGGCTTGTCTTCTATTACTACTGTGCAGGCAGATGGATCCAGTATCTGTGAAGACAGGCATATTTCCCAGCATGGGCTGCTCACAGATTTCCTTGGGTAGATTCAGGCTGGCATCTCAAATTGAACTAAACTCAACCCAACAAATGGCCTGGCTCCCTTTCCCTTTTTTTTTTTTTTTTTAAAGGGGATTTATGCTAATGATAAATGAATCTAACTGGCAGGCAAAACCACAGATGGGAGAACATGACAGATTGATGTAGCCAGATGGAATCATGTTTGTTTTAATCCACAAGCAGTAGGCAGAGCTGCAACAGCCTTTTCATGCCGCTTTGCAGGAATCAAGCACTCTGAAACTTGATGGGAATTATGTCATGAGAAATAAATAGTCCAGATTGAGTCAGAGATAACAGAGGGTGCAAGGCAAGTGCAGTGCAGCACTGGGGAAAAATGTGTAGAACAGTTGTTGAATGTAACAAATCCAAGGACTGAGAGGAATAAGCTGACCTGAGGGGATGTTTTGGCTGCTGCTTTCCCCCCATTAGCCAGGAATGAGGGTCTCCACAGCATTTGGGAGGGACAAGAAATGCAGTCCTGAAATAGCAAAATATATTATTTGGCAAGTGCTATTTTACTGATGCTACAAGCACTGCTCTCCTCCTCTTCCTGCCTTGACGTCACTACTAGACATAGACCCCTCTGGTGCCACAGGGACACAAATCCCACCGTCCCTCGGACGTCTCTGCCGCATGAACCTGCTGGCTGGGGCTTTCTGTCATCACACGGGGACTTTTGCACCACAGCAAGGTTTTGCTTACACCAATACTTTTTTTTTTTTTACCTGCTTGCCACTGGATTTGGACACAGGAATCCTGACCACCGATGAAGTTCTCCCCTCCCTCCCTGCCAGAGCCCCTGATGCTTTTGTCACGAACAAGCCATTGCTGTTAATGCTTTCCAAGAAAAGCAGCAGTGTTTTGCTAAAAGTGCCGGCTGGCAGAAGGTTGGCATTGGGTTTCTTTGTTAAAAGATGACAGAGCTTACGTTTTCTTGGAGAAAGAAAAGTCCTATTGATATAATAATATCATGCCAGGCAGACAGTCCTGCTTGTGTAATCCTCTTTGAGCACAATGCGGTGTTGTGGCTCGAGCATTGTTTCCAGCTGAAAAGTGGCTGCGATTTGCCTGGTCAAGGACATTATCCTGACTGACAGGTCTACAAAAGGAGACAGCATGTGTGGCAGGCTGAGGGGCTGGCTGAGTCCACCTGAGGGGTGAGGGGATGGAGCAGGGACCAGGGTGTGGGAGCCTTCCCGTGCGTGCACCTTCCTTCTGTGGGTTGAAAAGTGCCGCTGGCATCCCACAGTGCTGGTAGCATCCCACAGTGATGTACTCCTGCTTTCCCAGCACAGCAAGGATTCACAACAAGGTTCATCAGATTAAGCAGCTCCTACCAAAGGACACATGGCCAGACCAGAGGAGAAGGAGGAATGCAAGCTGGAAAAGTTACACCTAAGCCCAACACTGTTATAAGAGTGATACTTGGATAATTTACCAGAAAACATTGTGCTGCCTCTGTTTGTAAAGACTGAACACAGATGTTGGGTGTCACGGCAAAAATTTTCTTCCTCTGCAGCAGTCAAGTTGTTCCTATACATGCTTTGCACAGGGCTATTGCTGAAATCCTGGTATGCCAGGGAAATAGCAAACCTAGTTTACAGCTCCAGTGGCAAACTCCAAATACTGTGAAGACCTTCTTCCTTTTCTTGCTTTCAGGGTTACAGAAGTATGCAGCTTAGATACTGAGATAGCCCTTTGCTCTCAGAGCTATGATACCTGAGAAAGTTTGGGCATTTAAAGTTAATTGGTCATGGACAATTATGAAGGCACTCAGGTTTTGGATGAGTACTTCCTTACTGGGGAGATTCACAGAATGTTAGGGGATGAAAGGGACCTCTGGAGATCCCCCAAGCAGAAAATGGAAAGAGAATTAGAAATGGAAATAACTGATAAATATTAGATTACAGCATAGCAGATGGCACTCTATCATGACACTCCACTGTTAGCAATGACTCGTTCAATCAGATGTCCTAGAAATCACAGTAAATAAATGGAAAACATGAATAAATATGTGCTGACTATGTACAATGATAACAAAGAAGAGAGAGCTTTTAAATGTTCACATTAAAACATACTGATTGTTTCTGCTAACCTAGAATTAGCTGTAAGGGGAACACTGATATTTCTCAGTCCAATGGCATTACATAAATAGAATTAGACACTGTTTGCAAAAAAACCTTGAATTTCACTTTTTTTTAGTTATAAAAAAAGCTTTTACTCTTTACTGGCTCCTGAAAAACCAAGCTGGTTAGCAATCTCTGAAGGCATTTCTTAACAAAGAGTTAAAAGTTAGTACCAGATATAGATTTGTAAATTTTCCCTTTACTGTCTATCTATTTTTGACTGCGGTCCAATTCAGGTGAAATCAGAAACATGTCACGAGTTCAAGATGTTGATCTTGGCTTGCTTTGTATTAGATACCAATTCTGTGGCAAAGATGACGAAATTTGTGGGCATTTCTGTCAGCTGATGGGCTGAGCCTTGCTTTTGCAGCACAGGTAGGGAGATAAAAGAGCTGTTAAAACTTTGTAGCATAAAGTCTGCCTCAAGGTTTTGCATATATATGCACTGACCTTTTCCCATTTGGAGAGCATTTGTCTTTGGCAAACCAGTGCCTTCTCTATAAAGAAGTACATTACAACCATTTGTGTTGCAGTGACCACCCATAAGCTGTTTGCAAAACCTTCTTTAGCATTGAACTCAGCTCTCAGCTGTAAAGCAATAAATCTGATTCAAGCTGAAGTCTTACACAGATCTCCTGCTGGCCGTTTAAACAGAGGCTGGGTTCACTCAGCAGTGAGCAGTGTGTACCAGCAGCGTGGCCAGATGAGCACAGGAATCAGATGGAGAAGCAGGACAAAGAATACAGGAAAGAAGAGAACTGCTCTCCTCTTTGGAGCTTGATACCTCAATCAGCATTCTTCCTCTAGCAAAAAAACCAAACCAAACCAAAACACACCAAAAAACAAACAAACAAAAAAAAAAACCACAACCAAAAAACTCAGTGTTTTACTGATGATAAATGAGCATCTGTACCAGCCAGCCTGAACCACCAGCATTTTCATTATGTATTCAAGGGATGGCACTAGGACAGGACTCTGTGCAGATGGACAGCACACATGTTCTTGCAGCCTCTGCCCTCTGGATAGGAATTTGTGGATTTAAATTCCAAGTAGCGCTGTGCTGCTCTTCAACATCAGGCTGGCTTTGCCCCTCCACATGGAAAAAAAGAGTGCAAATTATTATGCCTATAATTAAACCAAACTCTGCTACAGATGTGCAAAACTTCCAGGCTGAGCATGGCCAGACCAAGTGTGTCCAGGCCAGTAGCTGATTACTGAGAGAAGCCAATCACCTGCAGTCTTTGAGACCACTCCTAATTAAGGCAGATACTTTTCTGACATCTTTCCATCTAGTACTGACCAGGCCTGAACATGTTTAATTGGGAGATATGATGAGTGCTAAGCCTGAGGTTGTATTAGTCTTGCTTCTAAATTTGGACACAAGCTTTGAACTAGTAATACTGGAGTTAAAAGCATCATGTAAATGGGATTAGACTTGGCTCATAAAACCTTGGCTTCTTCCTTGTTTGAGGGAATAAAAGGCAGGAAGAAAGCACACAGCAGAGCAGATACTTCAGACACAAATGGCTAGTAACTCTACAAACACACCTTTCAACACCTATCTCCCAGCATGTAAGAACATGGTATGCCTGGGGTGCTGTGATGGGTGTCAACACCTGCAGGTGGGGTGATGTTCCTGGGATGATGTTCCTGGGATGATGTTCCTGGGACAGCAGTGCCACCCAGCAGTGGTGGGGAGGGAGTCTGCCTGTGGTCCTCCTTGGGGACAGGCCTGGCCAACCCAGTTCCAAAATATGTGCCTGTGGGATGGCATTGCACATTTGCTGGTGCCACAAAGGAGCAGCGTAGTCCAACCTCCCTGCTGTGAGGAAGGCTGGGAAACCCAGGGAGCTGGCAAAAGCCACCTGAGCAAAACTTCCAGGTGGAAAACAAAGGAAGTGTCTAGGAAAAAAAAAAAAAAAATTGGAAGAGTTACCCCAGGGTTGCAACACAGTGCTCTGGCTGTTCCTTGGATCCAGGTCTTCTAATGCTGGGTGTATGAAATCATAAACCAGGTAAGCGCTGAGCTGAGAGCAGCACTGCCTCTGACTGGGGTAAAGACAAACAGGGGGGAAGCACTGGAGTTAAAAAAATGAGGCAGCCTTCCACTCAGTGGTGTGGTGGAGGCATTCATCCAGGGATTTGCTGTCTCAGCAGCTCACAAAGAATACATGGAGCTTGATATGTTGGGAAGTATGTCAGAGAGCACTCAAACCCTTGCACTGATGGATGCACACATCTTAGCATGTTCCATGCATCTCAAATATCGTTTCATGAGAGAAATTCAAGCTTTCAGGAGGGGACTAACTTCCCAAGAGAATGTGTTCATATGTGTAAATTCAGCCTAGTACATGGAAACACAGAATCTGATCTCATCTCTTGACATTTCCCTATTTAAGAACTAAATTATAATTTATCATGTCTTCTGAATATGCTCATGGATGATCTCCAGTTTTGCAGCTCTAATTTATATGGATGTGCTCAGAAATGTTTGTTCATATTGCTCCTGTCCAGTCTCCAGCATCAATCTTCTGAGCAGGGATTTACCAAGCTAGCCAGAATCCCTTCATTTACATTTCTGCATGGGAGAAAGTTAAATCCCCTTTATGTCCTATTTGCCTTATTTTCTTTTCTACTCTACTGGAGTAGAGTGCTTAGAAGAAACCTCACAGCTGAGGAACAAAAGACAGTATTTAATTTAGTTACTTCCAAGTAATCCAGTCAAGCCATTCAGACATTTGTTGCCAAACAAGATCATCAAGGCTAAGAGGCTTGTATACACTATTCCTATTGTTCTGGTGAGTTATTTGCCTTGTACTTAGAGCAGCCTGTAAACTATTTCTCTCTATATAATGAGGAGGAATTTTACACATGTAAAGTATTCTCCATGCCTCTGTTTACAGATGTGGTTTCACAGTTCTTGTCTTCAGAGAGCTTGACAAAGAAATATCTGAGGTATCTAAAATATTATGAGAGGTCAGAAAAGGCACCAAGAACTTAAGCCTGGCAGCTTTTCTGGCCTCGTTCAGCCTGCTGCAGTCAAAGAAATGCTCTGACTTTGGGAAAGAGTCCTTAATGGTCTTGGAAGGAAGTATACAAAAGCCAAAAATATCTCCAGGAGAGTTTGAAAAACATCCTTTTTTATTTTTTCCCTTTAAATGTTTGTTTTCCCATTGAAAAGTAGTTTCAGTGTAACATATTGAAATGGCTCACTGTGAAGGCAATCCAAATAATATTCAAATACATTTTATAGATAGCCCCCATATCATGAAGTGGGAAGACTCATCTACTGAAACCCTTTTTTTCCTTGTCTTATAAACTCCCATATGGACACACACACAGAAACTGGAGCCGTTCACACACTAGAAAAATTAACATCAACTCCATCCTTTCCTCTGGATGGAGGAATATAAGATGAGTTGTGGTTTGTTGCATTCACAAAGGTGGTGGCCCTCAGCATCAGTCTCCTCTCAAGGATCTTTCTCCTCTGAGGATTCCTGCTGACTCGCTTCCCTCCTGATTCCTGCATTTCATCAGACACTTCTGGCTTTAAATGTTGGACTCCACCTCACTTACAAATCTGTGCTCTGGATCACAGTGAAGAGAATCTTTGTGAGGATATTTTGTTTGAGATTTTAAGATGCATGCATCACTCCAACCAACCCAGTTCTGTCAGTGGCTCTGATATTGAACACTGAAATCTTTGCTCCTTTGGACTCTGTCTCTTTTGGCTCAGTCAATTTTTGTATTTCCTTTTTCCTTAGATTTTTTGAGCCCATTTAAAAATCAAGGCAGAAGGTGAACTTTGAAGCCAAATATATTTTTTCGAGTTACGGGTGTTCTGTTGGAAAACGTGGCACCATCAGCTGGACTCCATTCACATGCAAGTGAATCAGCTGCTTCAGACAGCATTTAGCAAGTGTGCTACTACTTTCAAACTGGAAAGCAGTTAAAAAAACACAGTCATCCCCAGGAAAATCAGTATTTTTCCATCCTAGGAAAAAGTTCCACACCCAAGAAGATTGTTATAAATAAAATACTTACACATAAATAAATCCAACAGTCAAGCAATTTTTTTTTTTTCTGCATGAGCAAGTTTTAGCACTTGCAGAGAGCTTCCTTGATACTAGTTTGGTAAGTAAGAGTTCCTTGGAAATAGATGATACAGCTTGTACTGTGTGCTTAAAGGCAATTCAGGAATATGAACCTGCTTCAGAAAACTGGACAGTGGTGTCATTGGTGAATCCCCTGGAGGAAAGTTTTCAGAGGAAAGCCCCTCAGCTCTACGTGGCTGCCTCCCTTCCCAGACCATTTTGCTGTATACAAACCTCCAGCTGCACTCCTGCCTGGCCTGCTGATAATAATTCCTTCTTCACAATATTAGAGTTTCTCCTGCTAGCAACTGAGCCTTCCTGGTGGGAAGGACACAAGACTTTTGGGGATTGTCCAAACAGCGGATTCTGACTTGCCCTGCCTTTGACAAAGCACACAGACACAGCCATTTCTCTGCTCTCCTGACAGGGTCTCCCATGAACCCTCCTCATCTAGAGGCTTTTTTTCATTTCTCAAATAAAAGTCTGAGAACAACCTGTTCCTGGTTTAATTAGCAGTATCCTGTCACAGCCTTTTCATTTGGATTAATTTATTTTGGTTTTCTCTCTTCCCACCTTTTTCCATCAGTAGCTATCTTTTAGGCCAGTGGGACAATACGAGCTGTCACTTGCTAGTAGGTGATGTTGCCCTGATGTCCATTTGCTGGGTCTCTATTCTTACAAGAAATGAGCTCTTCCACCTCTCTGGACAGACTGCATGTGTTGTGAGGAGCAGTGTAAAACCTACATCTGTATTTTGGCTTTCTTTTCAACAGTTACATTTCCTGAAACTGAATTACTTAATATAAATTCATTTTAATCTACACATTTGTCTTTAAGCAATTTTTCTGCCTGCAGCACACCCAAATTTAACATTTTCTACTAATGTCATTGAAATGCTCCCCCCTTTCCAGTTCATTAATAAAGTTGTTAAAAACCTTTTGTTGGCCTTCAATATGATTTACTATATGTCTTGCTGCTTCCATGACTAAGGGGGACTATTAGCGCGTCCAGAATGTCTCTGGTGTGCCTGGACTATCTCTGTATCCCCTTAGTTTAAGTCCTGCCTACAGAACAGGCTGCTTAGAAGACACAAACTATAAGACAACACAGTTTTAGATCACTGCATGTGGATTCACCCCTTCTCAGTTCCCTCCCTTCTGAAACAGAAGTTGTTTCTTCATAATTTTACAACCCCCAAAACCTTAGCAATAGCCACGAGCCTTCCCTGACCACAACACTCAAGTAATTTGAGAGCTATGGCTCAGAAAGTCTTAGTTCTTGTTTCCAAAGCAGCTGAGCTATGGGAACAGCACATGGTGATGATTCTTTTAATTTATTTACTTATTTATGCCCTGAACTGGCTTTTACTTTCTTTGCTGTCAAATCAGATCTTGCTGGCATTTGCTTTAGAGTGACTGTCTCCATTCCCAGTGGATGGCATTTCTCCAGAAGAGTGCTGAAAATTATTTCTCTTACTGAAGCCTTTTATTGTTTCTGCATGAAAATTTGTAGAAACCTCATTAAATTTTCATTGTCTACCAGCGTGCAGCCAGACAAAGACCTTATAAATCAACTATTTTGCTCTTCCAGAGTCTAATGATTAAACTTGAAAACATCAGTTAGAGGACACGCGGTCCAGTTTGCACAGAAAATTGCCACTGATCTCACACAAGGTACATGTAGCAAAGGCAAAATATGCGACCTTCTTTAAGATTCCCCATGTCTTGCTCCCATCCCATTAGAAGCAAAGGCATCTCTTGCTGATAGCAACCAATCTACTCCACATTGCCAAGTACTTTGGATGAAGGTCTCTCCTTTGTAAGCATCACTCTTCAAGCTGCAGGTTAGGTGTAACATCCAATGGCAACAGGAAAAACAGCTCTTGATGGACAGCCCTCCACATTCTCTCCTGCTGAACCAGGCTGAGGAACTTCTAGTTGGTGTTCTTCATAAACCAGCTACACTCCAAGAGCCAGGTGAGGAGTAGGGTCTAGACTAGGAGATGCAGGCATCGTGGCAGACTCAGAAGTGCCCTGTCTGCCACTTCAGCGGCACAGGGGAGTGAGCAGGATCTCACATGTGATTCTCAGCTGGGCCAAAAAAACAGAGGGTAGTTCAATATACCTGGGTTTTAAAAGACAAACTGCAGGCAACAGTGAAAAGTAATACTTCATAGAGCCTTCCTCGTTCTTTCCTTGTTTTCTTTTTCCAGACTGATTCCTTGATCATGATGTTCTGGTGAAGCCAGAAGAGGAAGAGAAACAGCACTGAAGAAATCAAGCCGGGGACCTCAGGACTGACTGCTGCCTCCAGCGTGGATGGTGTGTGTGTCCCTGCATCAGCCCAGGGCAGCCTCCCATCCCTCGGCGCAGCTGTGGTTTCATTGTAGTGTCATACGACCCCCTGCTGGCCTCATTTTTCTCCTCAGCACTCCAATTTTTCTGGGGGTTTTTTTGCCCCCTTGGGATTTCTTCACCCGGTCACCCCCCACAGACACTCCTTTCTGAGGTTGAAAGTAAGTTTTTTGGGGGAAGGACAGCCCGGCAAGGGTCTGACCAGCATTGCCTGGCACCGGTCTGACCAGCATTGCCCGGCACCATCCCTCTCCCTCTGCAACCCCGTTGGCGCTCGCCGTCAGGAACCGACGGTACCTCGGGCTAATGAGTTGTCAGAAACCCCTTCCCTTTCCTCCCCTCCCGGGCAGGTTATTATTATTATGAGGGCTGTCAGTGGCGGGTGAGGATGGGGCAAGCAATCCATTCCTGCAGCCAGCGGGGAGCTGGGAATCTGTTCACAGGGGATCAGCGGGGTGCTGTGGGAACCGGCCTGCCCTGCGAGAGTCCACCAAGGGCGACCATTCAGGAGAGAGCTGTGGGTTCATGGCGAGCCCGGCATTAGAGTTTGCCTCTAATGTATGCCCTAATGAGTCTGCGGAGGGTGTTCTGCCTGCCTCGATGTCTTTAGTGTGGCAAAGTGGAGTGGACAGTCCCATACAATAGTGGGCTTAAATTCAGCTTCTCGCCGACGTCTGATTCATGGGCGGAACGGCTTTTGTGATACCTATAGAAGAGAAGTACAGTAGGGTCGTTTCACCGCCTAATTGGAGTTGACAACCCCATATCTATCCATATCTCCCAGCACATATTTGCATTTGCACATATTTGGAAAGGGAGGCATTTCTTCTTCCCTCATGTGATCAGCTACCAAGATGGGAAAAAGAGGTGTGTGGCTTTGCACTTTAGACGGTCATAGTGTTGCAGCAAAAACAAATACATTCTGGCAATGCCTTTTTCACTTCCTGAATGGCAGGTAGAACATTAAAGATTACCTTTCTTACCTCCACTTTCCACCTTTTACACAACACTTCCTTTTCCCCACCCATGGTTTGATGTCTCTGCAGGGATCCTCTTCATGCTTGTTGAGTGCCTCACACAGAAGAGGCACTCAACCTCGCATAAGTCTTCTAGGTGCCAACATGACATCAATAAAAGAATACGGTGATGGCCAGAAAAATAACAAATGGCCCTGCTTTGCAAACAGGAGTTTCACAACTTGCTGAAGGCCACTTGCTTGACCAGTAGTGGGGTGAGACCGTCCCCAGCCCCATGCTTATAATGAAAGAGTGCACCAAAGCTGCCACATGTCTTAGTCTTTTGGGCAGAGCATGAACTTCCACTGTTATCAAGACTTTATTGATTGTTCAGTTCAGATACAACCTTTGAGTATATACACAGTCAGTACTAATTCTTCCACTAAAACCTGAGAAAGAAACCTTCCCAAATTCTCTGTGGGAGTCAAAAAAATGGGCACATTGGAGTGCCAGTTAAAACCCAACCTTCTCATTCCTTTGATAAACCATCCTGTCCTCAAAAACATCAGCAACAGAACTGTTCTTTCCCCACCTATGGCAGTCTTCGGGAAGATCTGACTGTGGTTTCAGCTAACTTGGAGCATTTCTCTTTTTTAGATTTTTTTTTTTTTTAAATAAAAGCTTGTGCTTATCCATTTGTCATGCTAAAACCTCCAGGCTCAATACAACCCTCAACTCCATTAACAGTCTATGATGAAATCCTGTAAGTGAATGAATGGCTTCTTCCATTTATTAAATAGGAACTTAATTAAATAGGAACAGAAATGTAGAATGTGGTAAAATTGCCTGTCTGGTACTTTATGCTGGGACTGAAGGAGACTGTAACACCACTTGGATGGAGACAAACTTTGTGCATCAACCCTATCAACCCACAGGCAATTCAGTTGTTCTTGATTTGTCATGGAAGCTTTCCAAGATGCTCTAGAGCTAGAAAGCAGTATAAAGCCACACAACAAATACAAAAAAAGATGAGATAAATTGCCATAATTTTTTTTTCTAAAGATGTTAATTAACTATATTATTTTGCTTAGGATGAAAAAACGTACTATGCTTTTGCTCTTAAAAAGCAATGATCTGCTGGAAGTGTGGGAAATATGTTTTAAAAACCCCAATAAATAGAGTACACATCAGTAAAGACAGCTCAATTTCGTCATGGTGGTGTGATCAAAAAAACATTTTCTACCATGCAGCTTTTAATTAGTCTCGCAAAAAATTATTCTGCTTCACTTATACAGAGTACAGTAAATGGCTACGTAAATGCATAAGGACTGAAATAAATATGCTTTGTTCAAATGTGGTGACCTTTGGGAGACAAAGATGATAAGAGAATGAAGTTTCTTTCTGTTTCATCTTGTATTTACCAAGTGGCAAGCCAATGTTCCCTCATGAAATACAGTAATTATGATAAAAAATAAAGTGAAATGAACTTCTTCACTTCACACTTCAACAATCTTCCAGCCATACAGATGCACTCATGCATGTATGGCTGTCATTTCCAATCCAGACAATTTTTGATAAGCTTTAGCTATTCTGAGGTGCTGCCAGTTTGAGTGACAACCTTGATACCTGAAACTAAATGGTTAATCTGTTCACCATTGTGAATGTAATCAGTGCTCTCAGAGGAATCAGAATCCCACATTTTTCTGATGTCTGAAATAAAACTGGTAGCAAATAATATAGACCATATTTACATAAGTAGCACAGAAATACAGATTAATAGGCACAGTGTTATCTGCACTGTTTTGTGGTATCACACACATATATATATATATATATATGTATAACACCCATGCATATCAAAACAGAAAAAATATGGAAAGAAAAACGTATTTTAAAATTATAAAAATGGATTTTCCTTTGTTATAAATAAATAATTTTTTAAGCAATGTTTTTAATCACAACAACATTACAGATGTACAACTCAAGACTGAGTCATGTGTGCTCTGTGAATTTTTAGTATAACTTAGTATCCAGTTCCCATGGAACTCAGGGGCATCCCGCCCTTGAAAGCACAGTCATTGCTTCCATCCTGATGCTATTTAAACATACTTGGAGAGGGTGTGTACTCCCAAATGTGAATAACACAAAAACAGTGAAGGCAAAGGTACGTAACATGTACATAACATGTCTACATAAGGCAAAGGGTATTCAATTTCCCTCATTTGTTGAACACATTAGAGTTTTGATCAATGTTCTTAGCTTGCACCTTTTAGTCCATTATCTGAGGCTGGAGTCAACTTGCCACCATGGAACAGGTTGTATTTTTCATTTGTATAAGCAATTATATACTCATATTATTTGCTCAGCATCAGAAACGGTGGTCTGCAGTATTTTCCATCCACACTTAACTTACTGATGTTGACCATTCAGGGAAAAAAACCCAAACAGTTTCATGCAAATGAACTTACTACTTTTAGAATAAACTCCCTGAAATGCTGACAAGTTTAGCACTGCAAGTAATGGGCCCCTGAATAAAACCTATTGTATGAGTAGTGTATTAGAAAAATAGAGATCAGTTATATATCACCTCAAAGATACATAATAAAATACAAGTTCTTCAGTCTAACAACTGTTACTCCATAAAAGGACACAATAAGTAGAGCC
Source organism: Heliangelus exortis (assembly GCF_036169615.1). Taxonomy (NCBI): domain Eukaryota; kingdom Metazoa; phylum Chordata; class Aves; order Apodiformes; family Trochilidae; genus Heliangelus; species Heliangelus exortis. The sequence goes on along the minus strand of NC_092422.1, from coordinate 123,225,231 downwards.
AAAAAAGTAGAGCCAAAAAGTCTTTGTCAATCTGGCCTGTGGGAAGGTCCCTCTAGCAGGCTAGTTCAGCTAAGTAATATATAATAAACAAGTATGATGGCAGTCAGATTTCCAGCCACTCTCATCTCCTGAATGGGTAAAGTGTCTGCCAGAGTCTTCTGGTGGGAGCTGGTGTCCCAGTGCTGGGACAGAAGCAGTGTCACCCACTGTCATGACAGTGCTTCTCCTTGGACAGCCCAATTCAGAGGGCCACATGAACTGCCATGCACTTGACTATCATGACTTATCGACTACCTAAAGCCACACTCTTGGGGTCCCAACACGATAGTACTGCAAATTAAACTTTAACAAGACTGTTTAGGTGTGAGTTTGATGTCTGTTGTTTGATACATTTTAATTGCATCATTTAATCCTCTAGATCTCCTTTACCAAAAATTACCAGAAAAGCTTTTTCTTGAGCATTAAAGCAAAAACCTGCAAAATGACAGATGAGCTGAAGTGTTTTTGTCCAGTTCACAGAAGCATGTAAATCCATAAAGTGTCACATGTATGAACTAGCCCTTTTCCCCTTCTAATTACATATCTTTTTAACAATCTGTCAAAACAAGTAGTCACTTGCCTTACACAAAGCATCATATGGAAAGAACATCAATATCAGTACATTGCAAGATACAAGTGTTCAACTTTAAGAATAATTTTAGAAATACAACATCTGACAGAAAATTCTCAACATTGTGTATGGATAATATCTAAGCTAGTGTTTATTATATAGTCTGCATTAAGTGTTTATTAAGTGAAGTTGGCAATGCTATTAAGGTTTCTCTGTTTTCCATTTAAAGATCCATTTTCTTTGAGGCTTATAACTTTGGCAGCCTTTAACTGTTTGTATAAACACTTACAGGAGGCAGATCTCTAGAAAAGCTTTCCTGGAAGCAGGAAATAATCTGCACCAAGCTGATTTTTTTCAAGCAAAAATTTAGCCAAGAAGTTTATTTCCAAGAATGGTGCTTGGACAAAAAAACAGGTTACGAGGTTTGGAGAAAAGGTAAGTGTTGCAATAAATGGCCGTTATAATAGGTACCTTTTTCTATGCTTGTGAAAATTTTCTGAAATTTGCCACAGTCTACTCTTGAACATAAATAATGTTCCAAATTATTGTAGTTGTACATGCTGGTCAGAATCAGACAGCTCAGACACCAGAGTATGTTTGTTGGCAGAGAAACAGGCATTTTTTAAAATTGTTTTTGTCATTCAAACTAGCTTTAAGTACCTCTACTCTGCACTGCAGTAAACATGGGGAGGGCCTGATCTTCTCTTCACTCTCCTGGTCAGTACCTGCCCTTGGAAGTACGACTGTCACCACATTCCTGGGCAGAAGAGTAGATCATCTGTTGACCATCTTTGGGTCCTATGACAAGAACACCTTCTGGTTACCTACTTGGCTCTTTCCATTACCTCTGGTGTAAACTGCCACAGAAAAGACATTGCTCTGGCAAGGGGAGGCACCGAATGGAGGCAAAAGTCCACACTGTGCTGCTGAGGTCACCTGTGCCCCAGAACAGAAGCAATAGTGGCTGCTGTAAGACTGCACAGAACAGAAAATGCCCTGAGGAGAGTGGCATGACAATGGGGCCAGCTCACCTGGGACAAGTGAGAAGCATCATAAACTGCTGGGCCACCATTGGGAGCACCAGAACAGCTCTTTGAGGTTCTCCAGGCTCTTGGTGCCCATGGTACCACAGCTGCCTCCTCAGAAACACCCGCCGGGCAAAGAGAGAGGCCAACTCCCATCATCCATGCACTCTGGAAAAAATAAAGTAACAGCTGTATAATCTAACGGAGTATTCAACAAAACAAAGGCAGATATGGCAAAGTAAATAGCAATCTAAAGTCCTACAGAAAGCACTTGTGATAAGGGAACACCAGCACATCAGTGGTCTCCTGGCTGGAAATGGAGCTGGTAGATCTGCCCTCAACAAGCATTGACACAGTCCAGTGGAAACTTGGCCAAAACTCCAACTTTCTGAACTCCCAAAGCATTTTGAAGAAAGGCATCTCTGCACTGACACACTGCACCCAGTACATACAGCTGGGCACTGCCCCAAGAAGCATGAAAGTCAGGGGGCTGGTAATTTGAGAGAGGCTGGCATGAAACCAGCATAAACAGCTACAGCCATGCTCTTTCTCCTGGATGTGTACTAGATGATGCATGTCAAACCATGGGATTTTTGAGTTACTTTTGCCTCAAGAATGCTGCAGTCTTTTTGTGTTGTCTACCTTGTGTGTCTGGTCCTTATCCAGTTAAGTCCTGGTCCCTGTAACCCTTCCTGTCTGAGGCAGGCTGAGCCCCTGGGAGTTCTGGTGTCTAAGAAAAGTGTGATCACCTAGACAAGCTTGGGCTCCTGCCTGTTTCAGGAAGTAAAGAAGATGCTCAGAGGTTCTGCTAGCTGACCAGAACTGGCTGCATGAAAGCTTCCCCTCCAATCTGCTCCATGGAAATGTTTGTTTGGAAACACATATGTTTGACTTTACAGCAGCCCTTTGCTGCTCCCTGGCCCTGGGGAGGCCCTCACGAAAGGACCAGCAGTTTTTGGGGAGAGACAGAAGTCACTGGTCTCAGATGCAGGGCAGTGACTGCTGCCTCTCAGCTGAGATGTGGGCCCTGGGCTCAGGTTCAAGTCAAACATGAAATGCAGACATTGCCTCTGGAACATTTTCAGAGTATGGGGCGTTGGGGATTTTTTCTTTTTTTTTTTTTTTTTTTTTGACTGCAGCCCCTTCCTGGAAATGAGACATTCCAGCCCAGCTGCCCCAGGATCAGCTCTGACTCCTCTGGGAGAGGGGTGAAGCAGCAAACAGCCCCACAGACTTTGCAGAGGCTTAAAGCCCAAATCACTCTTCCTTTTGGCTATCACAAAAATAGATGTATTTGGCCAAATTAATAAAAACCACAGCATGTTCAGAGCCTCAGTGTAGTGAAAGGAGTTCAGGACACAGTTGTCCCTACACCTGTCAGTCAGCCTCACTGGTTTCTTTGGGGTCTGGGGTCCTATTTCTCTCCACATTGCTTGGGCTCAGAAAGAGTTCTCTAAGTAGTTCAGGAATCCTGGAATTACCTCCTTCTTTTAAGCCAGCAGTGTTTCTCCCTTACTTTCTCCTCCACAGCTAGTTTCCTTCTGCTCTTTCTCTGAAGTGGTGAGGGCATCTCTTGTACAACATCTGGCCTCTCAACCAGCAATCCCCTGGTGACCCGTGCACCTATACGACTGCTGTGTTAGCACGAATCAAGGACTATTAAGGCTTGGAAACTGTGGTTAGGATTATAGTACCACCACTGGAATTTCAGCCACAGCTGGAAGCAGAAGGAAAAGCGAAGAAGCAGTCAAGCTCCTCTGTAAAAATACAGCTTGCCACCTAACACAGAGAGCCTCCAACACCACCAGACTTTCTCAGCTTTCAGACATTATTTCTCAGAACACCAACTCCTGAGCCACTTCTGTGATTTAGAGCCAGCTATTAGTTTCCATTAAGATGCCTGTGTGCAAGCAGTTTCCAAATTCCTTCTGCGCAGTGCTTGATCCCCCCTTTTTGACACACACATGAATGCCATTTTATTATTTGTATAGATCACTTTGTTCTCCTCAGCACAAAATTTCAATTCCAATTCATTAATGTCAAAGCATAAAAGAAACAACATAAAACAACAAAAGTTTGCTGAAACCAGAAGATAACAGCTTATAATTAAGGAAGTCCCATTATTTCTTGGCAAAGGAGCCTGTGTTTTCAGAGACAGATTCTTAAAGGGCCTCCCATTAGTGTAGCTGCATAATTTGCATGCACAGAGAAATAAAGGTTTTTGGTATGCATAAAAAGAGGCTTTAATGTTCCCGTAATTTCTGCCCCTTCTTGCTGACACAGCCCAGCCTGGTGACAGGTTCACAGCAGAGCCACTCTGGCAACCCTCCTTTGGGAGGAGCAAAACCTTTTTGTGACTCCATCAAGACCTGGGCTCTTCATAGAATTTTCAGGGTTGGAAGGGACCGTTAAGATCATCCAGTTCCAACCTCCCTGCCACTAGAGTGGGACACGAGTGGGACACTTCCCACTAGATCAGGTTGCTCAGAGCCCTGTCCATCCTGGCCTTAAAAACTTCCAGGGATGGGGCTTCCACCACCTCTCTGGGCAATCTGATCTAGTATTTCACCATCCTTATGGTGAAGAACTTCTCCCTAATATCTAACCTAAAACACCCTCCTCTAGTTTGAAACTGTTCCCCCTAGTCCCATCGCTACCTGACATCCTAAATGTCCATTGCCAGCCTTCTTGTAGCCCCCTTCAGATACTGGAAGACTACAATAGGGTCTCAGAACCTTCCTCTCTCCAGGCTGAATAACCCCAACTCTCTCAGTCTGTCTTCATAGGAGAGCTGCTCCAGCCCTCTGACCATCCTCATGGCCCTTCTCTGGACACACTCCAGCAGGTCCATGTCTTTCTTGTAATAGGGGCTCCAGAACTGGATGCAGGACTCCAGGTGGGGTCTCTCAAGAGCAGAGAGGAAGAATCACTTTCCTGGACCTGCTGGCTGCACTTTTCTTGATGCAGCCAAGGATCTGTTTAGCTTTCTGGGCTGCAAGTGTACACTGATGGGTCATGCTGAACTTCTCATCCACCAGCACCCCAAGTCCTGTTCGTCAGGGCTGCTCTCAAGCCAGTCACTGCCCAGCCTATATCGGTGCTTGGAATTGCCCTGACCCAGATGCAGGACCTTGCACTTGGCCTTGTTGAACTTCATGAGGTCGGCATGTGCCCACCTCTCCAACCTGTCAAGGTCCCTCTGGATGGCATCCCTTCCTTCCAGCATGTCAGCCACACCACACAGTCTGGTGTCATCAGCAAACTTGCTGAGGGTGCACTCAATGCTACCGTCCATGTCGCCAGCAAAGATGTTAAACAGGACCTGATCCAATACTGATTCTTGAAGGACTCCACTTGCCACTGGCCTCCACTTGGATATGGACCCACTGACAGCCACTCTTTGGGTGCAGCCATCAAGCCAGTTCTTAATCCATCGAGTGGCCCATTAATCAAATCCATGTTTTACCAGCTTGGAGATCAGGATGTCGTGCAGGACTGTGTTGAATGCTTTACTCAGGTCCAGGTAAATGATCCCAGTTGCTCTTCCCTTGTTTATTGATGTTGTGACCTTTTCATAGAAGGCCACAAGATCTGTCAGGCATGATTTCCCCTTGGTGAGGCCGTGGCTTTTGTTGGCATACACCTACTATCCCCAACATCTCTCTGCAGGGAAAAGGTCCTATGTTGATCTGAAACTGCACATAATGCCCCTAATTTCAGACGAAAAAGTGCATTCCCTTCTCACCAGGCTCACCCCTGCCTCCCGCACTGGGAGCCCTCCAAGGCACGATCTCTGCTCCTTGGGAAAGTCCACCCCAAGCAGACTTTCCATGGAATCATAGTTTTAATTGGGAGGGATCTTAAAAGATCATCCAACCCTCTTGCCACGGTCAGGTCTTTCAGTTGATTAGGTCATTCAAATTCCCATTAAACCTGACCTGACTTTTGAATCTTGTGTTTCTTCACATGAGTATGCCAGCCCCACTGCTCCTATGGGGCTGGTGGGAAGTCTCTCTTGGATTTTCTAGTTCCCCTGTACCCTTCCCTTCAGCTGCCTCCAGGTCTTGTTCAGCTAGACCAAACATCTACTCCAGGCTACAGTCTTAGACAAAAATATGAATGTGGAAGCACACAGTAAGAGGCAAGTTAGTTGACCATAAACAGGTTAAACAGTTTTGTGGCTCCTGTATACCCAACTCTGCAGCACAGCTAAGCTTTGATTCAGCAGATCATCACAAGATGTCATGGAGAAATTAAAGACCTCCTTTTTCTGAAGTCTGATGTCATTGCCTACTGTATCGTGAAATTCTAGAATCATTTGGGTTGGAAAAGACCCTGAAGATGTTTTACTGGTAGAGATCTATGAAAATACTGCTTGAAGAGAAACTGTGCTCTGGGGAGACCTTATAGCAGCCTTCCAGTACAGGAAGAGGGCTTACAGGAAAGCTGGGGTGGGGATTTTCACCAGAGGATAGTGACAGGACAAGGGGTAATGGTTTTAAACTGAAACAGTGTAGATTTAGGTTAGATATTTGGAAAAAATTCTTTGCCATGAGGATAGTAAGACACTGGAATAGGTTGCCTAGGGAGTTTATTGATGCCCCATCCCTGGAAGTTTTTAAGGCCAGGTTGGATGAAGCCTTGTGCAAACTGGTTTACTGGGAGGTGTCCCTGCCCACGTGGGGGTGTTGGATATTGATGATCTTTAAGGTCCTTCCAACCCAAACCATTCTATGATTCTATGTTTTATTCTGGCAAAGCCCCAGGTCAGGATTATATCTCATGTGAGGGCTGTTAACAACCCACAGATACTGCCACAGCAGTTCCCAGGTCACCAAGAGCTGGCAACTGATACAGATTTTCTGCACATACAAAAGATTTCTATTTCTTATTGGAAAAGATTTTCAGAAAAAAATTTAATCAGATATGTCCTACAGAAAATTTATGGGCAAGAGGAAAGTTTCCATCATGGTATGATTCATAATGACAAATCTTCCACTATGCCTATCACTGAAGGAAAAGTAAGTTTATTTCATGAAAAGATTCAACCTGAGTCCTAGATCCTCTTCATGTTTTAGCAGTACTGGTACAGCAGTAAAACTCTCCAGAGTCCCCACAGCCTCTAAACCCTTCTGGTCCATGAGAGTTATAACCACTGCATCCCCAAGTAGTTAGAGCAGGGAGCTTGTCAGAAATCAACTCTTGTAGCACAAGGCTACTTAACAACTGCCTTAGCTTAGATTGAGGCTTTGCATCACCTAGGATTTTTGAGAATTGGACACTGAGCTCTGGGAGCCTGGCAAGGGGCAAGAAGGAGGGTGGTAAATCTTCACATGGGAGAGGTTCACATGGGAGAAACTGCAGGTTCTTTCGTGGTATTGGTATTATGAACCCAAAAGAACCAGAAGCTGAGGTTCATCTGTCACACAGCAGAGCTACCTCCATGCTGTTACATTTGATTTATTTTGAGGTTATTAATTATTAAAATTTTATATAATTATTAAAATTAATAATTAATAATTAATAATACAAAATTAAACATCTTTCGCGGGCGGGGAGGCGCGCCACAAAAAAAGATAATTTGGGGGGAGGGGGGGTCACAAACGCGACGCAGGGACAGAGGTGGCAAAGCATGGTCACTGTGAAGATAAACCTGTCCCTTGAAGATGCTGTCTCCTGGTGGAGCTTCCTTGCTGTTAACTCAGCTCTCTACTCTTCATTTAGGGCTGTTCCAAAAGCTGGAACACGGGGCAGCTCTTCAAGTTTTCTTAAGAAATGTGTTTATGCCAGGCAGAAGGGGGTTGCTGCAGGGAGTTCCTCTCTCAGCAAATTCAGCTCAATCAGGAAATATTTTGGGGCAGCTCAGCTTTCTCTCAGCAATGTGAGCACCAGGGTAGCTCTTTGCCTGGCATTAGGGTGACTGAGTGTGTTAAGATGTCAGTGAGAATTCACACGAACACAGATAAGGCCATCTAAGGAGTCCCTCCACCAGAAATGCTGCTGCCATCAGATGTACAGCTGCTTAATGTGCTTTCTTAGGAACAGAGTGTAGGCAGGCATGCTAAATTCCCACCCCTGAGCTTTCAGAGAAAATCCTAGCCACCCACCCAAGAGCTAAGGTTTCGATTAATCTGTCACAAAAACTCACTCCTGTTCATTTCCTGTTGAGCAGCAGCCTACATACCTTAACTCAAAGGCAGAAAAGAATGCAAATGATCACTTCCCCTGTTACACAGGGAAATACAAAGAGGACAAAAGGTGAACTTCACCCCTATGCTGAAGGTCAGCAGAAGACTTGAGTAAGCAAACTCAGTCAGAACTATTCAGTCAACAAATTAAATTCCTCACAGGGGGAAAAAAAAACCCAAAAGCTATTTTGTTTCCTGATCAACTAAGTTAGCCAGCCAACTACAGCAGATGAAGTCACACTTTCTGTGGTTTTAGTACTCCTTCCTGCCCTAACACTACACAAAACTGCTACACACCCAATTTACAGCTGATGAGGTTACTGACAAGTGGATTCATGCACAGATTATGGAACTAGAAGTCAAGCACCCCTGCTTTCTGTCTTCCACCCTATTATCTATGACCCTGAGAATTTATTCTGGTTTTGGACAACTTTTTAACAACAGGGCTGGAGTATTTACTCATGTCAGATGAACAGTGTATTAAAAGCTGAATGTAATTGCTCCTGTATTTCTTGGTGAAATACATCTCTTGTAAAAATTCCTTGGTAAAAAAAAAAGCTCTCCCAACATAAGTAGAGACGTTGTGATCAAAATTAGTCCAATATGTAAAAATAAGAAGTACTGTTTATAGATAACATACCAAACCTGTTATATTGCCATTCACAGGCATATATATTTATCCTGGGCAACTGTCAGAAAAGTGCAGAAATTACTCCCACAGTATTATTTTACCTAAAATGCTCATTTTAAGCTCAATGCATTCTGCCACATTTCACATTATCACTTGAAATCAGCTATTCTTTACTCCAAGTGGCATGAAAAATTTTGCTATATACCATTACCCATTACTTTATATAGTCCCAACGCAGACTTCTTTGCAGAAATCTTAAAACTTAGTTAACTTTCAGCTGGCCCACAGTGTGTCTTGCTGCCTAGACTATTTACATAACTTTGACCTCCTCTCTGTTGCACATCCAATACTCCCTAAAGAAAATCACACTCATTTCTAATGAATGTGGAAACCAGTATCAGAATGCACTTTTGATACATGCCAGTTTAAAGGAATTCTATTCTTATTCACCCCTACCCATCCACAAAAGTAATGCAGCCACTGTGGGCAAGAACAATCACCATCATTAAAAGATCAGTTGTTGAATTAACAACATTAAACACTCAAGATTTAAGCAGGTGATGATGGGTTTTCTACAGCATTAGACTGACCTTTGGAAGGTAAAGTGGAGAAAAAATATGAAAGTTCTGTTGAAAACAGAAAGGTTAGCTCCTGATTGTGTGTTTTCCACATTCAGCCTCCAGTACATTAGAGGGAGGGAATAAGCTGTATGCAGGAACGTAACCACACACTGCAGCATCTGGTGACTTCAGACATTGAGAAGCAAAAGACAGTGTAGATGTGACATGTTGGCAACTGATAAAAATGTTGGTTCAACATATGTGCCTGTCAAAGGTTAAGAGTCACAAATTACAGCTGCAGCAGGACTAGAGCTTCTTGAGTGTGAAGAGGCTGGTGCTCTCTGCAGCCAAGAAAAGCTCTGGCAAGTGCTTTGCCTGGGAGTCAAATGAGACCACGCAGAGCACTTTCACGTTGGCAAGGACATCGCTTACACCTCTTATAAACTCTGAGGTTCTCTATCCATGCGTGTGGAGTAAAGAACATACTGGTCGCCAAACAAACACGATGTCGCCTGGAAGGCTCGCAGGTAACATCAGCAGTTTGTCAGCCGCCTTACAAGCACTGCCGCCTCGTGGAGACCGACCTGTACAGGGAGAGACGGAGACGGAGACGGACACTCTAACCGCTGCTGAGGTGACCGCGGCCCTCACGGCTGGTAAATTTCGAGGTGCAGAGCAATCCATAACCTGCTGGGATGCGCACACACCCGGCTGCTCTGACGCCGTGCGTCCACCTCGGCCGAGAGGGCACCTGCTGCTCCGGCCCTCCGCCTTCCAACACAAAACACAGTTGCCGCCGGCCCGAGGAGGCAGAACCGGCCCCTCAGGACCTGCGAGGCAGCGTAGCGGCGAAGAAGCCGCAACCCGGGAGGGACAGAGGAGACCGAAGCGCTGAAGGCGCTGGGGACACCGCCTCCCGCCCCGCCATGACGGCCCCGGGCAACCGCCGGCCGCGCGCCTGCCGCGCGCCAGCCCCGCCCCCAGCCAACGATTGGCTGGGAGAGGAGAGCCGTCGGTTCAGCCAATGAGAGACACCCGGCTCGCGGCCCAGCCAATGGGCAGCCCCGTTTTGCTCCCGGCGCGTGGGAGTGGCCGCCCCGGCCCTGTTGCCATGGCGGCGCGGCGGGGGTAAGGGGTCAGGGGTGAGCGCGGCGCCCCCGGAAGTAGAAGCGAGAGCGGGCGCTGCCTTCCCCTTTCTCTCGCGGCCCGCGGCGCGCACGAGTGGTTCCCGCGTGGGTCTGTGTTCCTCCGGCCGCCGCCGCGTGCCGCGTCGCCATGGTGAGGGCGGTGCTCGCGCCGCGGGCGGGAACGGGGGGAGGCGGGGAGGGACGCGGCGCGCGGGCAGCGGGCGCGGCGGCCGTTAACGGTTCCCGCGGCCGTTAACGGTCCCGGGGTGTGAGGGGTGTGGGGGGGGGGACGCTGACCGTCTGCTCTCCCCCTCAGAGCCTCCCCCTCAACCCCAAGCCCTTCCTGAACGGTCTGACAGGGAAGCCGGTGATGGTGAAGCTGAAATGGGGGATGGAGTACAAGGGCTACCTCGTCTCCGTCGACGGCTACATGAACATGCAGGTGAGTGTCGGGGTGGGCGGCGGAGGGGCGGGAGCCGGGCGGGCTGGGTAAAAGAAGAAGGCCGCCCAAACATCGGCTGTGCCTCAGGGGCATGGAGGGCGCGGAGTAGTTCGGCTTCTCCCGGATGCTGTCGGGGGGTGGCCTGAGGGGCAAAACCGCCCTCTGCTTGGCAAAGCTGCTTCTGTCATAACCGTTGAGTGTTGCTGGTTTTCTCCTCAAGCTTGCAAACACAGAGGAGTACATAGACGGTGCGCTGTCTGGACATCTCGGTGAAGTCTTGATAAGGTAATGAGGGTATTTATGGAGGGGGCAGGGTTTCTTGAAATCGTCTTACTGCTTAAATTAAATTTGTATTGCCCCGTGGTGTATTTCTTGACTTAGGATGCTAAGTGCTAATGTAACCGTTTTGTGAGGGTTATGAGGTACCTTCAGAAGGGTGAAAAAATGAATTTCACAGTATTTTAAAAGCAGTACTTGAAATCTCTTTTTCAAGTAACTGATTACCTTAAGTTTTTCAGGTTATTGTATATGTATTAATCTCTCAGCATTATATTATAATCTCAGTAGATATTTTATTGATATTTGGATATATTACTATATATATAGGTAGATACTATAAACTCAGTATATCAGTGTTTCACTACTGAAAACATTTTGCGTGTTTGGAAATTAAACTTGACCATAACTTTTAACCCAAGATTAAAAATTTCTTGGACAGCCTTGTCAAACAGTTACAGCTTTATAAACTTAAGCTTTTTGTAGATGTTGTGAACTTTATGGAAAGCTGTCCAAGGTCAATGGCAGTAATTTCTTGTGTGGAATTTGGCTATTGCCAGACTACACTCAAGTAGGAAAATGCTTAAAACAGTGGATAAAAGGGATGAGAAATACAAACATTTACAGTAAAGGAACTCTTTGTTTCTATTGACAGGTGCAATAATGTTTTGTACATCAGAGGGGTGGAAGAAGAGGAAGAAGATGGAGAAATGAGAGAATAGGTGTTTTGTATATCTGGAAATAAACTTTTTTTTTGTTTGTTTTTCCATAGTTTTGTAATAATTTGTTTACTTTTTTCCATTCTCTTTTAATATGGGGGAAGTTAACTCTTGAAAAGGTCTCTTATCTTTTATTGACATCCAAAAAACTAATGCTGAGGGAATAGGTGGTTATTTCAATTCTAAACTGAAAATATTCGGATGAAAAGTGAATGCCTAGAAAGAAACAAGTAGCCCTTCTCCAACTTTTAAGTATTACCAGTGACAACAAATGCCTTTAATGTCAAGGGAAATATCTGAATTTAAATGATTCCTGGAACAAATTAAATCTTCAAAGTTGCGTCCTCTGAAAGAGAATGGATGGTTCATTCATGTACCAGCTCAGTTTAGCATTGGTGGCAGTACTTGGCTGTCAGTCACACTGAACACTGCATATAATAGAAGGTGAAGAATGCTTCATCATGTGTGTGCTACCTTCTTCTGCCATCACTCTAAGCTGCATCACTGAGCAGATTGGGGGAGCTGCAGGAACAGCCTTTTCCCGCTGTAACGATAATAATAAGGGCTGTGGAATGAGCAGCAGGAAAAAGCTTAAAATTCCTTTGGCGCTCTGCTGTGGTCCTGGCCTGGTCATGGAAAAAGGAGCAGAAGGGACTCTTCCTACTCTTTGCAGACTCCAGCCCCTTCTGTCAGGTTCTGCACAGGCATGTTGCACAGAAGCTTGAGATGATACGGAAAAAAGATTTTCCAAAACCCTTCAGCATGCCAGAGGTTTTGTCATTAGCTTACTTGGTTGGCCTGAGGAGGAGCTGTGTGGTGGCAACCCAACAAGGGAATAAAACCACATTCTGGCCAGCTTTCCATAGTGGGTTTGAACACCTTCCTGAGACACTGGGAATGAGCTCCCAGCAGAGAGTGGGTTTTGTTGCGGCGAGCCTTTCTCTGGGGGACACGGCTCTTCTCTGGAGCTCTCTTGCCGTCCCTCTCCTCAGGCGTCTTCATCTCTTCTGTTCTTCTGACTGATCCTGCTTCTGGGAGCATGCCTTTTATCTTGCCCTTCAGCCCCGCCCATTTCAGGCTGGGGCAGGCCCTAATTAGTGGGCACACCTGGGCTTAAGCTCCCAGTTCATTGTCAGCGACACCTGAGGACCTATGGTTCTCTCTACAGGGTTTGCCGCTGGTGTCCTGGACACACCACAGAGAGCTCAGTGCCAGCCCTGTCTGCATCACCACCAAAGGCTTCTGAAATAAGATATTGACATGAAGAACAGCTGTAAGCCTCAGCATATTTACAAATGCATTTAGCTTTTGGGTTAAATGCTATTAGTTGTTGCTTACAGAAAACCATCACTCTTTTGAGCTATTTAAAGTGGAAATTTTGGAGATGAGTCAGTCATAAGTGCAATTCCACAAGAACTCAGCTAGTGCTGGCTGTTTACCAGTACAGGGCCCCACAGAAACTATCCCTTGGTTCCAACTTTGTAACTAATCTTAATTCTTGTGCCCACACACTGCAAAGATGGATGCATTTGTTTTATCTTTGCTACCGTAAAAATGTCCCACTCATTTCAATGGTAGACCCCATGCAGGTAAAGTTAGACACAGACTTAAACAGGTGCTTAATTCAGATTTTGGTCCTAAATGGTGTGAAAAAAGTTGCAATGCAGACAAAGGTAAAAGGCACTCTGAGTAGGTCAATGTAACTGGAGCTGGTCCTCAGTTGGTATGGAGTAAGCTAGATTTTATTCCTTTCTTCTGGAGCAAGTCTAAAAGGCAGAAGAATTGCAACTGTTCACTTATATATGTATTCAAGGGCTCATAATTTAACTTTTGAAATACAATGTATATAAAGTAACTAGAAATAAAAAGCATTCATGAGTTTAGGTTGTTGAAATTCTTTGTAGGATAAAAGAAATCAGATGTTCCATCAGGAAAAGGTTATACCCTGGAAAACTATGTACTAAATACAGTTAAGTTAGGTAGTAAAAAAAAAAAAGCCTAAAAGTATATATTCAAGACTTGAGACATGCAACACAAGCAGTTTTGCATAATTTTTGTTACTCATTTGAGTACAGGTTGTTTGCTGTTTACTTCTGACTTGGAAACCTTCCCATTCCTAGGAGCAGCCACAGAAGAGCATACGACCTGGCTGAGAAGACCCTCACTCCTTACTGCTGCTAAGAGACAAAATGCCACCAACTTAATTCTGTCTCGCACGTGTTGCTGGCTGCAAAGAATGGCCATTAGGCTGGGTGCCAAAATGATTGTAGGCTGAATGTTCCCACTCCTGACAGGACACAGGTGCCCCACAAGCTCTCCTTTTCCATTTGCTGCAGTTTGTTTGAACAGGATAGGAAGGTTGGAGAGGATATGCTGAGAAACGTTCTGGCATAGAATGGAATTAGATCCCTTGGGGCAAAGTGTAGTGTTCCCTGAGATGCACCTCCATCACCAGGGGCTGAGGGATTTTGCCAAAGAAGTTATTAAGAGAGAACCTGGGAACAGAGCAAGGATTCAGAAAGCTCATCTGAGTAAATGTTGCATTTCCATTATTTGAAAGAAGTTTTTCTGAATAGGAGAAAGAAAATGCAGGATTACTTCATTTTTACTTTGGCAAAGCTGTGCAAAAAAAAATTGTAAATCAGACATAAAACTCAATCTGATATGAGGGAGCCAAGAGTATGTAACAATTCTGCCATTCTGAAATACCATATCTGAAAGTCAGTTCTTTCCATTTGATACAATTTCTTTGTTTGATCACAAGGCTCCAGCAACCTCTTCTGCTTTTGTTAACAGGGAAATAACATGCAGTAAATTCCACTAGCAATTAATTCTTAAGATGTGAACAATGTCTCCTTTCAGGATATTTCATCATGCTATGTATATTATTGGGAAGGACTACTTAGCAGAAGAAAAAGCTAACATAACAATTAAAGGAAAATGTAGCAAAAATTTGGATTAAGAGTCATATCCAACCTTGGGCCTTCTTTATTTAGTTACATGTAATTTACAAAAATAAACAATCTAAAGTAATCCTGACAGTATATTTAAAAACATGCTCCTAGAGGAAAATCTGTATTGTGCAGTCACACAAAGCTCCAGCAAGAGGAGAGGAAATCTCTTAAATCAGTAACCTGATAGTCAATTGACGGCTTTACTTATCTCTGCTTTTACTAATTCTTTTCCTTCTCTGTTCTTTCAGTAACTGCACTTAATTTTTTTTGGAGAAATTAGTTATTTTCCAACCAAAACTCAGGGAACCTAAGCTACTCTGTGATAATAATGTAAGGCATAGCATGTTATCCTTCAAATTGTTTTAGGATCACACCTTTTCAGCAGGCAAAGACCCACCAGCTATGCAGAGAACTGTGAAAGGAGTTTTCTTTTGGTTGGTTATCACCTCCTATAAAATTTTGCAGAAAAATAAACTATTATCCAAGTTTAAAGACTTTGGGCAGGGTTCCTCTGGCACCCTGCAGTCTTCTGTTTATATCCAATTAATTCTGACATTAACATTTTTAAAATATAGCCCAGCTGTTAGAATCTGTACTGTTTGTATCAAATTCAAGAATTTCCGGAGGATGCAACTGTGAAATTGTTCCTGCATTAACTTTTCTGGGCAGTACTTTAAAAAATATATCAGGCACAGCATATCAGAAACCACTGATTTTGCAGTGGATTGACTTTTTTCTTCATATACTGATCTATTGCAGAGAAAAATATTCACCTGAAGAGCACAAGGGCATATACAAAAACACAAACATAGATCTAAGTTTTCTGCATGGGGAAGGTAAGTCTGAGAATTAAATACATCCCTATTTTTACTAAGCATAAAATCTATTTAAATCAGGAGCTGCCCTTGGTTTTGGAAAAGCCTAGTGCACTGTACTAAATTTTATCCATGTGGAGTGTAAGAACAGACTTGTCACAGCTACTAAAGTTTACACATAATTTGTCTTTCCTTCTGCCCCCTGTCCCCCTTTTTATCAAAAACTAATGCTATCCATGGATGGAATCTGAAACTGGATAACTAGAAATAGAACTGCAGATGAAACCTTTGCTTTTCAAAATTCTCTCTGGAATTGCTGATAGAGACAAAAATCAAAAAATACATAGCTGTGAGAGACATAAATGTAAGATGCCTTCAGGCCAGTTTGTTTGACTTCCAGCCCACACTTACAGAAGCATCTGGCCAGGCATGTGATTAAACGTGGAGATGTGCAAATACAGGTGGGAACTTAATGCTCATTGGTATTTTCTCAAAAGCAGAAAGAGCAGCTCGTTGGACATACACTCTAAAATATTTGTGAATATGAGGAAGATGATAGGAGGAAGACAGCCCTACAGTGACACTGCTCATTCTAGCCCTCTTTATTCACCTGCCATCCCTGTACACAGGGAGTTGAGCTGTGTGCTCACAGGGGGGGTGCTGCCTTCTGCTTCAGCTAAATCATCTTCTCGGTGCTTTTATTAGCACGACTCATACTGCAAGTGCCAGGCTCCACCACAGCCTGCTGCGTTTCATTCCTGATACACCAGCTCTCACCCCACCACTGCAGTGTCCTTCTGCCCTTGCTTTGACTCTGTTTCAAGGTTCCTCTCTAATTTCCACTTCTAAACACAATGTGATACTGTTGGGAGAGGCCAAAGTCAGCAGCAGGAACCCCTGGAAGCAATAAAACACCATGTACTACCTCTTCTGTCAATCTGCCTGCCAAGCAAGAGAGACCATTTAGGAGGAAGATGAAGATTATGTTATGGTGCAGTACTGGGCCAGTGGAACAGTATCACAAAATAACACTCAGTGCCATCAGAGTTTTACTCACCATCAGTGTTGTTATTAAATGCAAATTACTGTGTTTTAGCTGTGTACCTTGCCTCCTTAGCAGACAACACTTCACCAGAAAAGCTCATTCAATGAGCCAACACACCCACCTGGTTTCTGTTGTACAGGCATACGCTTATGAACATAGGTGTTCCATTTAAAACCATTTAAAATCAATTCTCTTTCTAAAGAAAAAAGGGTGTCTGAAGAAAATCAAATGCCACTGGAAAGGTTTCTGAGGGACTACCTATTTAGAAATACTCCATTTGCCACCTAGGAATTACTAGAGCCCTGTACTCACTATGAGAAGATAAAAAAATCCATGCTGCAAGTATTTGCTCCCCAATCCTCCCATCCCAAATTCTGCAGGGGGCAGCAGAATCACACCAGCCTTTCAATGGTGGAATTGGACAAGTTAATATCTGCCTGGATAAATTAATGTCTCCCTGAAAATCCACTGTGGTGAGAGTGCTGTGGTACTTCAGTGGCTGGGATGCTGGCGAGGTGATGGATCCTGGCCAGGTGATGAAGGCTGGGAAGGTGATAGATCTTGGTGAGGTGATGAATGGTGGCAAGGTAATGGATCCTGGCAAGGTGGTGGATGCTGAGGAGGTCATGGACACTGAGGAAGGGGTATGTTGGCAGACAAATGCTTCCCATTCATAAGCTTCCATTTTCTTGGCAAAGGAAAATCTCCAGATGGTGGTGCAGGGTGGGCAAAGGGCTCTGGGAATCCCCAGCTGCCAAAACCGATGCTTTGGAGATTTTCATAAACCAGCACGTTGCATGGGTGTTGTCACAGTGCCCTGGACTGCAGGGAGAACAACATCCCTCCCTTGAAGCAGCAAGCTGCTGCCAGACCCACTCTCAAAGCCTTGTAGTTACTTCAGCTCAAATTTCTGTCAAGTGCCGAACGTGGCCACCCCACTGCCTCACCCGTGCCCCGGAGGACTCACCCTGTCTGCCCCGCACTCCGTGTCTTGGACTCTCTCTTGGGAGGATGATCAGCAAAGACGAACCCGGGCAGGGACATGGGCAGGGACACGACCAGGCCGGTTCCGAGGCGGGGCAAAGCCTCCCCCTCCCGCACCGCCCCGGGGGACTTTGAGCGCAGCGGTTGCTGCCCCCTCCACCCTGTTCCGCCCCCCTGCCCTCCCCCCGCCATTTGCCGCCCTGCTCGCAGCCATGGTGGGTCGGTACCGGCTCCTCTTGGAGAACGCCCAACAGCTGGTGCTGGTTTGCAGCCGGGGCGAGGAGTACCTGAGGCGGGAAGGGTCCGCCAGCCTGGCCCTGCTGCGGAACGCCAGCCTGGTGGTGGGGCTGTGAGTGCGGGGCTGGGGCGGGAGATGCGCTGGGAGGGGGTGGCGGCGGTCCCGCATCTCCTGACAGCCTCTGCCCGGGGCTTGCCTCTGCCAGGCGGAACCTGCCTTGGTGGTTTTATTTCGTAGAGTGATTTGGGTTGGAAAGGACCTTAAAGATCGTCCCGGCATAGGCAGGGACACATCCCACTGGTTCAGGTTGCTCCAAGCCCCGTCCAACCTGGCCTTGAACACTTCCAGGGAAGGGGCATCCACAACTTCCCTGGGCAACCTGTGCCAGTGTCTCGCCACCCTCACACTGAAGAATTTTTTCCTAACATCTAATCTAAATCTTCCTTCTTCCAGTTTAAAACCATGGCATGATGAGCTCTGAAGTCCTTTCCAGCCCAAACCATACTGTGATTCTATGATTCATAGAGTGAATAGCAGTGGAGGCTGCTGGTGACAGTTTGATTTCCATAAGGAGGAAAGTGCCTTGCAGATATTTGCTGGAGGAATGCTATGTATTTGTTGATTCACAAGAGAAAAATTAACGTTTTCTAGCATAAATTAGAACAAAAGAGTTCCAGAGCATCATCCTGAGGGATCTAAGGAGAGGGCAAGATAACTTAAGTGGAAAACAACTGAAAATGCATAGCATTATCCCACGTTTTTTTGGTGCATCTGTAAGATTAGCAAAGCACTTCCTGTGTGCATCTTCAGTCCTGAAGGTCCCTGCCTCTGCTTTCAGAGACTTGTTGATCCAGGAGCTCTGTCAATGAGTGATTTTGCAGCAGGTTCATCTCCCTTTGTTCTTTGTGTGCTGTTTGCAGGGATGGTTGTATCAAAGCCGTGGGCCAGGCAGATGTCATTCGCGTTCAGTTTTCAGGAGCAACATTTGAAAGAGTAATTGACTGCTCTGGCAAGTGTGTTATACCGGGTAGGTTTATTTTTTCATAATGATACTGTGTTGAATGGTGGCCAGTACTTGGAGACAAAGTAAATGTGTAGTAAACACTCCTCCATCCTTTTTCCTATGCATTCAGTACTGGTTTCGTAATATCTGATGTTGGGTGGCAGAGTACCATGGCTTCTTCATAAGGACTGCTACGAGGAGAAAATGCCAGCATTTGGGATGGCTTTGTCTTTTGGATTTGTGGTAGAGCTCTGCCTCCTTTTGTTTCATTTTCTTCTGTTCCTCTGGGGGGGATCACAGCAGTAACACAGCTGCCATGCTGAGGGCCTTCTCAGCTTCACATCTCTTCTCTCTACCCGTGGCCTGTCAGCCCTTTAGCCATGGGGCTCAGTCTCTCTGTCTTGCCTGCAGCTGGAGCCAACAGGACAGCACAGTATTTTAAGTCACATACCATGAAACTTTATTTGATAAAGCAACAAATCTGCAATAATACGCAATAATCTACATAATACGCAAATCTATTGTGTATTAAACTTTGCAAGTTGTGCTGTTAGATTGGTTTTTTTAAACAACTCTTTTTAGACTTAGTCTAATGAAGTCTGTCAAAGTTAGTCATTCATAATTTTTTTTTTCACAGTTTGAAAATGTCATCAAAACAACAAAAAAACCTCAGCAATGGATGCACTCACCTAGAGATACTTCGCATAGGGTGTCCTACCTAAAACTGAAAGAAAATTAATAGCTTTTGAAGGAAATCCTAGATTTTGGCTGTTGGATTTTTTTTTTTTTTCTCTACACAATAGAGGCTGTACAGGGGAGCTTCTGCTGTGCATTTCAATTGTTTGCATGTTCAGAAGTTTTTCCTTTACACAGTGGAATAACTTGAGTGTCCATTTGCTTTTTTTTCTTTAGGCCTGGTAGATGCACATACACATCCAGTGTGGGCTGGTGATAGGGTTCATGAGTTTGCAATGAAGGTAATGACATAAAATTACACAGCTGAATTCAGCTGATTTTTTCTTCCTCTTTCTTTTTTTTTCTTTTTTTTTTTTTTTTTCTTTTTTTTTTTTTAAATGCATAACTATTTCTACTTTTTAGTGACTCCCGTTTCTCATTTAGTAGAAAAATATATAATTTCTGTCAGGTAATCTAACTGTGGAAGGAGGGGTGATTTTTGAATACTGGTAGGCTGAGAGAGGAGTATAACTGCATCCTTTGCAGCCAGCCTTGTTATTTTTTTTTTCCATTTGCTGAAGCAATACAGGAGTGCAGCCTTTTATTACCATCTAAATATTGATTGCTTTGCCCGTCTCTTTTTCTATTGAAATAAATTTTTGAGTTAGAGATAGGCTTTTCACTTGGGCTGAGGGAGAAGCAAATCTTCAGAGTAAGTCTGTTAATGTCACTTCTTAGATAATTTCTTCACCAAAGTGGAGGGGAGAAAAAAAAGGAGGGGGAGGGATGAGGAATCAAAGGAGATTTTTTTCCCCACTTCTTTTCTCTCTCACTGCAAAGTCATCTCAAGGCACCTTTCAGAATCCCTTGTGAATAAAATGCATGTTTTATAGCTAATTGTATGGGGGGTTGGTTGTTTTTTTTTCTCTTTTCCCTTCAAGCTGGCAGGTGCATCCTATATGGAGATCCACCAGGCTGGGGGGGGAATACATTTTACTGTGGAGCACACGCAGAAGGCCACAGAAGAAGAGTTGTTCAGTACCTTCAAGCACCGACTGGAATGCATGTGCAGAGCAGGATCCACCTTGGTTGAGTGCAAGAGTGGATATGGCTTAACCTTAGAAACAGAGCTTAAAATGCTCAGGGTGATCGAACGGGCCAAGCAGACCATGGATATTGGCATTTCATCAACTTACTGTGGAGCTCATGCTGTGCCAAAGTAAGGTGACTTCATTTTTTTTTTTTGCAGTTGTTAAGTATTACTGCTTTGCATTGAAAATCGACTGCTGTT
Organism: Heliangelus exortis; assembly: GCF_036169615.1. Classification (NCBI taxonomy): domain Eukaryota; kingdom Metazoa; phylum Chordata; class Aves; order Apodiformes; family Trochilidae; genus Heliangelus; species Heliangelus exortis. The sequence continues at coordinate 123,204,648 of NC_092422.1, read as the reverse complement.
TTCAGAAAGGCTTCCTCTGCCTTCCTAGAATATAACATTATTGAAGCACTAGCACAGTATATACAGGAGGCTGTACAAAATTTTAACTTGAAGGAGGATGGGGAAGTATTATTTAATTGCTACTAAAAGCCAACATAAACTTTGCACAGAATCTCTGCCTCCAGCTGATGCTCACACTGAACATAATTCCTATTATAGGGTTTCCTGTACAGAAAGTTCTTGTGATTTGGTTTGCTGTTACTCTTCAAGCTTTGTCTCTGCCATGAATTTTATTTTGATCAGTTAACAGAAAAAAATACTGGGCTTAATCCTCATATGCCTCAGTAACCAAAGCTTAACTATGCTTCCATGCGATGAAGAATTGCATACATCTTACAGGTATGAGGTCAGTAGAAGGTTAAAGTAAATTGTATTTATCACAATTCTTCTGATGGCTGAACTCAACATACCATAACGAGCCTTTCTCACTTTGGCATTTTTTTCCCTGTGATGAAAATAACATCTTAAAGTTACCAGATTTCATTGTGTGGAAGAACTAATGAGGAGATTTAGCTAGGTAGGTGTATATATAACATGTATTTTGACAGACTAGTTGATAGGCTGCCTGAAAACAAGGCATGAAAGATAGAGCAGACCTAGCATCACAAGGATACTGTGGCAATATTTAAGAGATGTTAATTTAAGAAAAAAAAAAAAAAAGTGTATACTCTAGAAAATCTACTTCTGACATTCAAAAAAACATGACCTAAAAAATCTATTTGCAATCTCATTTTGGTGTATTTGGGTCAGGACAGAAAGTTATCTTTGGTTAATGTAACTATTTAAAAGGAATCCTGTATCATCTTCAGTAACTGGAAGATGATTAAACACAAAGTAACTAAAATCTGGTGAAAACACAAAATAGTCCTTTCAAGAAGTTCTACTAAAATTTGGAGGACTTAGTGGTAAAAAAAAATGGAGGTTTTACCCCAAAATATACCTATTTCATAGCTCTTACTTCACTGATTCCCTAAAAAGCCTTGGGAAAATTTTTGTTGTAAGTATTAATGGCAACTCTTGACTAGATGGCCATTAAAAGTCTGTAAAACTTCTGCTGGTTTTGTTATGACTGTAGTCATGTAAATTTGTCACTGCCAATCTGCTAACATCAAATCAATTTATTCTCTTTGTTTTTATTTATTATATCAATTTTTAAATTATTATTTTATCATTCTATTTAATGTGAAATGAGAGGGAAGTTGTGCTTAGACCCCCACGGTGCCACTGCCAAGGAGCTTTGTTAAGTTCTCACCAAACCATTTACTTGCTTCTTAGACTTGGCTTAATTTACTGTTTCAAGTCTGGCTTCTTACAGCAGAAGCATCACCTGAAAGTTCCTTTAATCAACAAAAGTGTCAACTCTTCTGTATTGCCAAGTCTTGCAATGAGTGGTGTGTCTTGTAAAGGTTCAATATGTGGAGTTAAGAGGAGCCCACCACTGGTTACTCTTTTTTTCCCACATGGAAATTAGTTTTGGACAGAGGCTGAGAACCTGCCCTGTGTTTCTTTTTGTATTTCTAGCTATGTGGTAATTCAGTCTGATTTTCTGCTTCTAAAAGGCACCATTGACACATTATTCAAATTGATCCTGCTCTGCATGAGGGATTGGATCAGATGAGCTCCAGAGGACCTTAAAAGTATGGTTATTTTGAGGGACAGTGCATTGGTACTAGGCAATACTTACTAAAGCATTTGCCAGACAGTGGCTACTTGAGTCTGAGCCATCTAGAGAAAAACAAAGCTGCTTTGTTTATAATGATCTTTGTTCCTGTCCATTACTTTTAGAAAATACTTCTAGCCATAGAACTTTCAGTTCTTTAAGAAATGAACCTAAAAAAATCAGAACATGGAGAGCAAAAAAAAAAAACTGTTCTGTCATCCCTCCAGTCTTAATTTTTTATTCAAATTCGTGATTGTAGGGATGCCTGATCCTAATGTTTTTAAATTTTTTTTTTTTATTGTTAAGGTTTCACTTTTTCTCTTTAGGAGGACTTTTTCATAGTGGTTTCTTGATCAGAAGTCTCTTGCATCAGTACAATCTTGCACCAGAACAATTCCTGGACATTATGTCCACCCAGAAAGTGAAACCAAGACTGATGTTTCCCTCAGTTTTGTCTTGGCTCTGGTCCTAATCTTGCAGTCCAAATTTCTGTGAAGGCTGCTGAGTAAAAGAAGAAAAGGGAGAAGTCTTGGCTGAGCAACCCCAATGACTGTTGCAGTGAGAGGTGAACAAGAGAAGGACTGTAAGGCAGGTCCTGCTCTGCTTTATAATAGCACAGCCTTGCTTATAAATCTGAGCAGAATTTGGCTTCTTGGACTTATTGCCACTGCAAAACTCCCAAATCTCCCACATGTGGCACTTGTATAGTGCCTGCCTCACAGTGCCTTAAACAAGGGCACAGATGTCACAGACACTTAGCTGCAGCACGTCACTTATCTTTAGAGCTTAAAATTGGAAAATATTAACTGAACTGCAGATCTGGGCATTGTTTGCTCTCTCAAAGGCATTTAGTGATGTCTCCGGGGTTATCTTTGTGTATCAGGGGGTTTATAAATGGTTCTGACTTGGGTGAATCAAATCTTGAGAAATTCCTCTCATTTAGAAATAGATATCTAGGTGCCACTCGGAAGAGGTCAGTTTAAAATAATGATTTGTGCTCCATATCCCCTTTGAGCTTTGATACTTGCATTAAAATATTGCATGAATACCATTTAAAATATTTGCATAATCACTGTCATATTTTCAGTGTGGTTTAGAATACAGTGTAGGTAGGACAGAATGTATGAATAAGAAAGCAGAAGTATTTGTTTTAAAATTCTCATGTCTTGGTAAGGTAACCTTATAAAAAATATCTGGCAGTGTTATCTAACATTCTTTGACTGGAAAGTAATTAGTGTTTGAGAGAACATGAATTATAGTAGTTTTAAATTTTTTAATCTGAAGGTTTTTCGAGTAATTTGTATAATTTTCTAAATGATCTAAATAATTGCCCATGCAATTTGAATGTTTTCCAGACTTCAAGGATGTTATTCTTATGCATCTGTAACATTTTCTCTTCATTAGAGGGAAAACTGCTACTGAAGCCACAGATGACATTATCAATAACCATCTCCCTAAACTGAAAGAACTCCAGCTAAGTGGTGAAATACATGTTAACAATATAGATGTGTTCTGTGAGAAGGGAGTCTTTGATCTGGAGTCTACTAGGAGAATTCTTCAAGCTGGAAAAGATACAGGGTTACAGATTAACTTCCACGGAGATGAACTCCATCCAATGAAATCTGCTGAGGTACCTCTTTCTTAACATGCACTCAAGCCATTTTTTGTGAATTTTTCTTTTTGCTTTGCTTTTCTGAGAGCTTATTCTTTGAAATAATTGCACTTTTCAAAAGCCAGGTTTTCTGTTCTAAGACTTTACAACGTAGACCATTCATAGACATCCACATCTATCAGAAAATAGAAAGTGCATCCCTTTGTGTAGCTTTGGAGTTGAGGACATGAAAGGAAGCCTTGACCTCTGGGACTAACACCCTCTGACTAATCAAACATTGACTTTGCTTATCTTCCACATGGGATAAAGTGGATATCCATGAACCCAAGAATGACAAAAACATTGATTCTATGCAACTTGAAAAATCTTTTTTCCTTCAACATCCTGTAAGCAGCAACAAGTCAGATGTGCAGTGAGCAAACTCAGAGGGATGGCTTAGTCCAGAGCAGGCTACCAAATATCTTAGTAAAGAAAGACATTTAAGACTGTGTTTCATCATCATTTAAACATTGCTCCCTTCCAGTGGGCTCTGCTCCAGTTATTCTCTTCTGTATTTAAGAAGAAAACGATCACCAAGCCAAAAACTTAATGAATTATAAAAGACTTTTTGGTGCTTCATCACTGAAGACAGCAGTTGCACTACTAGTTCTGCAACCAGTTATCAGTTTTTATAACCCTTTTCTGGTGGATACTTTGCAAACAGGAGTTGGTAGTGGTTTTACCCATAGCTGTCCTATAGTTTGCAAGTTCATCTGTTAAAAACACCACTGAAACTGTGCTTTTAGTCAGTTCAAGACCTTTTTTTGATTAACTTTTCCTGCAGTAAATTCACAAGTATTTTGTCTCTGCATTTTGTTTGTTTCTTCAAGTGTTTGTTATTTATTCCTGTACTTAGTTTTATATAAATAGTGAATTGTCACCTCCAGTGGTTTGATAACAACATTGCTGTTTCTGGATTTATTGACAACTGTGAGTAATTTTCTCGAAAATCTCCTCAGCTTGGGGCTGAACTAGGAGCCCGAGCTATCAGCCACCTGGAAGAAGTTAGTGATGAAGGTATCACAGCAATGGCAAGAGCTAAGTGTGCTGCTGTCCTTTTACCAACAACTGCCTACATGCTAAGGTAAGGCCACTAGATGGGAGGAAAACTTTTATAACAGCAAAACCAGGTTTGTGGCTTTAGGGTTTTTTAATGTAAAAGCATAAGCTTGTATCTATGGCTTGAGGATCTGGTTGGATTAGAGAAGACAGTCACAAACACTAAGAGCTGAATGAGCTTACTCGTGTGTTGATTTTGGTGGAGATCCTAGAAAATGGAGTAATACCCTGTTTCTGAGAAGTCTCACAGTAGATTTGGAGTGGTTCAGTCAACATTTTAATTTAACCCTTATGACAGGCTAAGGTGATAATCAGACATTTATTTAAGAAGAAAAGTAACCTGGTTTTCTTTAATCCATTTAGCCTTTTAAAACTGAATTGTATTCTTTTCAGGAAAATTATATCTGCGATATATTTGTTTGCTGTCTTGCAGAAGATTTTGCTGATAAATGAATCTTTTGGTTATCTAAAGCACCAAAAGACTGGGTAGCATTTTTAAAATCTCATCTGCTATTATCCAGGCAGCACTGAGCAGTTTCCTTAAGAACACTATTTTCCACATGCAGATGTTCCAGGTAAGCATAGATGGATCACCTGCTTACCCCTAATACCAAAAATAACTCGACTAGATGATGAGGACCACAGCCCAGTAATCCCTTCCCTCTTGGGAAGGGGAGATCCTTGAGCTAATTTTAGTTTCTGAGGCAGTGAGGCTTGTGCCCTTGCCACCCGTGTTCATGTCTTTGTCAGTGCCTGTGTTTTTTTACTGGTGTTTAGCTGTCTGGGCCCTGCACCAGTGCTTTTGAACCACTGGCTGTTTGCAACTGTCACGGTTTAACACTGGCCCAGCAATTAAACCAAGTAACAGATGCTCTCTATTAATCTCTCTCTCTCCTCCCTGATAAGAAAGGAGAGAGAATAAGGGAGAGAGACTTATGGGTTGGAAACTAAACTACACAACTTTAATGAAACAGTAATGATAAATAGGAAAAATTACTAAATATATACAAATGCACAGGAAAATGGATACCACGTTCCTCCCCCCTTTTCCCCAATAGCTCTCACGTCACCACCAAGGCTGCAGGGCAGCTCTGGGAAAGTCCAGGCTGGACTCCTGGAGTCAGCAGCAGTCGGGAGCTGGAGGCAGGAACACACAGATATGGGCTGGCACGGATCAGGAGCACAGGCAGACGAGTGGACGGGATCCTTCCAGAAGGAAGGGAAGCAGGAAAGGCAGGAAGGGCAGGCAGCCGGAAGCTGGAAGTAGGAAATCTATGGCTTGGCCCTTGTGATCCCTCAAATTTATACTGAGGATGATGTATATGGGATGGAATACTCTGTTTGGTCAATTCTGGCATCTATCTTGTCTGTTCCTCCCCAAAGGAGGGATGCAGGTGGGACCTCTTTATTCCTTCTGGAGGGTAAAATGTTTTCCTCAGAGCTGAGCAGTGTCCTTGGCTCTGCACACCAGTCTCTAGCAGTAAATATAAACATCGAGTGTTATCAGTCCTAGAAACACACACTGTCTGAGAAACTTGCTGTTAATTTCAGCAAGTGCAACTACTTACAGGAGACTTAGCAAAAAGCAAAAGTACAAGACAGAAAATCACCTTTATCCTGGCCAAAACCAGGGCAGCAACAAAATGCACTGCCAGAATACAGACAAGGAGGTAAAGGAGACAAGAGAGATGCAGTCACCTGTGGAAAAGGCTGTGGCTGCATCTCACATGAGAGATTCCATGAGGTGCAAAATCTATAAGCTCAGGATAAGATATGTATAATAATAAGCTGTAGGAAATGAGGATCATTCAGTGCACTTGTTACTGAGCACAGACTTCCCAGTTTAATACCCATTAAAAATGAAGAAGAGATATAACAGATACGAGGTTAAAAGAGTATTAGAGAGTCAAAAGATGGGTGATACGTATGAAGTTGCTACGAAGTGATGGGATCCTTTGCTGGCCTCCCTTGGCTCCTTCAGCACTAAAGGTAAGAGCTCAGACCTGCAGCTAACCACACTCTTAACCCACAGAGCAGCGTGGTGTGCAGGAGCAGGTCGTGTATTCTCATAAATCTGCTAAGAGGCTTCTAGAGAGAGAGTGTTGTCATACCAGATGTAAGCACTTCATTGAGATCTCATTTATTGTTACTTTCTGTTAACTGCAGTGTTTCTAAAAAAAAAACAAAACATTTTGAGCAACAGATGTTCTAGTGTTTCATTTGTATTGTTACACTGGTTTATTTTCAGGCACGGTGTTTGGTGCTGTTGGCTTTACAGCAGCTACAGCTAAAACTTCATAGAGTCTCTTTCCTGTGGCTGGCACCCACTCTTGCAAACACCTACCCAGATTTATCCAGTGGCCAAACAATTTTGAAGTGGCTATTCCAGATACTGAAGTTATTAAAGATATCTTTTGCATGAACATTGCTAAGTGAGAAAATCTGCTAGTGTATACAAATTAAATTCACAGCCTCAACGTTTTGAATTGGAAAGGGACTATTGCATTGTGTTTGCCATTGCTTATATTTGGTAGCTTGTCTTTAAAGCTCTAAGGACTACAAAATTACTTTTTTTGGGAAATGAAGGTTTTCATCTTGTAAATCCTTCCCTAAAGTGACTGTGGTCTGGATAATGACCAGCATTTCAGTCGCCTGGAGCCAGATGCTCAGTGGTGGCTGCTGCTGCTTTTGCTGTTATTGCAAAAGCAATAGATCCCACTTGCCATTTACACTGTCCATAAATCAATTGGTAGGGAGCCAAGAGGAGAATTTGGCCTTTTGTCTCCAAAAGAATTAACGTAACTGAAGGCACGAATGTAGCCAAACTGGGTGATGATTTCTAATCTTGTAATTCATGATGTAATAAAACTGAATTGTACTGACAAGTGTCTCTTTCCCACTAGACTGAAGCAACCTCAAGCTAGAAAAATGTTAGAAGAAGGAGTTATTGTTGCTCTTGGCAGTGACTTTAATCCTAATGCATACTGCTTTTCAATGGTAAGCTATTCTTCATACTTATGACAACACAAAATTATGAAATCTCTTACCAGGAAAACCTGGATATAGATATTACTTAAAACAATCTTGACGTCTGCAAAGCAAGTTCTGTGTCCAGCTTTGACAGTTGCTTGTGCGTATTTATGTGGATTGGTAGTTTTTGCCAGAAATTCTTGAAGCTAGAAGGGCTTATATTCTTCATATACACTGAGAGGCTTATAAAAAAGGCCCTCAATGTTCCTGATTTCAGAGTTCTCATTTTGGATTTGCCAGCAGTGTGCCCAGGTGGCCAAGAAGGCCAATGGCATCCTGGCCTGTATCAGGAACAGTGTGGCCAGCAGGTCCCAGGAAGTGATTCTGCCCCTGTACTCAGCCCTGGTGAGGCCACAGCTTGAGTCCTGTGTCCAGTTCTGGGCCCCTCAGTTCAGGAAGGAGATTGAGGTGCTGGAGCAGGTCCAAAGGAGGGCAACCAGGCTGGTGAAGGGACTCGAGCACAGAACCTATGAGGAGAGGCTGAGGGAGCTGGGGCTGTTCAGCCTGAAGAAGAGGAGGCTCAGAGGAGACCTCATCACTCTCTACAACTCCCTGAAAGGAGGGGGTAGCCAGGGGGGGGTTGGTCTCTTTTCCCAGGCAACTCTCAGCAAGACAAGAGGGCACGGTCTCAAGTTGTGCCAGGGGAGGTTTAGGTTGGACATTAGAAAATTTCTTTAGTGAGAGGGTGATCAAGCATTGGAATGGGCTGCCCAGGGAAGTGGTGGATTCTCCATCCCTGGAGATATTTAAAAAGAGACTGGATGTGGCACTCAGTGCCATGGTCTGGTAACTGCAGCGGTAGTGGATCAAGGGTTGGACTTGATGATCCCTTCCAACCCAGCCAATTCTATGATTCTATGATTCTATGCAGGACAACTCCTGTTGGAAGGGAGAGAATGCTTAGAAGTTTGAGACATGAGCAGCTTTATTTGTGTTACTTGTAACTCCCATTTTCCACTTAACTTGCCTGCTAGCCTATGGTGATGCATCTGGCCTGTGTAAACATGAAGATGTCGATGAATGAAGCACTAGCAGCTGCCACCATTAATGCTGCTTATGCTCTGGGAAAATCAGATATGCACGGCTCCATAGAGACTGGCAAGCAGGGGGATCTTGTTATCATAAATTCACCAAGGTTTGTTCTTCCGTTGTCTTTTGAAATGTGATTTAACAGAAGGGACTTTGTTTTTCACTGAATTGTAGATGGTGGAGAGGTTAGTGAATTCCATGCATTTTAGAAGTTATTTTCATCTGGAAAAAAACCAGACACTGGTGGAATTTTAGACCCACTTTCTTTCACCTCAGTCACTTCAGTGGAAAAGAAAGCCTAAAACTTTTGGGGCTAATATTACAAATAATCTGTTCCTAATTAAGTGATGATAATACCTGTTTATTTTGTGGAAGGAATTCTCTATTGATTTGTACATTAATTCACTGTATTCATGCAACAGATAAGCATGGAATAGTATTTTTTGATGGTTCACGCAAATTGCCAGGTATACTGGTGAGCTGCTTTTATGCAGGTCTTAAATATGTTATTTTCTTTTTAGGTGGGAGCACCTGATTTACCAGTTTGGGTGTCATGAAGAATTGATCAACTACATTATAATTAAAGGAAAAGTCATCTATCAAAATGAGAGGTGTGGGACAATGAGTAGCTACTGAGAGGAGACAGTAATTTACGAAGCTGCTATAATGAGATTAGTATGGAATATTTCAAGGCAACAGACAAATCAGATTTGTACTTACTGGTAAATTTTTTTCTTGTTCATCTTGCCAACCCACTTATTCAAAAGCATTACCCATCTGGTACATCTTCCTGTCCCTTGTCCCTTTCTCCTCTGAATAAAAATAGTTTTGAATTGTATCTATATGAAATAAGAAAGTTTCAAAAAATGTTTTCCTACACAATATCAATCTATAAAAGTATTATATCCCAAAAAACAAACCAAAAAAACCACAAAAAACCAACCAACCAACCAACCAAAGAAAACCCCACCAAGAATGAAAACCCCAAAACCCAACAATGAATGAAGCAAATTGAATCCAGGTAAGATTTATTGGGTAGTGTGATGTTAAGTGATGTGTGACAGAGGGTCAGGGGCTCAGGCATTCATATTTGGGACAGCACTTGGCAGTGCTGAGAGGCTGCAGCATCCTTAGGAACCATTCATAGCTCCTGTGTCTGCTCAGTCCCAAACTTGGCAGATACCAAGAACCAGTTGTGGTAGGAGGCACATGTTCTTACCTCTCTGAAATACCAAGTCTCCTGTTTTCTGCAGACTTAAAACTCAGTGTGTGCTGGCAGCTGGGAGCCCAGCAAGGTGCTGCTTAGCAGCTGATCTGCAGCATCTTCCCTTGCTGTGGATCCCAGAGCTTTGGCACTCTATAGAGACACAAAGAAAAGGAGGCAAGGAGAATGCAATGAGGTACAGGACCCATGGGCTGCTGAAAGTTGGAGTGCACTGTGGGTTAAGGGTTGAATTAGGTTTTCTACTGGAAATCAGCACTGCCAAAACCTTGCAGTTCACCCCCCAGTGGCACTTAGCCCAGTGCAAGAAGGTCTGTAAAAAACAGCCACCTCTCAAAATTTCAGTCACCTTGAAACTTAAAAGAAGAACACCAGCAGACTTGTGCAGATGTTCCAAACAAGAAGATTGTTCTCATTTAAGCTCAATCTGAAATAACATGAGACATATTTGTCCATGTTATGTTTCTGATGATGACTATGATGTTTCTGATGATTATGAATATGATTACTCCTACTGAGAGCAATTTCAAAACTTAAGATCCTTAAGTTATTTTTCAAGCTGTCTTTCAGCTTCTATTTTTTTCCTGGGGCTTGAGCCATCAATTGAGGATGTAGTATGTGGAAAAAAGGATGGCTCAGCTCTAAAGTTAAAGATGCTGCAGTATTTAAGCTGAATCTGCACTAGAGAGGGTGTCTGAAGGTGTGCTGGCCAAGGCTTTTCTTCAGCTTTTCAAATGGATGGTTTCAGAAGGGTTTAACTTGCTGAAGGTGAAGTAAAAAAACCTACACTTGGCAAGCATGAAAAACTTGCCATCAAAAATAATTAGATATAAGCAGGTGACATAACCTGTGGTACAGAGCAGAGTGCTTTAGCAAACCAGACACTGGAGGATGGACAACAGTCTCATTTTCATTAACAGATATTTGAAAGGTATCACAAATATGTATGATCTTTATTATAATCTTCTGATCTCCCCGAGCCTTGGACTCATCTGTTAACATACAAAATATATATGTGTGTGTGTGTGTATATATATGTATACATATATATATATATATGTGCTACCCCACAAAATATGTTTGTTCATACTTTATTTGAGCCTGGCTAGCCAACTAAATCAGTTTTTAAAACAATTTAATGGTATTCCTGCCACTAGATGTGTTTTCCTACAAGCAAATATTGCACCAGACATGGGTGTGGACCTTTGATTTTATAGAGATATATCTGAAATATATGATTGCACAGTCCATTCTGCCCAAGACAGCAGTTGTAACTAATGTTTATGCAGGCTGTTGAGGAAAGCTGTCAAGAAATGAGTGAAGGCATCTCTGAAATGCAGCGTGCAGCCGGCGTGGTGCCTCATGGTGTAGGTGTAGGTGTGAAGCTGAGGCTGCCAAGCTACATGGCAGGGTGTAGTGGTCTCTTGGCATGGTGGTCCCTTGGTCCCAGGCAGCCAAAAGCAGAGGTGGGTGGGAAGCAGTGCCCAGCACCTCCTCACTGAAATCCTGGAGAGCCCAAGACTGCGTAAAACCTCCAATATTCTCTTGCTGGACTGGAATAAGCATTCACAGCCTGAAACTACTGACGTGAGGGGATTCTGCTCTCACACACAACCTCAAACCACATGCTTGTCTGGCCAAATCCAGTAGCCATTTGGGAGTTTGCCCCAGGGCTGTTATTCGTGGCAGGTTTGCAGTTAGAGGATGTGGTTATACCCGAGTGGTGGAGCTGGCTGAAGTGGTTGCTGGTGCCTGGCTCCGTGTTCCTGCCATTGCACAGTTTGCAGTGCTGGTACCACAGTGGCCATGCAGCTGCCAGGGAAGGCACAGCCACTGAAGGGCAGCAGGAGGGCTTCTGCTTGCTTGTTGGTAACGTGGCTCACTTCAGTGATGATGTTCACCCTCCTGGTTACCGTAGTGGGTGGGAGTGGGATGCAGGTGTCAGCTCAGTGGGTAGGAGGTGGTGCTGGCTTTGCTGCTGAAGGAACCATATTGTTTAACCTATAACGTGAGGCTGAAGGCAAACGGTTGGTACACCCTGGCAAGATATAGGCCTGGCTGTTCTTGTGCTATTCTGTTAAAAAAATAGAATGGCTTCTGAGGGGATATATTGATATATGCCTGCTACAGAATCTCCAGCTGAAAGGGTAGGAACTTATTTGGCAGGTGAGGGAGAGAGAGGCTGGAGATGCTGCAAATCAGGGGCAGAAGGAAGGACCTGAACTGGGAGCTTACACGCCCTGGGTGGGGGTACCCTATTCCAGGGCTTCTGGCCAGGTTAGGTGCCCCCCTGCTAGCTTGCCTGCAGGCTTGAGTCTTCAGGGCAGGTTGCAGACACTTGAGGGTAGCCCCACAATAGTGCCTTGGCCACCATTTGCAGCACAGCTGATAGCCTGGGAAGAGTTGAAGCTCCTTCTGAGAGCCCCCCAGCCATGGATATTGGGCCAGCAGTGCTGAAGGAGGTGTTTTTTTAACCATCCTCTATATGGCATGATGTGAAGTCTGATGTTTGACTTTTCCCTTGCAAAATGAAGTCTGTGCCAGAGGCCAATGTTGTAACACAGAGCTATGACACAGAGCCCTCAGCAGCCAGGCACACCCAGTGAGCCACAGCAGTGAAGGTCCTGGTGCTATTGCTTCAGCACTGGCTCACAACCACCACTTCTACACTTCCTCCTTCTCCTTTCCTCACCCCTGTTCCACTTGTCCTCCTTATTTCCAAATTAAGCTTTTCCTTTTCATCAAAATGCACCGTAGGAAAATAGATTGCAACAGCTGTATGTGAAGTCTCAGTTTATTTATCACAGCTGTGAGCCCATAGCTCTTTGGAAGCTGCATTAAGTGTCGTCCATTCACCAGAATACAATATATTTGTTCTGTAGCAATGAAATGATCCCCATAGCACACTTTTATGTGCACAGCTTTTCTGATTGGTGAAGCATTTGTTCTAACAATGCTCCTGTTATACAAGAACCTGTATTTCACATATGATCTGCAAAAGAGAGGAGAGTTAAGTGTAAAGATAATTTTGCTTGTGGCAGAAAGAACAGGACCACAGCAGTTAGTTACTCAAAGGAAAAAAAAAAAAAAAAAAGGTGAGAATATCAAACCAAAGCTGTTTGGTATCATTGGCATAGATGATAAAACAAATGAAGAGCTGACAAAACAAATACACATCCACTGCTTTCAGCAGGGATCCACATGTTTTGGGTTTGGAACCTCAGGAAATTCAGTCAAAACCATGCTATCATGATAAAGTCGTCCTTCACATGCAAAGGAAACTAGCAAGCCATTTCTGTTATATGTGCTTCTGAGCTGGACATGTCCATTGGGTCACCTGGAAAAACCACGTTCAGTTCAAGAAGAATGGCAAGGTCCTGGAAAGGATCTGCTCTTTACAAGCAGCTCTTAAAGATTATCCTGCTGCCTGTGGTCATGCCCAGCACCACTATTGATATCCATCAGTCCCAGGGAAAAAGCTGTTGGTGAAATGGGTCTTGACTCAGGGATGTGTTCCCTCCTGTACTTTTCAATGTAAGGCCTAGCCACTTCCCACACCTGCAAAACAAGAAAGTGAAATAGTAGAGTCAGGGGCAAAGTAAAAGGTGAGGCAAGACATTGACACACAAGCTCAGGAAGCCCTGTAAAAAGTGATTGTGATGGAGGTGAGAATTACACAGACACTCTGTATGTGAGGTTTAGGGAAGATGGAGTTGACAGGAGATGGGAAAAGCTCCAGAGGACAAGGTGAAAGCATTTAAGGTGAAAATGCTGTGTCTTGTTAGCAGGTTAATGTTCTCTGTGGGGTAGCTGGGAGAAGCTGGCATGGACAAAGAGAAAAGGGAAGGAACAGCAGCTGGGGTTAAGGTAGAAAATGAAAATGTTCTACACTGAGTCTCCTTTGACTTTCACTGCAAAGTGAAAAAGGGATTTTCTTCTCCCATTTGCTTACTCTCCACAATTCTTCTGTTGCTTGTATTTTACAAAACAGTAACAGGTAGATCTCATAGCTGTACAAACACTTAGCCCAGGTTAACAGATTTCACCACAGCTATTCCCTCGCCCATATTCCCTTATTGCTTCCAGATGATGCCTAAGGTCCTAAAGGCTGGGGAACACTTACTGCCCCAGGAATGAGGATCACCATCTGGAGAGACTGCCAATTTCTCTGGATATCTGTGGGGTTGTAGGACCTTGCTCTCAAAGGATTCATGGTTGGATGTATGTCTGGACCCTGACAGATTTAATACTGCAAGCTATTTATTACAGTGATTTATAAATGTAACCCACTAAAATGAAGAAAGCCCCAGTCTCAGGGAATCTGTTTGGGCTTGCCACAGGCAGAGGAGTGCTTTTAGTGAGGCCACCTAATGCAGAGGTGTATTTCCACAGCAGAGCTGCACTGTGGCTCCTTGGGACAATCCTACACGTGCCAAAAGTCAACACTTGCCTTCTGCTCCACCAGCAGCCTGTGAGCTGCCTCAATATCTGGGGCCATGAAACGATCCTTCATCCAAGGCCTGCAACGAGACACATTGCAAACATTGGGCAAACATTAACCAGGGCCACTGGTGGCTGTGGCTCAGGGGAACAACCTCGGTGGGAGGTGTGTGCCTGGGTCTTACCTCACAACAGAGCGCACAAGGTCGTAGACCTTCTCCAATGGGGTTGTCGTTCTGAGAGGGCGTAGGAATTCAATACCCTGGCAGGCTGCAAGCAGCTCGATAGCCAGAACTAGGAAATCAGAATGGGGAAAGAATTTTCAGCAGGTACAGCTTGAGGTGTGGTTTCCCTTATGAAGCTCTCCCTGGAGTTGGTCCTGGGCAATACGATGTGGCTTCGGGACATGCGAAAAGACCAGTGGGTCCACACAACCCAGAGAGACAGTCCAGAAGCAAGATCATTTTATGGATGGTGCTGGGGGCACTATCCAGCATTTTAGCAAGCAGATTTTGGGTGCTCTCTTGGACAGACCTTTCAGTGTGCCAGGAATTCCTGGCCACTAGAATCTTAAATCCTTCCAGGCTATCATGAATATTCAAATTAATGGCCACCCTAAATCTGAAAACCTCCTTAGTCTGAAGAAGAAAGGTACTTGAGCTATAAATGAAAGGTCTCCTTGTGAAACTAGCAAGAGCCCATGTAAAAGCACCAATAAAAGTACAGAGCTATAGAAGAGAGTCTTCTGTCACCTCATCATTATTGGCATTAGTTCCTCATTTTCATGACCTAATTCATCCAAGGAAGTGAGGAAGCAACTGGATCTAGGACACACTGTTTCTCAGCATATTTGTTGAAACACAAAGTTTCTCACACTCATTTCTCTGCACATGAAAAAGGTATTTCTATAGACTAAGCATCAAATGTATAAACAAGTGGGCATGTGAGTTCAGTATTTGTGTGCTGTGTATTAATCTGCTTCTCCACTAACAGCTGACATTTATATCTAAGCACACCAGTGGCCGAATAAATAAGTAAATAAAAAGCAAGAGAGCAATCTGTCCTTGTAAGGAAAGGAGGGAAGTTTTGCTGAGTGTCCTGCAGTAAGAAGTTTTGTTTCACTTGTTTCACAAGTGCTAGATTTGCCTCATTTTTGTTAGGTCCAAATGCTTGTAAAAGTATGTATTTGATAAGATATTTTTAGGTAGTTCTTTCAGATTCACAACTCCTTTTCTTCTTAAAACACATCTAAAAAGAATGGCACTAATACCTTCACCTTGTTACATATATATGGTTTGTCTTGAAATTAGCATTTTAATTTTACCTTGTTCCACATGTTCAATAACTCTCAAAGCTTTTCTTGCAGACCATCCTCCCATGGACACGTGATCCTCTGTTGCAGCACTGGTTGAGAGAGAATCCACAGAAGAGGGGTGGCACAAGGCTTTGTTCTCAGAAACTGCAAAAATTCAGTGCAATAAATGCAGGACAGAATGAGCACAAGGCAGCAGAAGCAGTGGCCAACCTGGAGCAAAGAGCCTGTCTAACCACCTCAGGTCCAATTATTGCTCCTCTCTGAGAAGGCATTGATGATTTACCTAGACTGAGTATTTGTAATAAATACCTTGAAAACTACCATTGTCTCTGAAAACTGTAACCAATATCAGTCCTCACATGCAACGATTAACCAAATATAGAATGACTGCTCACTCCTCCCACATCTCCAGGGTTGGGTTTTGGTCACAGACACTGCCTCTAACCCTGGTTTTAAGACAAGAGCCGGAGACCAGCGTCCCATTGGAGCAGAGGCACTTCCAGAACATGCTGCAGGAAGATGCTGGGGGAGCATGGTACAAATCCACCCCAACCATCCTCACCTTGCTACCAGGCTGCCCGTGCATCTCCTCCAGGCATGCACACCCCTGAGGGTGGCAGTGCTCTGGCTTTGAAAGCTTTGAAAGCTTTGAAAGGCTCTCAAACTGCACCCAAAAGCGAGGAGAAGTTGGCAGTAGGCACCATCCAACAACTATTTGTGGTGCAGAATTGCTCTTTAGAAGAGAAGAAATGTGCTCTGGCTGCAAGCAGACCTTTCCTTTCTGAAGCTCAGCAGGATGCTGCATAATGCCCTGGACAAATTAAGGCAGAAGAGCATACAAGGACAGAGAGGGGGTGAGGCCAATGGGCAAACTGGCGAGGGACACAGCCCAGGGCCAGAGCCCAGCTGGCACGTTCAGGGCAGGAGACAGCAGCTCCAGGGAAGATGCACAATGGGCTGCTGCAAACACTTTGCTCTGGCAGGCACAGTGCTACGCAGAGGAAGGGAGAGGAGCAGGCCAGGCACACTGGCAAAACAACGCTCGCCTTTCCTTTCTTTTTTCCTTTCCTTTCCTTTCTTTTTTCCTTCCTTCCTTTCTTTTTTTCCTTTCCTTTCCTTTCTTTTTCCTTTCCTTTCCTTTCTTTCCTTTCCTTTCTTTCCTTTCCTTTCCTTTCCTTTCCTTTCCTTTCCTTTCCTTTCCTTTCCTTTCCTTTCCTTCCTTCCCTTCTTTCCTTTCCTTTCTTCCTTCCCTTCCTTTTCCTTTCCCTTCCTTTCCTTTCCTTTCCTTTCCTTTCCTTTCCCTTTCCTTTCCTTTCCTTTCCTTTCCTTTCTTTCCTTTCCTTTCCTTTTCCTTTCCTTTCCTTTCCTTTCCTTTCCTTTCCGTTCCTTTCCCCTTTCCTTTCCTTTCCTTTCCCTTTCCTTTCCTTTCCTTTCCCTTTCCTTTCCTTTCCCCCTTTCCTTTCCTTTCCCCTTTCCTTTCCTTTCCTTTCCTTTCCTTTCCTTTCCTTTCCTTTCCTTTCCTTCCTCCTTTCCTTTCCTTTCCCCTTTCCTTTCCTTTCCTTTCCTTTCCTTTCCTTTCCTTTCCTTTCCCTTTCTTTCCTTTCCTTTCCCCTTTCCTTTCCTTTCCCTTTCCTTTCCTTTCCCCTTTCCTTTCCTTTCCGTTTCCCCTTTCCTTTCCTTTCCCCTTTCCTGTCCTTTCCCCTTTCCTTTCCTTTCCCCTTTCCTTTCCCTTTCCTTTCCTTTCCTTTCCCCTTTCCTTCCCCTTTCCTTGCCCCCTTTCCTTTCCCCTTTCCTTTCCTTTCCTTTCCTTTCCCCTTTCCTTTCCTTTCCTTTCCCCTTTCCTTTCCCCTTTCCTTTCCTTTCCCCTTTCCTTTCCTTTCCCCTTTCCTTTCCTTTCCCCTTTCCTTTCCTTTCCCTTTCCTTTCCCCTTTCCTTTCCCCTTTCCTTTCCTTTCCCCTTTCCTTTCCCCTTCCTTTCCCTTTCCTTTCCCCTTTCCTTTCCCCTTTCCTTTCCCTTTCCTTCCCCTTTCCTTTCCTTTCCCCTTTCCTTTCCTTTCCCCTTTCCTTTCCCCTTTCCTTTCCCTTCCTTTCCCCTTTCCTTTCCTTTCCCCTTTCCTTTCCCCTTTCCTTTCCCCTTTCCTTTCCCCTTTCCTTTCCCCTTTCCCCTTTCCTTTCCTTTCCCCTTTCCTTTCCTTTCCTTCCTTTCCCCTTTCCTTTCCCCTTTCCTTTCCCCTTTCCTTTCCCCTTTCCTTTCCCCTTTCCTTTCCTTTCCTTTCCCCTTTCCTTTCCTTTCCCCTTTCCTTTCCCTTCCTTTCCCCTTTCCTTTCCTTTCCCTTTCCTTTCCCCTTTCCTTTCCCCTTTCCTTTCCCCTTTCCTTTCCCCTTTCCTTTCCCCTTTCCTTTCCCCTTTCCTTTCCCCTTTCCTTTCCCCTTTCCTTTCCCCTTTCCCCTTTCCTTTCCTTTCCCCTTTCCTTTCCTTTCCTTTCCCCTTTCCTTTCCCCTTTCCTTTCCCCTTTCCTTTCCCCTTTCCTTTCCCCTTTCCTTTCCCCTTTCCCTTTCCTTTCCTTTCCCCTTTCCTTTCCTTTCCTTTCCCCTTTCCTTTCCCCTTTCCTTTCCCCTTTCCTTTCCCCTTTTCCTTTCCCCTTTCCTTTCCCCTTTCCTTTCCCCTTTCCTTTCCCCTTTCCTTTCCCCTTTCCTTTCCCCTTTCCTTTCCCCTTTCCTTTCCCCTTTCCTTTTCCTTTCCCCTTTCCTTTCCTTTCCCCTTTCCTTTCCTCTTTCCTTTCCCCTTTCCTTTCCCCTTTCCTTTCCTTTCCCTTACTTTTGGTCTTTCTCTTTCCTCTTATATGTTCATTCTGGGAGTGAACACATTAGCTGGTACACAAACACCTTTGTAAACTGGCAGAGTGACTTAAAAAACACTAGTAATACCTTGTTAAAATAAAAAAGCAAGAGAGTTCAAACTTCCCTTTTCGATATATTCTGGGCTATTTTGACCGGGGAATGATGGTTTTAACTCCTTGTGTCAGTGCAGAAATTACCTAGGAGGCAGGGCTGTCCTTTTCATTCCCCACAGCAGAGACCACAAAGGCCCCAGAATCTCTCACTCCAGATGGCAGAAGTGAGCTGTGAAACCTCAGGCCAAGCACCAGCTAATGCCTGGAGCCATCCTAAAACTGTACCCAGAAAGTTTCCAGCCTTGGAACAAGGGGAATAGCATTTCAACTCCTTTTCCAGCCCTGATTCCCGAAGCAGCCTCTAAGTCGGTTTCCTTTATTTTATTACATTGATTTAGTTAATTGGCTTATTTTTTTCTGCAGGTTGTTTTTTCTATACATTTCACTGACATACTCTCTTCCTTTGTCTTCTCATCTCTTGTAATTTACCCTCTACTCAGAGCATATTTGATTTTACGTTGGCTTGTGCTTTCCTGAACCTATGAACTGTAATACCCCAGAGGCTTCTTAGAATCATAGAATCATAGAATTGGCTTGGTTGGAAGGGACCTCTGAGATCATCAAGTCCAACCCTTGATCCACTCCCGCTGCAGTTACCAGACCATGGCACTGAGTGCCACATCCAGTCTCTTTTTAAATATCTCCAGGGACGGAGAATCCACCACTTCCCAGGGCAGCCCATTCCAATGCCTGATCACCCTCTCAGTAAAGAAATTCTTTCTAATATCCAACCTAAGCCTCCCCTGGCACAACTTGAGACCGTGCCCTCTTGTCTTGCTGAGAGTTGCCTGTGAAAAGAGACCAACCCCCCCCTGGCTACCCCCTCCTTTCAGGGAGTTGTAGAGAGTGATGAGGTCTCCCCTGAGCCTCCTCTTCTCCAGGCTGAACAGCCCCAGCTCCCTCAGCCTCTCCTCATAGGATCTGTTACCTTCTTGTTACCTTAAGTCATGAATACTAGAGGACTAATGTACTGATGCTCTTTTTTGTGTACTCTGATAATCAGCCCATCAGCTCTGGGAACTCCAGTCTCTTGAGGACTGTGGAGTCTGATACTGGTGTCCAGACCTGGCTGTCAAGTCGAGACACTGAGTACTAAGGGTATCAGGGCCAGCTTTGGGGCAAGTGGTGTCCCCATGCTCGTGAGAAGTGAGCAACAGGGGTATTCTCTGCTTACTCAAGCAGAGGTTTTAATTTCAGCAGAGTGGTTCAGACAGGTGGGTGTATGTTTGTTGCATGCAGAGTTTGCTGTTAATTACAGACCTTTCTGAGCAGGTTTGCAGGCTCCTGACACTGATTCCAAGCAGAGCTCTTATGCTGGTGACTGTAAATCAGCACTCTCCCAGTCAATCCCATAAAGAGGCCAGTAGGCAAGCATTCCCATCACTATCTGCTTAAACGTTTCCATGCTCAGAGGACTAAACATGCCCATGGGTCAGAGCAGAATAAAGAATCACGAGCTGAAATAATTGCAGCTGCACTCAACACTTAAAATTCATGCCTAGACAGCACAAAGCACATGGAGAAGAGATGGAAAACTGGAGCGAGGTCTATATAAATTCACTCGTGCCTCAATATGAATTGATCTTTCTAGCTTGCTCTCTCAATGATATTGCTTAAGTACTCACCCAGGGCAGCTGCTGTGCAGTGTGCAATCATGAAGCCAGAGTTCAGACCTCCTTCAGTGACTAAAAAGGCAGGCAGCTCACTGAGTGAGGGGTTGCAGAGCCTCTCAATTCTTCTTTCACTAATTGCAGCAAGTTCATGCACACCGATTGCCAAATAGTCCAAAGCCTATGAAAAATTATCATTAAGTTATCATTAATTATTCATTAAAAAGAAAAATCTCATTAAACCAGATGAGAGAAAAACCAAACAAGACAAAACAGATACTAAAATGTTTTGTATCTGGTTTTGTTTGTTTGTTGTTTTTTTTTTTTTTCTTTCTCAAAATGCTTAATTACCTTTGCAGGGTATTCACCATGGAAATTTCCTCCAGAAATGGTCTCTGCTCTTTCAGCAAACACCATCTTTTGGGAGAAGTTAAGTCACAAACATGAGTGAAATACAGTTAACATGACAGATGTCTGCCAGTAATCGCAATATCTCAACTGAAAGAATGTTTGCACTAACAGGTTTTTGTTTGCAAGCACATTATAGTACAGCCACGTGTTCACTTTTCAGAAAATCCAGACCCAGTCTTGGTTCTCTGAACATGTAGATACATTTCTGACATACATTTTTTCCAAATAAAATGAGATCTCTGATCGAGGGCTGGAAGGGGTGCAAAGAAACACGTGTTCAGATCCTAGCATAGTTCCTCAGTTCCTTGGTAGATTCCCCCTGTGGCACAGACAATTTTAGACAGATTACAAGCACTAATGCTTATCAGCTGCTGATAGGATGTACAGCATCATTACACTGCTGAGGGGAACCCCTCCTTGCTCAGTGCCAGTGCCAGAACTGTGCAGAGTTTACCAGGCTGAGCCTTACCAGCCATGCAGCTTTCATCTGCCTTCCCTTTCTGACTGCAAACCTTGCTTTATAGCACAGGTTTCACTCATGCTGCACCAGCAGATGTTTCATACAAGTCACCATTTGTCTGTGTCCATTTGCTTGCCAAGTCCCACCTATCTATGTCCTCAATATAAGTGCACAGAATCTTGCCTAGGAAACATTTTAACATACACTAAACCATATGCACATAAGGTTTCCTTGCCCCAGCACACACTTGCATGCACCAACACAGCCACAGGGAAAGGAAGAGAGGATGCTATTGCAACCAATTGACCAAAGACAGTTATGGGTTTTTTTTGCCCCATTAAAAAAGGATTAAAAAAGGCCAAGGAAAATTTTACACAGAAATAAAGTCATAAAAAAGATACAGGGTTGTCTGTGGCACTGTTGATTTCAGTTGTCATGATGTCCTTCACAAAAGTGATTGTGTCATTTACAACTCCATGGACCTAAAACAAAAGATGTTAGCACCTGAGCTCAGTAACTACACTGAGTTCATCTTCAGGATGCTGACTGAGCTACAGGCACCCTTTTTCCATCTTCCCACTGCCTCTACATCCATCCATACACGAAGATGGTCTTGGACTTGTTCTTTAAATTAGGAACATCACTATGGGATACTGCCTACCCCAGATAGCCAAAAGACTAGATTTACTAATACTATGGCAGTATTGCTGAAAGGGTAATACAAATATGTCATTTTTTACATGTTTGTGTTGGTTTACCCTAAATGGAAGATATTTATTCAATGGCAGAAGTGTTATTAGGGGAGAAGTAGCCTTACAAAGATCCCACAGGGAACAAAACCTCTAATTAATTCATTCCATTCATTCCACTGATTTTATGGCAAATCATAGAATTGAGTTCTTTTAGTAAGTTTGAGATACTCCATTGGCTGGTTCTGAAAACATCTTTCCCCAGTTCAAGGTCGTAGCACCACTGCTATGCAGAAGTAGTGCCTGACAAAGCCTATAAGCACAGAAACCATCACTTTCCCCCTGCTTCTGAATCTGACCTCTTACAGACCTGAACACAGCTTTGTTAGACACTGCCATGGGTGTGTGCACGAGATCAATGAATTACATCTCTTCACCAGTAGCAACACTGAAGTGAGGGAGAAGCAAAATAAAACCACTTCCTCTCAAGGAGTCAGACAGCACATGACGGGCAGTATTTCTGAGGTGGGAACTTTGCCATCACTTATCAAGTGCTATGAAGGGAAGCCAAAGTCAGTTTTTACCTGAGGGCAGCAGCGCATTGTGTACGCATCCTGAACCCGGTCACAGAATCTATGGCTCTCTAGAAGGAACAAGAGAGAGAAAAAAAAAAACACCCAAATATTCGCACACAAAAGCATACAGGCTACTGTTGAAGGACTCAGCCTGTCCAGGTAAGCTGAGAAGGTGAAGGTTAAGATTGTTCACCTGCTATTTCTGATGGATGATGGTCAGAATCTAGAAGGGACCTGAATCGAAACGCCACTTCAACCTGCCCTCGGTGTGGGCGCACTGCGTGGATATCTGTAAAACCAGTGGCTGCTTGGTTTTGCCTCTCTTGCCAACAGCTGTGAAGCAAACAGGCAGAAAAGGCCCAGTACCCACCAGTGTCAAAGGCCCTTGTGGTACCCTTCAAGACTTCAAGTGTAAGGGCAGCAATGATGTCAGCTTGTCTAGCTATAGCACTGGCCCTTTCAACCGCTTCGCATCCCAGTGAGGTGATCATCTGTGTCCCATTGATGAGAGCCAGGCCCTTCAAAGAGAGAGCAGACACTAAGCAAATTCACTGCAGCTATTCTAAATGCTGTGATAATTCTCCTTCACATATGAATGAGCTGAAGACCTTTGCTCAGCTTCCTGGATTGTCCTGAAGTCACAAAATGCACAGCTTGACCCAGCATCTTATTGTCAATGTTTGTGACACCATGAAACCACTATAGACACTCTTGGTGTTCCAGTAGTTCCAAGCAAGAGGATTATTTCATGTTATTTTGAGATTAAGCAAGAAAAGTACAGGGAATACATATTGTTTTCCAGTCCTTAGGAAGTGTAATGCTATCCTTATTAATGTCTTTTTAAGCTATTAGTTAAAACAAAGAAGCTAGGAACACAAGGAGTACAAAACCCAATCATAATGCGGAAGTGGAGAATTAAAACAGCATTAGAAGTTCTAGCTGCTTTAAAAGATTCAGTTAAAATTAGCTTCAGGTTGGTTCTAATCAAACATGAAGCCTTCCATTTGCCTTTAAGGAGACCCTGGATTTGGCTTCTTGCTCCCAGTGCTGTTTTACAGCTACTGAGGCACCTCACCAGTGAGCTCCATAGCCCTGGCATCTGTTGTATTTCCATGTAAACTTTAATACTTAGAGCAAGATTCACCTCACACAGTTTTAATGATGTAGAGATCAGATACCTCACCAAGTCAGTCCTCTGAACTCCTGTTATGGTCAAAGGGCAGATTAGGTACCTTGAGAGGGCTTCTTAGACAGCTGTTTCAGGATGAGAGTGTTTTCTGAAGATGCCTGTCTCTCTCCACCAACCACAGAGCCAATACAAACATCAGGTTTGGGTCATGTCATGTAAGGTGACACTCTGAGAGATGAATCCCACTCCTGATAATGCTTCATTATTATCCTTCTGGAGCTTGATTTAAAATTACTGTTAATTTATTTAATTATAGTGGTAAATATAAAGCAACTAGTGATTGACTGTACTTATTTTCTGTCAGATAGCATAATTTTACTTTTATTACCTCTTTTGGTTTCAAGGCAATTGGTCTCAGACCATGGGCTTCCAGGACCTGTGAAGAAGTTTAATGACAAAGTAATTAACAGAAGAGGTTTCTCAGTAATTCAATCATCAAAACTTCTACATCATTAAGATTATGTTTCCATAAATAAAAATATTAGGAAATTCCTTAAGTGATGTGAGGAAAAGAGCTTTTTATCACAAACATTTAAAATATTTTTTTTGTGCTAGGATAAATAAAGGACAGCATTTCTGGGCTTCCAAACTAGCCCACATCTTAGAGGTCCTAAAGGTCCAGGGCACACTGGCCTGCTTCCTCTCTAGTCCTTCCCCTTTGTAGTTCTTAGTACTTCTCTAGCCTACAGTGATAATACATAACCATCAATCCATATAAAAGTCAGGTATTCAAATAAGCATTGATAGGAGTGACAGGTGTAGCACAGTAGAATTACCATGAGAGATTTTGAAGGGGCAAGACTTGAGGAAATTAAACATCAGATTATAGAATCACAGAATAATTTGTGTTGGAAGGGTCCTCTAAAGGTCACCTAGTCCAACCCCCCTGCAGTACGCAGGGGCATTCTCAACTAGATCAGGTTTCTCAGAGCCTTGTCAAGCCTCACCCCAAATATCTCTGGGGATGAGGCCTCAGCTACCTCCTTGGGCAAAAGAATTTTTCCCTAACATAAGTATGCTGATGTATTACTGGCAGATTAATAATTAAAAACCAATTAAACTGTAAAGCTTCCATCTTGTAAAGGAAAGTGGTATAACTTTGCTGCTAAATTTCTGCCTCAAATAAATCTCCAGTTACTCTCAGCATCTGAAGTTTTTAATTTGAGGGGTGATCTTGGGTTGTTCGAAGTGTTGATGTGATTGAAGATAAGTAATAGTTCTTTCATAGCTGGTAACATGTCCTGTCACTCTCTCCAGGTCCTAAATTATGTCACCGTGGTATCTTGTACTGCAATGCAATGATATGGTATTTCTTTAGGACTTAATATCTTGCTGTATATCTATATCTACACTGGCAATATGCAGGTCAGTTACTCCATTTGCATGGCTCCACTTTCCTCAAGGTAGAGGATGACTTGATAAAGGCAACCTACTCCAAACTCAAACCAGTTAAAATAATCCGAAGACTTTTTTTACATGTTATTAATCTGAGCCAAAGCTCTCCCTCTCAAGGCTACATGGAATTTAGCAAATGAGCCAGCAAGCAGGAAAAAAAGCAATCAGCTGTACAAATCTTACATATTTAGCATCAGCCCAGCCACTCTTTGGAGACCACATCTTTCCCTCTCCAATTAATCCTAGCGCAAGATGAGAGAGGGGGGCCAAGTCTCCACTGGCTCCAACTGTCCCTTTCTCTGGGATATAGGGAAGGCAGGATGCTAGAAAGAAAACAAAAAACAACCCCTGTTAGAGCATTCCCCTTGATACACTCCTTGGAAAACAGAGAAGCCAGCACAAGTGGGGTCACAGTAACATCCTGCAGTCAGCCAACAGCACCAACAGGACTACTGTTGTTACAGACAGGGATTTGCCCTATTCACAGGCTAGCTGCAGTTCATAGAGAATTCAGTCCCCTTCTGTGTCTACTTTTGAGTTTAGTGTTGGACTGGGATGACCACAGGTTGGGGTGGTTGCACCTACAGCCACACAGTCACTCAGGCAGAACATCACTCTGCTCAGCTCTCCATTACAGGGTGACCACCCCACGTGGAGAAAGCTGCCTCTTCATTTCTCACTCCCCTAAACACTGGTTTACTCCAAGAAGTGATCTTAAAATCCTCTTTACCCCATCCTTGTCCTCTGAGGAGGGTAGAAATAAAAAAATAGAGCCTGGGTAACCGAAGAAAAAGCACAGAAGGGACCACTGTTTCTCTTTCTTTGTGAAAGCTAAACACTGAATTACAGCCCTTTTGCCCACTGAGGGAGGATGAGGAGTGTGGAACAGAGGGAAGCACAAAGCCCATATTCTTTGGGCCTCATGTGAGAGAACATTGCTGTTCTCTCGGACGTGTGGCCTACAGTCTCAAAACAATCTTCCAATCTATGGCTTAGGAGAAAAAAAAAAAAAAAAAAAAAAAGAAGGAAAGCTGAAGCTAACACTCCAACATAAAGAGAAGGTGCTCTTTGCTTGTCACCCTAGCACTCTTCATCAGAGGAATCATCAATGGACATCACTAACAAACTTCTTTGCTACTTCTTTGGTTTCCCTGCTGCAGCATCCAGCAAGACCCCCCAGCTTGAACTGCTTTGTCAGTCCTGGCCACAGGAGCTGCTCACTAGCCACGCACTTCTGCACAGCTGCCTTGTAGCCCTTGTGTAGGTCTCAGGGAGTCTGCTCACAAAAACAGGTGCTGCTCAAGTGAGTCTGCTTAAACATCAACACATGCAGCTTTCGACTTGCTAATAGCCCTATCTCCAAATCCTGGCACCCCTGAACATGATGGCACAGACATCAACGTTCACCCTTCAGGACAAAATTTAGAGACTTGAGCCTTTGTAGAGGAGCTCACCCAGAGTCATGCTCTTAGTCTTCAACTAATTACCTGACCTCTCAGAGGCTCATTTCCCAAGCTTCTGCCTGCTGCATCGCTTCCTGTCAGCCTTTTTTTGTCAATTCTTCTCATATTCCAAGTTCTTCAATGGAAGAACCGTCTCCAGTTGTGAGCTTGTGCTGCTAAGCTCTGGTTCTGATCTCTCACAACTACCAAGATGAAAGCCTAGCTTTTGTACCTTGACCCATAAAACTACAACCTTTAAGAAACAGTTACCAAAAAAAAAAAAAAAAAAAAAAAAAAAAAAAAAAAAAAAAAAAAAAGGAAGTCTTTTTACCATTAAAGGCGTCAATAACTTGCTGGAGTGTTTCTAGGGATATGCCACTGTATCCTTTTGCTAGGACATTGATTCTCAATGCCAACAGCATGCGAGATCTCTCTGGGGTCAAAGGTTTCCCCACACCTGAAACAGTAATGCTCTTGGTTACTTAACCTCTACCAACAGCAACAGAAAAGGGAAACATCAAGCAATTTCTCATTACCTGCAGAATGGGAACGAACCAAGTTCACTTGAAGCTCCCTATGGAAAAAAAAAATAAAATGTAGAAACCCAAGCAAGTCTCATCAGGTTTTATTTTGAACAAAACAGAATGAAATTCTAAAGCAGCCTCTCATCTAACCACAGAGGATAAATGTACAGCATTGGACTGCTCCCTCTTCCTTTCCCCAAAAGAAAGGATTGAGAAAGCTGCACACACAACTTACCTCAGCTTGCTATTTGGGATGACAGTCCTGGCAAACTTCCCAAACCCTGTGGTGATTCCATAAACAACTGCAAGAAATGCACAATGCTGGCTAAGGGGACGACTCCATGAAGTTTTCTGAATAATTAATAGTTAGAGATAAAAATGTTTACCTGTCTGTTCCTTTACAATCCTTTCAATCACTTCTCTTGATTGTTTGACTTTAGTTTCAGCTTCAGGTGTGAGCTAAAATGTGAGTAGTTTAAACATCAGTTTGTCTGTCATTAATTGTAAAAAGATAAAAGTGCAATTTTTAGCCTGTGTTGGTTCAGAATCCTTACCTTTATCTTGTAGAGCCCCTTTCCTAAATTAACCAAGTCCTCCGTTGTTAAGCTGTTGCCATCTAAAGAAATATACTGCACCAAAGAACCACCTTTTAAGTTTGGAGTACATATAAAGTTGCTTATCAATCAGAATTCTAAAAACCCACCATCAAACAGCCAAAATTCAGCAATGAGAGGAAGCTTACACACATCCATTTTTAAGGCAGGAACTCACTAACAAAAAGACAGCATCATGCCAGATTCTCAGACCCAGCCAATCTCACAAACCCTGCTCTCCTGAATGCTGCAGTGACTCAGCTCTCAGCATGTCCTGGTGACCAGCAGGATTTGTTACCAGATTAACATAGGTGGCAATTACCAAGTTAACACAGCTGGCAATTCCTACCTGTTCTGGTTCTCGGTATTTGCTGTATCTGAAAGTTTTGTGAAGGAAAAGAAAAAAAAAGGTAAACAGGTTTTCACAAGTAGTGACCACTCAGTTACAGCTGGCAATGTGTTTTAAGAATGAAGGAACTCTAAAAAACCAGGGCAGTCTAAAAAATTATAAATCTGAAATAACGAAAATTGTTCACAAAATGCTCAAAGAAAGGATACAGGTGAACTCCTTCTGGCTGGGATGGTATGAAATCTGGAGACATTGTGTCTCCTTCTATAACTAGATGCAAATAAAACATGAACTTAAATAAGTTGTATTCTATGTATAAAAATTTTCTACTCATCATAACATACACCAGTAAGAATTCTCTTTTGCAGTTATCAGCCCCAAATATATTTGTATGCTTCTAGGAAAATAACAAGGGACTATGTAGTTTATTTAAGGTAAACTCTAAAGGTGAAAGAGTCACCCAACCCTTGGACATGTGCTCCATGTCCCATACAATCACATAGCATAAGTTATATGATGTACGTATGGAATCCTATGCCTTCTATATCCTGTATAGTTCTATGTTTAGAAAGTAAGGGTGAATTTTGGTATTTTTAATAAAAATCCTAGACACTCTGCACTTGCAGATAAACTAAACACTGGTTTCCTGGCTTAGAAGCATCACTTCAGGCTTCTGCTTACCAACTTCAACAAATTCATTGTCCTCTAGAGCATCCTCCACTTTATCGTCAAGATCCAGCAAGCCAAGTCCCTTGCACCTTCGGACGTAAAATTTCACCTCTTCCGCCGAGGCAAACCCCCCGTTGTCGGGTTTGTTTTTCATGTACCGCCTCAGCGCTTCCTTTCCCAGCCACCCGATGGTGCTGGTGCTGTTCGGGCACGGTACTGCCAGCCATTCTCCTCGGACATGCACCGTGTATCTCGGCATGATTTCTCCAAAATTGTCCCTTGGCCACGAAGGGCCGCAGCGTGCAGCAGCCTTACATTTGCCGCACGACGACCCGGAGTTCAGTGTCGCAATCAGATAAGAGGCAAAAATCC
The DNA here is from genome assembly GCF_036169615.1 of Heliangelus exortis. NCBI lineage: Eukaryota > Metazoa > Chordata > Aves > Apodiformes > Trochilidae > Heliangelus > Heliangelus exortis. The sequence continues at coordinate 123,175,973 of NC_092422.1, read as the reverse complement.
ACCCCTAGACCCCCCAGCTTTGTCAATATGCAGGATCGATGGATCCAGCTGACTTCATCCAATCAAACCAAACCCAGGGAGCACACCCTTTTCATGGAAAGGAAAAAAAAAACCACCTCCAACCCTATTACCACAGGAATTTTTTTCCAAAGATCACATCAGGAATATAGAAATTGAAATCTAGGAGCTGGAGTTGGTGTAGCAAGAAGAGAAGTAAATTATCTGGAATGCTTTAAAAACTCTGGGGTTTAGGACAACTTAACAGAGTCATTGCGTGGCAGTAGATCACACTAAGGAAAACCTCCATGAGGGATGGGGCTGGAGTCACCCTGTCATGGATTGGTTGGTCATGCTTCCTAGGACTGGAGGGAGAATGGGTTATATCCATACATTGGAATCCAGAGCAGGCTGAGAGCAGGCAGTTCAGGCAGCAAGCCTGCTTTGCTCAGTCCCATGCTGACATTCAAGAACCTAATTCTGTGCTGTAGGTGAGGAAAAGATGAATTTCCCTTCCCCTTTCACATATGCTCTGGAAGATGTTGCTAGAACAGGTCTGACAAATATTAGGCTGCATTTGCCCACTACAGAGGCTGCTGCTGCTATTCCACATGTCTTTTGCAGGCAGACGCGAAGGGCAAAAAGATGTGGAAAGCACCTCTTTAAGATGGCATATAAATAAAATCTAGCAAAGACCACATTTATGCACAAGCTGAAAATACAACACCTTTAGTCTGTGCTGGCCAGGATCGTGTTCCCAGATAAGGAGAGTACTATAGAATTATAGAATCATATAACTGGCTGGGTTGGAAGGGACCTCAGAGATCATCAAGTCCAACCCTTGATCCACTCCCGCTGCAGTTACCAGACCATGGCACTGAGTGCCACATCCAGTCTCTTTTTAAATATCTCCAGGGATGGAGAATCCACTACTTCCCTGGGCAGCCCATTCCAATGCTTGATCACCCTCTCAGTAAAGAAATTCTTTCTAATGTCCAACCTAAACCTCCCCCGGCACAACTTGAGACCGTGCCCTCTTGTCTTGCTGAGAGTTGCCTGGGAAAAGAGACCAACCCCCCCCTGGCTACACCCTCCTTTCAGGGAGTTGTAGAGAGTGATGAGGTCTCCCCTGAGCCTCCTCTTCTCCAGGCTGAACAGCCCCAGCTCCCTCAGCCTCTCCTCATAGGATCTGTGCTCGAGTCCCTTCACCAGCCTGGTTGCCCTCCTTTGGACCTGCTCCAGGACCTCAATCTCCTTCCTGAGCTGAGGGGCCCAGAACTGGACACAGTACTCGAGGTGTGGCCTCACCAGGGCTGAGTACAGGGGCAGAATCCCTTCCCTGGACCTGCTGGCCACGCTGTTCCTGATACAGGCCAGGATGCCATTGGCCTTCTTGGCCACCTGGGCACACTGTTGGCTCATGTTCAGCTTCCTGTCAATCCAGACTCCCAGGTCCCTTTCTGCCTGGCTGCTCTCCAACCACTCTGTGCCCAGCCTGGAGCTCCCCATGGGGTTGTTGTGGCCAAAGTGCAGGACCTGGCACTAGGCCGTGCCTATGAAGTGCACTTCCCAGGTGTGAATTACTGCAGGAGTTTCACCTTGAGACCCACCAGCAGGAGTATCTCTCTCAGAGATACTGTGACACTGCCCCAGCAGAGCAGGATAAAGCCATGACTGCTGATATTTTTTTTTTTTTAGCTCTGACAGCAAGAAATTCAATATAGACAGCAAGAAATTCAATATAGACAGCAAGAAATTCTGGCAGCTTCAAATTCAATATATGATACAGGGGCTTTTATGACAGAATGTTAGCCCCAAACTATTAACACAAAACAGGTGGGAAGCAAAGAACAGGAGCTTTCATTGCAACCCAATAGCTTGAACCAGGACCTGTTAACACCAGATACTCCCTCCTACCAGAACCTTGCCTGGGAGAATCCCTGTTTATTCTGTTGATGCTGTCGCAGAAGCATAATTAGATTTTGGAAGTGAATGAAAGGAACTGTTATAATTTTTCATCTGAAATATATAACATTCTTTTCAGTGAGTTTTGCAACAGAAAGCAGCAATGAGAGAATGAATGGCTCACTAGGTTCTTAATCAAGAAAGCCTGCAAGTTCTTTACACACAAGGAATTTACACTTTTGGCTCCAAAAAAGCCAGTATTTTATTGTGTTTATTAAAAGCTGAGTGGCAGAATATTGATAGAAAGAATTTAAACTGATTTTTTTAGCCTCAGTCACCTAAGAGTTAATTTCTCTATAATTCCTATTTAAACTACTTAGACAGATTTAGCTTAAAGGTGAATGGAAGAATTCAAGATGCCTTGAATTAAAAAAAAAAAATCCAATGGTGTATGTTCATGCCTCAATTTATATTTTACCTTTGAGCACGAAAAGATAAATCTCCTGAGAAGTATGTAAATCTTGCCACTTGAAAACTTAATGCAGATCAGAAATAAATTGAGAGGCTCTCCACTGCCATGCTCTGTGCTATTATTAAATCCAAAAATTTTGCTTTGATTTGTACTTGGTATCTTCCTCATCCCTTGTTGCTCCTTATGGAATTATCTCTGTCAACAGGCATAACTTAACACTAACTGATCACCTCCAGCAGCAGCTCTTCTCAAACTCGCTTCCAAAAACCACCTGTGGATGGCAGTAGTCACAACAGTTCCACCTAAACCATCAACTTGGACCGAAGTGCTGCAGCAGTTCTACAGAACTCACCGCTGAGACTGCTTTTTACCTTATCTCGAAGTTGTTATATTAGTGTAGTAGTGCCCAGAAATGGCTAACAAAGGAAATTACAAAAAAATTTCAAATTTTTTTTAGTCCTTCCTGCAATAACAAGAAGTTTTGAAGATATATAGTGGATTGAAATAATTTAAAGAAGTTACTAAAAGCATAGCAAAATACTAAATCTGAAATATGGTAAAAACCCCACATTTTCACAAAAAACAAATGAATGAACAAACAAGAAAAAAAATCCAGGCCAAACAACAAAAAAATAAGTGAAAGATGTAGGAAGTATTTGAAGTATTTAAGATAACTGTTAGAGCACCACACAGGATTCAGTAGGAATAACAAAGTAAATCTCCCATACTGTGATTCACATGAGAAATTGACTAACAAGGCCATGACAAATAGGACTAGATGAAAATTCTGCCCCAACACAAGAATGCTGTGACCCATTTAGGTCTTCATAATCCTCTTGGACCTACAATAAAAATGTTTCCCACAACAAAGAAAAGTAAATAAACAAAACTGTTGTTTCAAAACCTTTTGTACAGAAAAATACATAGACAAGTAGCCAGTGAAAAGATTTATTTTTTTAGTCTTCAGATACTTGATGCTTCAGCTACATTAGTACAAAAAAAGAAAGCTGTGCACAAAGAGCCATACCATCCACCAGTTCAATTTCCATGGTTTTGAATTTCACACCTGACAAATTACTATGTATCTCAGAACAGTTTCTGTTCATGTTCTACCAATTGCTTGTGAAAAACCATGCTCCTCATTCCAGAGATTTACCAATTTTGTTCTTTTACTTGCAGGTGCAAAACAGAAATTACTGAACCTGATTTCATTTTAAGCAAAGTGAGTACCAAAGCAGCAGAGCATTTTAGGGCATAATCAAGCAGGCATATCAGCAGTTTGTGGAATCAGTGTCTTCTTTCAGAAGATTTCAAAGAAATCAGTAAATCTGTCACTGATCCAGTTTCAAGTCTTTGGCCACAAGCATTGAAGTGGTAGGATGCATAGAGGCTCTATGCTCCAGAAATGTCTTCACAGCCAGATCTCGAGACTTATCAAAATTGTAAAGCTCTCTGTAGAACAGAAAATAACAACACCATTACAAAAATCTATGAAAACATGATGATGAGGATTTTCTTAAGGTTTTACTTTTCCCTTGAAAGCCTTGCATTAAGGTGCATACTGTAAGACTAAACTTTCTCCTACTACAAAAAGTCAGCAACTGGAAAGCCATTCTGAAAACAAGCTTGTTCACAGTATACAGAAAATTCTGTCATAATATTTGGAAGCATAATATAAATACATGTACAAATACAAGTATTAAACATTCCATTATGCTAAAAATGCCAACAGCATGAGCTCCTGCAATTTGGAGACTACTTTTACCTGAACAAGGGTCGAGTGAACTTCATCCTGCCCTGATCTGTTGCCATTTTTAGAGCCAGAGGAATAGCTTCCTCCCATTTAGACTTGATGCAGAGGAGCAGCCACCTGAAAAAGAAAAAGAAAAAATTTCATTTTTATTTTAATTTGCTGTGGCTATTCATCTTGCAATTCTGTTCCCATCAACACTCTTGACAGTGCTCTGTCCTCATGGTAATGAGATTCTAGCTAAGCTCAATACAAACTATTTAATGCCTGACTAGCACATTACAAAGGTGGTCTTTTATATATAAACAGAATTTTTTTTCCAAAGTTTCTCCAGAATGGTCTGATTATTTTCTATACCTATGTATTTCTTTTATATTACAGTAGGGACCAGTTGCATCACTCAGAATGAGAGGTAGTCACACCTGACCAAGTGATTATAACAATAAAACAAACAACCCACAATAAAAACCCCAAACAAAATGTTCCCAGCAATTGGCATATGCTTATTTTGTTTTAAAAATAAGAAGAAATTGATCTTACTACAAGAAGTAAAAACTATATACTGTTTATTAAGGAAGAATAACTGTCACTATTGCAAATGCATCAAAATCTGTAAAAGCAGAAAAATATGCAATACTTCAAGGTATTTGTAAAGATGAGTTATGTCTTCAACAATACCTTTTTCTAGCAAGTGATATGCATAAATGCAATGTGTAAATACAAAACAGAAGAAATCAGGATGGCAACAGAATCAAGCTATTTAGCTAGAACCATTTCCTGCTTGGCTCAGAACATTCTTTGATAATAACTTTTTATCTTAGTTTTTTTTATGAGACAAAAGCTTTGTGACAGCAAGCAGTAGAAGGTGATAAAAAAAACTTCGCACTGTGTTGGAAAAACCCCAAAACACTGGCACATCAGCAGAAGAACTGATTAGGTAAGTCCAGAAGACCTGTGGCTGCCAAAATTTTTGTAAAGACTTTTCAAGCACATCTGAGTCACAGATAGGCTCACTATTGTATTCTCCAATACAAATCCCAAGATAAAAATTACCAGGCCATCAGGTTCATTTGCTGGATGAAAATAAAGCACAGCTGAACCACTGCTCACTTCCAGTTCTTCTACAAGACAATATTTACCCAATGCATAAGTAACAGAAAACCACTCTGGTAAGCACACTTGCACATGCACTTACAAAAAACCCACAGCAACAATAAACAAGAAAAACCCCAAAAGAAAAACAACAGGATACCTCAAGACCACTTATGAGGGAGGACAGCTTGTTTAATGAAAGCAGTTAAGATTAGAAAAAATGCCCATCCTAGAACAAACCTGAATCTTATTTCAGAGTTGTATATAGCATTGAAGTTATACACTTGCTGCATTCGTTTGACATGTGACACTGGAAGAGAACCCTGAAAAAGGAAATTGTGCAGTCAGAATAAGCCAGAGGCACATTTCAAGCCTCACACTTCAAAGCCAAACAGGTTTTCAATTCAAGAAGATTGATAATACAAAGTATTATATAATATAAAAGTATTGATAATACAAAGTATTATCAATACAAAGTATTTCTATTTGTTCCTTTCACCTTCTAGTAGGGAATGGGCAACAATACGTGATAGCAAATCCACACATTCAATACTTGTGAAACACTTAAAAGTATTTTCACTGGTTTATTTATAGCTTAGTTGCTGTAACATCATATACAAATTCAAGCCCCTTATAATTATATTTTTACCCTTCAATCTAAAATAGTCCATATACTGCTCGTTAGCTGAAGAGCCAGATATAACCAGGGAAGCAGAAGGTTTTAATAACTATGTGTGGTGTGAGAGGACTATTTTAGCAAACTTAGAAAAAATGGGTAATTTAATTCCAAAACACACTTTGACTTCTCTGCCTACTTTCTATGATTCTATGATTTGTGTACCAGAATCAAGTTAACCCAGGCGTGCATTTACCTCCAGAAGCAACAGTGCCAGGAACTCAATCAGCTGATGAGATGACATTTCCTTCAGGTCTGCTGAGCTGAATGAGCCCAAATCACTCTCTTTTGCCTAAAAGAGAACGGTTACTTAAGTTTTTAATAGGTGTTTTCAAAGCACAATCAGGTGTACATAAGCAGCTACTACTGAGCCATTCCACATAAAGATACTGTTTTATCATAGAATGATTTGGGCTGGAAGGGACCTTTAAAGGCCATCTACTCCAATCCCCCCACAGGGAGCAGGGACCTCTTTAACCAGATCAGGTTGCTCAGAGCCCCATCCAACCTGACCTTGAATGCTTGCAAGGATGGGGCATCTACCACCTCTCTGGGCAACTTGTGGCAGTGTTTTACCACCCTTATTGTAAAAAAATTTCTTCTTATATTTAGTCTAAATCTACCCTCTTGTAGTTTAAAACCATCACCTCTTGACATATTGCAACAGGTCCTGCCAAAAGTTTGTCCTCATCTTTGTTACAGCACCCCTTTAAATACTGAAAGGCTTCAACAATTTTTATGTGTGCAGGATGTTACTAGAAGGGGAAGAAGGGCTTAAGCTACAGTCTGACATGTGGTATTATTAATTTCAATTTTCACTAGATTTCTCTACACTGATCTTTATAACTCCACTGTCCTTCTCTAAAAGTTAAGTGAAAAAACCAAAGTACTTTTTCTATAAAAAGTAATACAACAAGAAAGTTAAAGATCACATACAAGTACAGTGAAAAGCCACAAAGTAAACAAAAGGAAGTTATGCAGAATGGCCTATAAGTTGTACGAGTTTTATGCTTAAGCTTATGAAATAATTGTATGGTATTAGTTACTTATTTTCATTTGCATATTCCAGGTTTTGATGAGAAATGCATACTTGGTCCAGTATGACATGGGGGAATTACTGCTCTTACAATATAATCAGAAATTAAGAGATGCCTCGGGATTTGTTTTTAAAAAATCAGTAATATCAGAGTTTTTTTAAGTATTCTCAATTTGGTCACTACGTACAAAGGCTGGCTGTGTGCACGTGCCTTGTTAAAATACATACTGCACCTCATGTGCAGAAGTCACAGCAAATCCACAGCCTTATGATGAAACACCAGTCTACAAAATGCAAAATCCCTGTCAGCCATACTATTGCCATTGATATATTCTCTCTCCTCAAATGACAGATTTCCAAAGAGAACAGCTCACTTTCAACAAAGAAAACTAGCTTTTCAAGATAGAGAAACCTCAGCTTCCTTTAACCACTCACTTTAATCCATCTTTGGCTCAAGGCAACACAAGCATTTGCCAGTGTCATATCATACCTGTCAAATATTAAAAAACAAAGGATCATGCTTAGGAAACACAAAAAACTCCTGTAATATTTTAACAAGAATGCTTAGAAATTATTTTTGATTGACTCCACAACTGTTCATTGCAGGCTTCAACTCAATATTACAACAAAATTTACAAAAGATCTTTCATAACAGAATGTATTTCACTTTCAGTTAGAAGCACTTTGTGCAGAGGTGACACTATCCCTTCATTCCATACACTCTGAGCATACACTTCTGAGCATATATGCCAGTACATGTATAATAGCTTATAGCTGAAAATACTGTAACAAACTGCCAGAAAAAAGAATCTTTCCTTGCAACTTTTGAAGTAAAATTAATTTCTACCAGAATAAAAAACTTAGAATACTGACAGTAATATTTAATATTTTTTCTCATATATATATATAAATATATATATATATATATATATATATATAAATTTCTACATAATACTAGGACATTTTCTAGTAAAATGTTGGTGGGAAGACTTTTGTCCTGTTTACAGACTGCTTCTGAGCAATTTGGAAAAGAAAAAGGTGAACTATAAAGGAATGCAGCTTACGTAGGCTTCACTGGTGGCATTCCTGGAGCATGAAACCATGAGTTCCAATCAACTTTATCAAGAACATCTACCTACAGAGCAACACAAATTTTAAATGTTATTTTTAGAGAAAAACACCCCTTGAGAGCCAGTTTCAATAATTTTTTTTAAACATCTCTCCAATTAACTTGGACATTCTGTACTGATTACTTCAAAACAAAATCCCCTTCTAGAAAACAAAAAAGCACAAAATGCAAATTCTTCTATGTAAGATGTGAGGCTACATCATGTTAAGATCTTCAGACAAAAAAAGAAGAATATGAAGAACTGGTCCTTAAAGATGATAATTCCTGAGCTTGCCATGTTTTCACATAATAAAAATGTTTCAAGCAATTAGTCTTAAATCCTACCCTACCTTATCCTTGAAGTAGGAGTACAAAAACATCTTCCAGTCCTCAGTTACTATGCTCTTATAAGCAAACTGCTGAATATAAGCCTTCAAGAAGCCAATGAAGATATCTACCAGTTAAAAAACACAGTTTCAGTGTTTGAAATAAAAACAGGAAACAATAATATATGAAGTCTAACACCCACCTGGTCCTCCAAGAAGCTGTTCAAGGTAAAAAAGCAAAGCAAAACCCTTCTCATATGGAACAGATGAATAAGCAACATCAGGATCTACTTCACTCAGATTAGGGATGAGGTTTGTTAGAGGATTTTTATCTCCAAGAGTATTTATCTGTGACAAAGAGACAAGAAACTACAGTCATCTGGGAAAACTAACTATCTTGCAAATCACTAGTAATCCCATTCATAAAAGCATAGTCCACCCAAAATTAAGATGGCCTTCTCTCAAAGCATTCTCATTTTTTTCCCTGAAGTTCTGAACCTGCACAAAAGACAATTTCCTAATTTTTTTTCTCATTCTGTTTTATCAGTGTCTGATCACATATCAAACAGAAAGATGTTAGAATGAATGACCCTGTTTGTCCAGCTATCTCACATCTAGGCAGCTGATTACTGTCACATGTGGAATAATCATGAGCACCTCAGAAGCAGTATTTATCCCTTTACTAAAAAAGTATGTAAACTACTTGACTTCAATGGGTGCTATAATATATAAAATATATATATATATAAATAATATATAAATATAAAATACAATGAGGAAATATTCACAGTGAATCAGGTAAACTGCATCATGAAACTGAAGGAGGGCTGGAAACATCACTGGCTGGAAATCCAAAAACTGAAGTTTAACTATGCTACCTAAACACAAAAATGGCCAACCCTACTATACAGTAACAGATTAGGAATATGCTCAATTACTAACCAGTACACAGGAAAAGAAATCAGTTACTTGCATGAAGCATTGGAAATTCCAGTCATCATGCCTGCAGGTAATTCTGACTAGCTTTCAGCTGCTTACCAGTATGCTAACAGGTAACATTGCAATTTAGCCATGCCCAGAACAACCAAGAGAGCCTGTAAAGATGTTCAGCCTTACTGAGCATCTTAAAACAGTTCCAGAAGCTTTATCTAATCTGAGTACGTTAAGCTGTTGCCTTGGAAAGAGGTCCTATGCACTGGAATCAAAGTTGTTCATCCTCTACTAGGATGAAAGCTGAGTAGACAAGTCTTATTTGTGAGAAACACATGCAATCAGCTTTGTTTTACTTACGTATATGCTTAAACATAAAGTTATAACAGCTTTAAAAATCTTTACCGTATTCTGCAACTCCCTCCAACCTCCAAGGGCTTGGAAGTGCCGGAACTGCTCACCAAACAACCGGCCACCAATCCTGCGTTCCAGGTACACAGTATGGCCCTCATTCAGCCTGGAAATAAATCAATAAAGTCAGTACTGGCAGGGTGGCAAAATTTGTTTCCTTGGTCTCTTTCCAGATGCACTTCAAATTATCATTTGCATTGCACTGAACATCACACCTACCAAAAATGCTCCCATGTTTTGTTTGTTACCAAGTTTCCTGTCCAGCTGTGAGATATTTCATGAGCAATAACCTAAAACAAAGAAAATAATGACAGAATTACCGTTTCGACTCCTCTGGAAAATGAACATCAAATCTCAACAGAAAAAAATCTTCCTTGGATCTCATTTATTGCACTACACTCCCAAATGCTAGTTAGCATTCACAGCCCTGTAACCTTATCCATATAAATCTTATTTAGAAGACTAACAATATCCTACTGAGCCTTCTCCAGAAGTGATTTTGAATGTCCACAATAATCAACAAAAATCAACAAAAACCAATTTCTCTAGTAGCACAGTGCAGGTACCTGTTAATGACATCACATTTCAGAATACTGGATTCATATCAAGTAATAAACTAGGACTGCTTTCACACCTAAGCAACTGATGCAGTGCTGAGATGTTCTAAAATATGAAATGGGAAGAAAACAGTCACCTCTAGAGAGGTGCAAGTTAAAAACTACCCATGTCAGGTATATCAGTGTTCTTGGGATAGTAACTTATTTTTAGTAGTACATCAGTAGAAAGCCATTTGAGAGAAACCAGCATCCAGAGTACGCAACTCTCTGGAAAATAGAAGAATTCACTCAAATTGCAGTGATGATTTTTAGTTTAAAGAAAAACTGTACGTGGTGTTAGTTCTAGTGCACAGACAGGTATCCAGAGGAAGAAGCTCCTGCAAACAATTTCTATGACATCAGTTCAGTTCCCTTTTTTAAACTTTGCTATAGACAGGACAGGAGAACAGCTACTGAGCAGCTAACTTCAGTCACTCCTCTATGCACGCAGGCATCTGTGTTGTTTTCATTTGTTTTTTATGCAAAACAAATACATCTCCAGTTTTCTACAATTTAGAACTAAAATTCACTTAAGACTTTGAGTTACTGTGTTAACCTTTAATTCCCCCCATGAAATAGAGACCACGTCTTCAGATATCTGTCGCAAAGGAAGAAACAACATCAAGTTGTGCTCTACTTGAAAAACTGAATTTATTTTGCACTTACGTTTGACAGAGATCGATCACCTGCCTGAAAAAAACCAAACAGTTGTCAGTTCATCAGTTCAAGTAAATCTTAAAATATACCACCTAATGTACTTTCATGTACCATTCCTAACTCCAAAGGAGGTAGGAATGTTTATAGTTTTTTTTTTTCTAGGGGGAAGGCTAATAAAATTTATGGATTGATGTATAAGCAAGCCCTAAGGAAAAGCTGACATTTATCAGTTACACTTACCAATAGAGTTGGAGTTACAAAAGTAAGACAAGGGTTCTCCATACCACCATAAGGGAAAGAAGGTGGTAGGACCAACAAATCATACTGCCCCCATACATAGGGTCCTGCTAAATCTTCTGCTGTTTTCAGCATAGCTTCAGCCTGAAACAAGAATTCACATTAGTTTCTAACATGACTTCTGACTACAAAAGCTGAACAAGTAATAAGCTACTGATCCCACATTTTATTCTCTTTCACTTTGTCATATCCCACATGCAAAATGAGTACAGGTCTGTACTGATTAAGTAGTAGTTCTACTTAATGCTACTTAAGAACAGCATTTTTTGGGGTGAGAGGTAGAGAAAGGAGGACTATGGATGAACGAAACATTGAACTACTCTGTTCCTTTTCTAGACCCAGTTAGCTTACAACCGTTAGTGTTACAAAACACTTTACAAAACACTTTTTGTTAATTACTCACCTCAGCAAATTCATAGGCTGATTTATCCACTAGCTCCTTTTCAGCCCACACCAGTGTCCTTGGGCCAATCTTTCTGTTGAAAGTAATAATGACACTGAGATAACGTGAACTGGAAATAATGCTATAGAAAATCAACACTAGAAAAAACTTTGGAAACCAAACAAGCCACATACATTCACAGCTCAGAACAAAGAATAGGAAACACATTTACATCTTTTAAAATGCTGTGCAGTCCTAATGTAAAAGCATTATTATGGGCTGGATTAACCCTATGCAGATATACGAGTCTGATACAAACAACCAGGTTCACTGAATCTTTAGGACCTTTTATAACTAGATATGTGACTGTGAAACAAAAAAGAGAGAACTCCGAAGATTTATTATCATTATTATTATTATTTATACTTTGTGCAGATTCACTCACCTACTTTCTAAAGCTCCAACCACTAAAGCAATCAAGTAGCAAGGTATGGGAACCTGATGGAGAGCATGAGTAAAAAAAGCATTTGTAATATGAGTTATGACCACCACTGATTCAGTCCAAGAAAAATAAATATAACTAAAGAAGTAGATTCCCTCCATAGTTTCCTGCCCTATGGTATGCTAGAGGCATTATTTTTTTCCTTTTAGCTGCCTGTTCAACAAAATTAACTAAGCTCACCAAGAGACCCCATGAACACCGCAACTGTAACCCAAAAAGCTGTGAGAACAAGAAAAGCCAGGAGGGTAAATTGAGATTACTACTTCTGGAGAAGTGGAATCATCAGACTACTGCACCACTTAATAAAACTTCATCCTGACAATGTCAAGCTTTAATTACCCGGAGACACTTTTCATAAAAGCCAAAGTTTTCACCTTGGAAAAAAAAAAAAAAAATCTCTATTGTCACAATTTGCCTAATGTCAAGTTAAAAATTCCAATGCTCAGCTTCACTGATAACATCTTGGTAAGCTGAAGATTTGTAGGATCTGTGTTTTAAAACTCATTCCCGTATTACTCAAGTCTGCATATTATTTCTCAAGAGTCAGTGAAGACAAAGTGTTTTGCCTGTTTTAAGTATAGTGACCATTTTCAAAACTCAGCAGGGTTTTTTGGGAATGCCAAAATGACAAGTAAACATCAGCAGCACCCACGGATATTCCAAAGTCAGAAATTTACAATACACTGTATTTTTACAGTGGCAAAGAACCACTGTCAGTCAGGTGACTGAGCTGCAGTAGAGGAAGCTAAACCCAGTTGGTGGTTGGTCACAAGTGGTGTTCCCCAGGGCTCAGTGTTGGGGCCAGCTCTGTTTTAAGATCTTAATCAATGATTTGGGCATGGTGATCACGTGCACCCTTATTAAGGCTGCAGAGTTTGGTGGGATTGTTGATCTGTGTGAGGGTAAAAGCTCTCTGCAGAGGGATCAGGAGAGGCTGGATCAATGGGCTGAAGCCAGTTGTATGAGATTCAACAAGGCCAAGTGTCAGGTCCTGAATTTGAGTCACAGCAGCCCCAGACAACACTGCAAGTTTGTGGATGTGGTTGGAAAGCTGCCAGACAGAAAAGGACCAAGTGTAGATCAACTGCTGGCTGAATATGAGCTCACTCTGTGACCATGTTGCCAAGAAGGCAAACAGCACCCTGGCTTGTATAAGAAATAGCATGACCAGCAGGACTAGGGAAGTGATTGTCCTCCTGTGCTCAGTGGTGATGAGACCACACCTTTAATACTGTGTTCAGTTTTGAGCCCCTCAAGGGCACTGAGGTACTGGAGTGTGTCCAAATAAGAGCAACAAAGCTGGTGCAGGGTCTAGAACACAAGTCTTATAAGAAGCAGATGAGGAAACTAATGCTGTAACCTGGAGGAGGCTGAAGGGAGACTATCACTCTCTACATCTACCTGAAAGGAGGTTGTAGTCAGGTGGGTGTTGGTGTCTTCTACCAAGTAGCAAGTGATAGGACATGAGAAAACAACCAGGAAAGTCTGGGGAGGGGAGGTTTAAATTGGATGTTAGGAAGAATTTCTTCACTGAAGCATTACCAGGCATTGAAACAGGCTGCCCAGGGAAGCAGCTGAATCACCATCCCTGGAGGCATTTAAAAGATGTGACAATTAGGGACTTGGTTGAGTGGTAGCCTTGGCAGTGTTCAGTTAACAGTTGGACTCAATGATCTTAACAGTCTTTTCCAAACTAAATGATTCTGTAATTCCTCAATGCTATCTATCAAAAGCCTGTCTGAAGTGATTGTGAACTGCATGAGTTAGGAATAAGACCTCAGGCATCTGCTTACCAGCCTGCAGTACTTACATTCTGGCTGAAACGGTAAATCTTCTGACTGCTGTCCTCTGGGTCAGGCACCTCTCCATCACGAGCAGCACTCATAAGAGCCACCAGCTCTTTAGGAACAGATATCTGAAAGAAGGTGGTTATGCAACTGTGAGGAACTCAGCTGGCACACAAGATTATAGAATATACCAGAAGCAGCAACAGCCAAAAGAGTAGCCCAGATTCATAGAATCATAGAATTGGCTGGGTTGGAAGGGACCTCAGAGATCATCAAGTCCAACCCTTGATCCACTACCGCTGCAGTTACCAGACCATGGCACTGAGTGCCACATCCAGTCTCTTTTTAAATATCTCCAGGGATGGAGAATCCACCACTTCCCTGGGCAGCCCATTCCAATGTCTGATCACCCTCTCAGTAAAGAAATTCTTTCTAATGTCCAACCTAAACCTCCCCTGGCACAACTTGAGACCGTGCCCTCTTGTCTTGCTTGTTTTTAAGTCCTCCACCTGAAGTAGAATGCAAGGCATATAGAAAAGTCTGTCTTAAAGGTTGGCAACATTTAATTAGCCAAAAGGACTACCAGAAGTTGAAAGTTTCACTATGATTCAGACTACGAACTGTAATGTCGCTTTGGACATCTTGATTTTTGCTTCCTTAAAACACCTGGACTACTTATGCCAGGAATGCAAAGATCTCCCAACTATGTCCCTGAGCATATTACTTAATGCTTTATATACATATGTGAGTGTCTTTTCAAGTATTTTTACTTTACAGTACTCTTTGTTGTGTTACTGTCAGCTTTCCCTATTTAAGAATGTACTTCTTTTCCACTTTTTTTTGCTTTCTTTCTTTTGGAAATAAAGACACATGTGAATGCAAACAAGATGAGATATATAAAAGAAAATGGTAAAGCTGAAGAAGTACCACATGGAAGATAAGCAGGTTTGGAGTTTTACATTAAGCTAAAAGTCAGTATTCTCTCTTTTTATTTTAGGCCACATGACAGCAAGTACAAAAAAATTTTCACCCATTATGGTTGTTCTCTTTATTTAGTCACACATGACTTAGGTTCATCTACCTCTGCATAGTATGTTAGCTTCACAGCAGGTGTGTCTTGGCATGGAAAGATGGCTCTGCAGTGGGTAGCCTGGAGAGGAAGGGAAGAAAATAGAAAAAAGCAAAAACATAACAATCTTTCTAATGCAGAGGACTAGAAATAAATCAAACTAATACATTCTATAGGTAATCCATACAGGCCCTACACAGAATTCATTATCTACAAGCCACTACTTCCTACTGCTTGTAGCAGTTTTCATAGTTAAAGATTTTCTAAAAGAAATAATGGTAGGCAAGACAGATCAATAGCCACATATATTGCTTGCAAAGGTCTGCATGTTCTTTGCTGAGAATACTGGAAAGAGTAAAGCAGCCCTGGAATTAGCAGCAAACACATATTAGTCTCAGCAGTATTCTGACTTACTAAGTGATTTATTTTAGGACCTTTGACACATACAATTAGAAGTTATGGGCTCATGTACTTTTGCCTGTTTGCCTTCCTCTTCAGGTCTCTGGAAACCAAGAGGAATTACAGTGGTATATAAACAGAAGTTTAAAAAAAAAAATTATTATCCACTCAACCTGACACTGGCTGAAGAGAAATGGGTGTTCCTTTCCAGAAGTTTGCTCTGGAGAAAACCACTGAAGAGCTGAAGACTTTGGAGAGCTTTCAAAAGAGATTTCAACAATTGCTTCTTGTCCCCTGAGTAACAAAGAACAGGGTCAGACTGTTTTGATGCAGCTCCTGATCACTACTGAAGTTCTTCTACAAAGACTTATGGAAAGCAGGCCTGCAGCACTGTCTCAAAAGCATTAAAAATAAACAAGTAGCAACAATAAAAATTTTTGCCTTTGTATTATGACAGTAAAATTAAGCTGGTTTGTTTAAATTTTAATGTCCCAAGACAATTCTAGTTTTGTTTTTACCAATGAGAAACTTTTCTTCTCTCTTCGAGGAGAACATGGACTTTAAACTATTTGAATTAGCCACATACATTTAGTTTTGTCACAACTAACATAGTACACAAAAGTATAAAAAAACCCACTGGAAGAAGCAAACAAAGATGTTTAAAAAGCTTAAGAACATACATGCCTTAATAACACAGGATTAGTGTATTTTGTAAATAAAAAAATTAATCTGATTTTATGTATGTTCTGCAAGTATGATCTGTAAGCAGAAAAAATACATTGAAAATAGTAATTACTAGAAAATCCTATTAAAAATAGGGTTAACAAGAAAAATTAAAACTATTCAACAGATTTTATTCAAAATATCAGAACTGGCATAAAGTAAAATCAGCTCTATGCAAGACAGGTATGAGCTTGCTAACAAGAGAACACACAAACACACCTGACAACATTCATACCCAAAAAAATGTATCAAACCCATCACTGGCACCAAAAGAACACAGAAGTACTTGCTTCTGTTATCTGCAAGTTCCAGGTTACACGTACAGCTCTCTGGAATTACCAGTCCAACCACAAAGCAGAACAAACTTCAGCTAATCACAGAAGTTGGCCACTGGATAAGCTGACCAGATATAGATATCTGGTTTCTAAATGGTATTCCAAAGTACATATTTGACAAGAAGAAAGAATAATTTGTATCATCATAAGGCACGCTGCTTACTGAACACTTCCAAACATAACTCCTACTCTTTCTTATCATACTTTTATTGATATTCACATAGTGAAATATACCTCACAAAAGCTTATGCATTCTTACGATCACAAATCGTAACTCCCTATTTGTAGCTTTTTTTCTTACAAGGAAATGTAGCAATAAAAAAAAAAATAATAAAAAAAGCTTAAAAGTCAAACAAAAGAAACAAGGCTTATGTTTCTGCTGTGGCCTGTTTGTTCAGGTACTTCACTTGTTCCATTTCATATCAGATCATAAGTGTTTCCTCAGTATGATATTCCTTTCTCTTCTGGATTATGTCTGTTTCTACGTTGCACCAATTCAGAGAAAAAAAAAATAAAAAAATTGGAAACCAGACACGAGTCTGTAGAGGCAGTAACCAGTTTTGAAAAGAAAACAGTAAGAAGCAACATAGTATATAATCTTATTCAAAAAAAAAGAGGACCTCTACATAGAATGACAGCTTTCAACTTTGGCACATGACAATACCATGGGTTTCCAAGATACAAAGCAAACTGATAAAAAATGTATTGTAATTTAGCAACAACTTTTTAATTCATGCAACCTAGGAGGTAGCTAGTTAGTTCATTTTCCATGATAAGGCCAAAAAGAAGTTTCATTTTTTTAAGAACTTGGGCTTACACCACTGTCAATACAAAAAGACATTTACTATTTGGAAATGTGTTTTTCTATCTAATCCAAGTGGTGACCTACAGTTCTACAGCAATGTTTTATCAGCTCTTTGTAAATCAGCTTTTATCAGTATTTAAGAAAGGAAAACAGGGGCTATAACTCCATATGGGCCTTACTGTAGCAATTCTGATAAAATTCAGGTAGTTGAAGCTGAAAGAATATTAATTATAAGAAGCACTGGAAAAACTGTGGTAACCTGCACATCACTTTTCTACTTACTTTGAAAAGCCATTTTGTACATGATATAAGATCCAAAAAAAGATATTAAGACTCTGAAAGTTTTGGTGGTCAAATGATAGCCCAATGTGAAGTCCATGTACAAGATCATATAGCAAATAAAAAACCCATCCTCATACCCAAGTCCACTTGCAAGCTTGACACAACAACCCTACAGGAGAGACAAGCAGCTTATACAGTGCATTCTGGAAAAGACCAAGTGTAACAAGCAAAATTGTGTACCTTCTCAGTTCAAAAGGGAATGTGATTTCCAGAGGGGTCCCCTTGAAACTGTGCTTTTCTCCAAAAACAAATTTTGCATCTTGTCCATTTACAGTCACTTTAAATACCTGTAGGTCTTTTGTATCCAAAACCTGTAATGAAGCAAATATTACATAGTTGTTAATTATTCAGAATTTCTAACACTCATGAAATCTTAAAGGCATGTCTATTTGAAGAAAAAGGTATTTATCCTTACTAATAAAGATCAGAAAACTGAGTAACTGTGTTGACTTCTGGGGACCAGAATTTTAATATGGCAGGGGAGGGGGAAAGAGGGAGAAAACTAGCTTCTGACCATCAAAGTGGAAACAAGAGTTCATTATGTAAAACTACAAAGGTAAAAGACAGTCACAGGACTTCTAAGAAGTAAGAAGAGTGTCAGAAGAAACCCTGCCAAGGCTTCCAACCTGGGACTGGCTGCTATGAATCAGGACTGCCATGCAACAGAAGGTTACTTAAATAACATAGCATCCCCGAAGGCATCACGAGTAAAGCTCTGGGTTTCACTATTACAAAAGATGCATTTATTAAAAAAAAGCAAAAAAGCACCCCTTGCAAAAGGACTTCATGGAGCTAACAGAAAAATCCCACAAAACCGAAACTTCCCTTTGAACACAAATTAAAGCTGAAAAGGTTTTGGGTTTTTTTCCCATCTTTTCGGCAAAGGGCTGCTCGCTATCCAAGACGCATTTCTCTCCTTCCCTTGCACACCGCGTGACAAGAGGGAAACCCGGGATGCCCAGCGGCAACACGGAGCTGCCCGCCCCAGGGAGAGCAGCACCCTGGGGAAGGGAAGGAAAGGAGTGAAGGAAGGGAAGGAGTGAAGGAAGGGAAGGAGTGAAGGAAGGGAAGGAGTGAAGGAAGGGAAGGAGTGAAGGAAGGGAAGGAGTGAAGGAAGGGAAGGAGTGAAGGAAGGGAAGGAGTGAAGGAAGGGAAGGAGTGAAGGAAGGGAAGGAGTGAAGGAAGGGAAGGAGTGAAGGAAGGGAAGGAGTGAAGGAAGGGAAGGAGTGAAGGAAGGGAAGGAGTGAAGGAAGGGAAGGAGTGAAGGAAGGGAAGGAGTGAAGGAAGGGAAGGAGTGAAGGAAGGGAAGGAGTGAAGGAAGGGAAGGAGTGAAGGAAGGGAAGGAGTGAAGGAAGGGAAGGAGTGAAGGAAGGGAAGGAGTGAAGGAAGGGAAGGAGTGAAGGAAGGGAAGGAGTGAAGGAAGGGAAGGAGTGAAGGAAGGGAAGGAGTGAAGGAAGGGAAGGAGTGAAGGAAGGGAAGGAGTGAAGGAAGGGAAAGGGAAGGAAGGGAAAGGGAAGGAAGGGAAAGGGAAGGAAGGGAAAGGGAAGGAGTGAAGGAAGGGAAAGGGAAGGAGTGAAGGAAGGGAAAGGGAAGGAGTGAAGGAAGGGAAAGGGAAGGAGTGAAGGAAGGGAAAGGGAAGGAGTGAAGGAAGGGAAATGAAGGAGGGAAGGGAAGGGAAGGGAAGGGAAGGGAAGGGAAGGGAAGGGAAGGGGGGAAGGGAAGGGAAGGGAAGGGGGGAAGGGGGGAAGGAGGGAAGGAGGGAAGGAGGGAAGGAGGGAAGGAGGGAAGGAAAACGAAGAGAAAGAAGGAGAGGGAAGGAAGGAGAGGGAAGGAAGGAGAGGGAAGGAAGGAGAGGGAAGGAAGGAGAGGGAAGGAAGGAGAGGGAAGGAAGGAGAGGGAAGGAAGGAGAGGGAAGGAAGGAGAGGGAAGGAAGGAGAGGGAGGAACGGAGCAGAAGGACGTGGGAGACAGCTGAGGGGGAGCGACGCCAAGGTGGTGAGAGAAGACGGAAAGGGCGAGGGGTGAGGGTCCCCTCACAATCCACACCCACCCCGCCCCTCTCCCGGGGATACTGCGGGGACCCCTGGGAGGCTGCGGGCAGCGCCGCCGGGGGTCCCGTTCCCACCCCCCCTTCCCCGCCCGTTACCAGGCAACGCAGCGCCTCGCGCTCGGCGCGCGCGGTGAAGGCCGCCGTGCCCCGCAGCGCCCGCGCGGCGAAGTCCACGCGGCAGCGCAGGTAGAGGTGCCGCGTGAGGCAGCGCGAGGGCGAGGCGAAGGAGCTCGGGTCCGCCGCCGCCGCCATGGCCCCCGAGCTGCTCGCGAGCTGCCCACGAACTGCCGCGCGGTACCCGGCACCTCGGGAGCAGCCCCGCCCACCGCGGGGGGAAGGAGGGGGAGTGGAGGACCAGGGGGAGGGGGCCCGCGCGGTGGCATCTGGGAGGCGTAGTTCCGCCTTTTGCGGGAAGCGGGAAAGAAGCCCTTGTGGAGAACTACAACCCCCGTGGGGCATTGCGGGAGGGGGTGGTGCGTGCCACACCGCCAAGCGTGATTGGTCACGATGATCCAGGGTCTGCCCACCACCAGGCCGTGAGCCGGCGGAAATCATTTGAGGGCCTCTCGGGGAGGGTTATTCGTACAGCTCCTCGTTAGTATAGTGGTAAGTATCCCCGCCTGTCACGCGGGAGACCGGGGTTCGATTCCCCGACGGGGAGGTACAAGAAATTTTCTTTCTTATTATTTTTTGCCCCTGTTTTATTTATCATCCGTCACCGGTGCGGCCTCTATCCTGAAAGCAAAAAACAGTTTTTGGAAGAGTGCTGCGACTTTAAAACAGGGAGAACGTAAGATAAGCACAGCGGGGACCCAGCTGCCTGAGGCGCAGGTCCTGCCCCGACCCTTGCCTCAGGGCTGAGACAGCCTGGGAGCCCCTGGGGCACAAGCTCAGCTGCTTCCCTGAAAGTTTAGGGAAAGCTTTTTTTCGTTTTTAAATAGCTCAAAGAGCTGCACAGGCGTGTTAATTAAACCTTCCAAAAACATGAAACCAAGATGGGGATCAAATCCCCAACCTCACAAAAACGCGAGAGGCAGGAGCAAGGGGAAGAAGGAGAGGTCAGACAGACATGGCAGGAGAGGTGAGGAGGAAGGATGAAGGCCATGTCTCTGGCCTGCAGTAACTCAACACCTTATTTTAATCCTCTAAGTGAAAACTTTGGAGAGCAGGAAGCCTGTGCTTCCAGCACATGAGCCGTCATGGGCTTTCTAGCAAGAGCTTCCCTGCTTGTAGTTGTTTAGTATCATCAGAATTGTTTTGGTTTTTGTTTTGTTTTGTTTTTAAATCCCTCTCCCAAAGGGTACATGGAGCCCGGTATAAACCAGCTGGACTAGAGTGATGTGCAGACAAGCCCAGATAAACCCAGACAGGAAAGGAAGGAAATGTCAGTATGTTTATTGCGGCGTGTATTATATAAAGATGAAAACCTAACCTCAACATTTTTCTTTATGCAATTTCTGAATTTCCTTCCATGCCCACTTCCCTTTCTCAAAATCCACATACATATGTCATCACAAATACAAGGAAACTGATTATATTTAGTAGGCAGTTTCTTTCAAAGCAGAGGATGGACCATAAAACAAGGCATTAAGAACCACCTAGTAGTTCATATGTATTGGCATACAGTCAGGTAATTTCAGCTGTCATAAAACAATAAGGGATTAGAAAAAGCTATCAGTTCAAAACAGAAATATGCTGACAGTGCTTTGCAGGCATAAAAAAAGAATTTCACAAGCAACTCCATACCTGGTTAGTTTGGGTTCCTGTTTTCAGATTAAGCTTGCACAGCGCACAAGCAAACTGCCCAAGGCAAAGCTGGGCTATAGACACCAAGCTTCTGGAGTCCCGGGAAGTCATTCTCATTTATGCATGGGCAATCCACATTCGGAGGAACAAGAAGCTCAGGGCATTGAGCAAAGTTTTAAAAGGGCAGCCTTTTTCTCCCTGAGGCATACTTTATTCTCACCGAAGTCTCCCTCAGGTCAGGGCAAGCTCTTCCCCCTCCTGTGGTACTGAGCCCTTTCCATGCATCCCCATAGTGCCGCCTCACCCCACTCTGCTGCGTGGACTCAGCACTGCTGGAACACCAATGGCAATGCTGGGCAAACCCAGCTCCAGCTTCCCGCACCACCTCGGACCACCACGAGAATTCTGGAGCAATCCATGCTGGCTTCCCCGTGAGCTGAATCCTCAGGAGGTGCCAGGCAAGGGAGCCTCAGCATGAATCCTCCTGCAGTGTTTGCAGGAGGAACGTTTGAGCAGCAAAATCTGGAGTAGGTAACACTGCTAGCAGAAATCCTGCCCTGATTTTGTCTTTAAATGCCTACTGAATTATTGTATTCATGTACAGCTTTCATCCATATCTCTTCTTTCTAGTCACTGGGCTTGCCATCACGTGTGTGTTCTATCATCCTTACCAACAGCCCAGGGAGAGCAGGCATCAGCCTTCTGGCCGGCAGAGAAAGCTGTGGTGAAACTGACAAGAGCAGGCTGGAAAATTAAACTACTGCTTGCAGCCTTGCTGATCACACAGGGTGGTAGCAAAGCAGTGCTGAGGGGTGGTCTGGGCTGGAGGTTCAGCCCGGGTGTGTTAACTGCAGCTTGTTACAGAATCTTATTTAAGCATGTCCAGGCCCTGTGTCACTCTGTGTATTACGTCCTCTGTGTGTTGGATCCATCTCTGTGTATTTAAGTGAGTGTGTTTTACGTTTGCTTTACTCTGCCAAACATTT
Organism: Heliangelus exortis; assembly: GCF_036169615.1. NCBI lineage: Eukaryota > Metazoa > Chordata > Aves > Apodiformes > Trochilidae > Heliangelus > Heliangelus exortis. The sequence continues at coordinate 123,153,595 of NC_092422.1, read as the reverse complement.
TAATTAACTTTTGTCAAGCAGATTTTTGGAAGGCAAAAGTGATTTCAAATGCTGGAAACTGCTTTATGTTATTAGTAATGATGAAATACAAACTTGTGAGCACCAAGAATCTGGGAAGTTTTATTTGTTGGTTACTCTAAGGGCAAGGAAAAAAAGACCCCTTCTAAATTGAATGATGTTAGCAATAAATTAACATTTTAAGCCTAGTTAAAAAAAAAGTTCTTAGCAGTTGTTCTAAGCAGTCCCAGTAGGGAAACTTAAGCAGAACCACCTACTGAAAATATGCTAATTGTGTTTACATTTCCAAGGAAATTAATCAATACACAGGGAGATCAGGTAGAGCAGAACAAAAAATGTTGCTATGAATGCTCAGCAAGGGGTAATAGCAGGAACAGATAATGGCAAATTTTTCACAAGCTTTCTTGCAGTTCAGGTCATCCAACATAATCACGACGAAGTGACAACAGTAGTGGGCTACAAACCCACTACTCAACCTTGATTTTTCTGCAAAGAATCCTGGTGTTTAACTTTCTGGTAAGAGGGGGGGTGAGTGGTTGCCTCTCAGAAGGTGCTGAAACAATCTGCACCAGTAGCTGCTAGAGGGTTCTCATTCCTATTCCATGTTTCCCATGATGAAACAGCTGATCATGTACATTAAAAACAAACAAACAAACAAACAAACAAGCATCCTGGAGGAATTTAATCTTCATTTGTGAAGATTTAGATTGTCATCATTAGTATCCACTGTCAGCCCCAAAAACCTCAGTAAGCCCTTGCAGTTTCCTCTCTGCACTGAGTCTGCCAGCGCATGACCAGCCCTGTGTGAGTGCCAGCCCTGGGAAAAGAGCTGTGTCAGGATGACAGCTGGGTCATGGCTGTCCGTGGCTGCTGCCACTGTCCCTGTCCCACTCTCCTTGTGCAGGTGCTGTGGGGCTGTGTCCTTGCTGTGTCCTTGCTGTGTCCTTGCCACACCAGCCCCTGGGGACCAGCCCTCCCCAGCAGCTCCCGGGCACAGCGCCCATCACAGAGCAGGATGCGGGGCTGTGAGCACAGCATGCCATAGAATCATAGAATCATAGAATCCTAGGGGTTGGAAGGGACCTTGAAAGATCATCTAGTCCAACCCCCCCTGCCAGAGCAGGGCCCCCTAGAGTACATCGCCTAGGAACGTGTCCAGGTGGGTTTTGAATGTCTCCAGTGAAGGAGACTCCACAACCCCCCTGGGAAGCCTGTTCCAGGGCTCCGTCACCCTTACAGTAAAAAAATTTTTTCTGATATTCAACTTGAACCTCCTATGCTCCAATTTACACCCATTACCCCTTGTCCTATCACTGGTCACCACTGAGAAAAGCCTAACTCCATCTCCCTGACACTCACCCCTCACATATTTGAAAACATTGAGGGGTGAGTGTCAGGGAGATGGAGTTAGGCTTTTCTCAGTGGTGACCAGTAATATAATATAATGCCACACACTAACTGCTGCTGGAGTCATTTCATTGGAGATTTCCAAGCTCTTTACACAGGACTTCAGGTGTCTTCAGGTGCTGCACATTGCTGCAGCCCCGCTTGGGCCAGTGGAGCAACACTAATTTAAGGCAGATGGGATGCTGACCTGCCTGCCAGTTCACTAATGCCAGGCCACTGTTCAATCCCAGTGCATGCTGTGGTTTTATGATTCCTCCAGACTAGCTTGGCACCTTTCCATGGTAGCTTATAATAAGGGTAAACTAGTCGTCCACTTTTTAGCCAGTAGCTCTTAACATATTCAGCACTTAATACCTAAGCATAATGATTTACAAGGAACTGTTCAGTTTTGTACACGAGCAACAAGTAATGGATCCGGTTTCTTGGGACAGATAGAACAGAAAATGCTTAAAAGCAGTATCTTATTAATCAGTTATCCTGTATTTAATTTTGAGTAGCTTGAGAGGGTTTATTCTATTTATGTTTTTCTGATAAAGACCATCCCTCAATACTGCCTTCCCTGCAGAAATCAACAACTATTTCGTACAGCTGTATTTCTCCATCTCAGGGGGTCTGTTGAATATCATTTCCATCATCCTTCTTTTCATTCGGAGTGAACCTGTTTCATAATTTTTTCAGTTCCTCTTCTGATTTAAAAATACTTTTGCACAGACAGCAGGTTTTTGTTTGTTTGTTTGCTTGTTTATTTTTTTTTGTTTAACTTCCATGTTCATAGGCATGCACACAGTTTACACTGGTGGAATGGTTAGCCTCAGCTTTTTGGTGCTATGTTCAAGGTATCATGAAGACCTAATGTTCAGAGTCACTTGTATTATTTCAAAACTAAAGCACAGAAAAAACACAATGCACATTTGCAAACGTTAACTTACAGCTTTGGGATACACTATTAATAATTAATTTTAAAGTTGTCACTTGAACTGCCTGTACTTGCATTTCTACACCGTTATTACACAATTTATTTTTACTGCTTCAAGGTGTGTGGTGTGCTCAGGTAAGGACAATTCCCATCTCAGAACCAAAAATCCAGATTATGAACAATTAATCTTCTGTTTATTTAATGCTATACATGTATTACACTAATTAGCCTGCTGGGCAATTTGTTTTTTTCTCTGGCATTTTCTTTGTTAAAGCTTTTGAAATCTCCTGGATGGCAACACTTCCTCTTTCTGGTCATGTTATTTGCATTTCAAAGAGTGGGTTGCAGCATCCTTCTCCATCAGAGAAATCAAGTGCACGCAAAACTTTGTTAACCAGACAGGATTACAGTATATTAAGAAATCAGCTATGTTTTATATGTATGTACAGCTATTATTAGTTTCATAATCTTCTCAACTATCCATTTTAAAAACTGGGAGATTGGGTCCTTTCTGAAGCACTAAACAAACTAGATTATACTGAATTTTAAGCATCCAAGAATCGGAACTGAAACAAAAGGGATGTTATATCTGTTTCACAGAAAGCATGTTATACACAGTTTGCTTAAATAGGATGCAGGTGCTCATCTTCTTGCAGAATAAATTCCATGATCACAAAAGGGATTTTTGTCTCCATTGCTTAAAAGTTTCCAAGAGGAGGTTTCATGTTTGTTTTCACAGAGTTCAACTTTAAGTGACGTTTTCCCCAGACATCCATACAAACTGACCTCTGGATAAATTCAGGGTATTGTTTTAAGGGTGGGAGTGCTGTGGAATTTGCATGGGTCTGGTGCTGACTTTCACCAAGAGATACACACAAACACATCCATCTCCTCCTGCTACCACATGAGGCAATGGCTTCTGGTAAGTGTAACATGCAGTAATGAGGTTGCTTTTGAACTCATAGATGAGTCAATAGTGTACGTCTGTAGATCAGTAGGTCGGATTTCCTTTAGCTAGACTTGGTTATTTTTTTAGTTAGATCTGGTTCTTTGAGCCTTCTTTCATTCTTTGGGGAGAAGGTACAGAGCTTTTGCATGTATTTATTTGGATATTTGTCTCTCATGTCATTCAGACCAGGAATGGGAACTAGAGCAACAACACAAGTAGGAATTGTGCAGGAAAATACCATGTTACCCAAAATCTTCAGCAAAAAGAAGTCCCATATGTCTCAGCTACAGATACCTTTACTCAAGAATGTGAGCAGAGAGGAAATATTTACTAAACAGCAAGAACTTCTACTACAGTTTTGGAAGAAAAACTTAGGTATGTGCTTCCCTCTTTTCAGTCAGCGTGACAGTGCCCCTCTGTGTAATTTCTGTGGTTACAGAAGGCGTGCTTATTTCTTCTGCCTGGCTGACTGCATTCACATCATCTGTTAGCACAGCACCAACCAGAGAACATTTTCAAAAACCACTTGATTTTACAATTCTCCCCCATCTTGTGCGTAGACTTGGAGTGTGATCTGAAGACTTTGTGTTAGAGCAATGTTTATATTACTACATATACCCATATGATGTTGCCAGTCCCTCCAAATTTCAAAGGCTTTGTGGCTGGCATACAAAGATCTCATGTTTCTAAATTGGAATTTCCTTCTGTGACCCTTCTGCTATGCTTTGCCTGGTAGCAGCACTGGCTTCAACTTCTGGTGGTCAAGCTAGGAAAATGGAGTTGTTTCACAACAGTGCTTAACAAACACTCCCTTTTCACAATAAGAAATGAAAGAGGTTTAATCAAACGATATTATAGAACAGGAAAAATGAGAGAAAGAAAGCAGAAGAATTATCAACAGAGCTGAAAAGAAATACTTTCTCCAAAATTGCTGGAAGGCAATGTGAGTCTGTGTCACTTCTCAGTGAAGTGACACAACCACTTGCCCACAGTTTGTTGTTCTCAAACCCAGGCATGTCTTCATTTATCCCCATTTAGGCTACTGGTTATCAAGTCCACCATTTACTCATCGGTGCTGAGCTGCTCCCTGCAGTTCTCTTCATTAGTCTTCTCTGTATGTTATTCCTTTGCCCCAGAGATCTCAGCTCCTTTGCAGGAATACCCACAAAGCCCACACAGCATTCTTGCCATAAAGGGAAGACTCCCTAAATAGATGTAATACCATGTTTTCCCCCTTTGTCTTCAATGGGGGTTCCCCAAGCCTGAGAACAACTGGAGATGATTACCACAAGTGTAGTCAGCTTTTCACAGCACGGGCAGTCACTTTCATATTTCTCTCAGAGCTGGATTTTTGTGGTAGCTATTTCATAGCTTTGTGCCTCTCCCCCAACTTATTGCATAACATGCGACATAACACGCAAACTTATGAAGCCTGCCATTCAAGTGTCACTGTCCTCACTAAAAATCTGTGGAGCACACAATCCATCCAGGTTTCCATGCTTGTAGTGCTTTCATCAGCGGGACTGATCTCTGAGATCAAGACAAGAGGGCACGGTCTCAAGTTGTGCCAGGGGAGGTTTAGGTTGGACATTAGAAAGAATTTCTTTACAGAGAGGGTGATCAGACGTTGGAATGGGCTGCCCAGGGAAGTGGTGGATTCTCCGTCCCTGGAGATATTTAAAAAGAGACTGGATGTGGCACTCAGTGCCATGGTCTGGTAACTGCAGCGGGAGTGGATCAAGGGTTGGACTTGATGATCTCTGAGGTCCCTTCCAACCCAGATGATTCTATGATTCTATGATTCTTCTCAACCCATCCTGTGTAACCACAGGCAAGTGACATCGCTACACCAAGATGTCTGTAGCCCTGCTACCTTCTGTGCAGGCACAGCTCCAAAACTGTGAAGCAGGACCTTCTTAGGAAAGGCGATGCAACCTCAGGCAAGGGCTCCTGTTAAGGTTTGTGCAGAGCCATTCTGGACCATGAACTACAGACCTTGCCCCCTCTTGCCCTCTGCTTCCCTGCTGAAATGTGTGGGGGACAACCCCAGCCCAAGGGGGACTGCATCCTTGCTGCCTGAGGCTGGTTGAGTTCAGATGGCTGAGGGCTGACTGAGATGATTTTTCATTGTACTCCACACATGACATGAAGGAAAGTCTTTTCTGAGTTGTCTGGAATCATCTTCAGCAGAGAAAAAGTTTCCAAGAAGCCAGAGCTGAAAATTCCAACTGAACAACAATAGTGTTGAGATACTGGCAGGCCCTCAGGTGTGTTAAGAAATACTGCTTGTAACTGGTGGGACTTCTCTGAAGCTGAATTCTCTCAACCTGGCCCCTCACCAGGATTCCTGTACACCTGGATTGAAGAAACAGTGCAAAAAGGGTCTCTTTTAGCAGGAGCTGGTGTCATTTCAGCACAAATGGTCTCATCAAGGGGAAATAATAGGTTTGATTTTCTTCAGAAGACATATTAAAGTACATTTATTTTGTAAGAACCTGACTTGTACAGGCAGCCTCTTTAGCTCTCTGGAATTTAATTTCAGGCACTTCAGGGTGTCCAGGGGGGCTGTGTCTTCTCTGTAGTTCTGGGAAGTGGGATGTGTCAGGACCACTGGTGAGACTTGCCTTCACCCATGCCCTCTGTGAACCAGGAGACCAAGCAGTCAACAATGAAGGATTTTGGCTTTCTTGAGGAATACAGCAGGCACCCCAGCTCCTCAGACTGGCACCTTTCACCCTCCTGCCCCCCATAGGTCAGGGTTGGGCTGCAGGGTGCACCCTGTAAGGCTGGCAGGGGATACCCCAGCCACCCTCCAAGCAGCCCCCTGGCCACTGGCCACCTCCACCCAGGTGGGTCTCAGAAGCAGTGCAGACAGACCACAGATGGTCTTATCTCAAAATCACTTATAACTCTTTAAAGTATTCCCACCATCCCTCCCCATCTGCACAGCACAAACCTTCTCAACGTCATTCCACTCCCAGAATTAAAAAAAAAAAAAAAAAAAAAAAAAAGTATTTCTACTGAGAGTCAACAGATTTCTTTATTTCATTGATAGTTTTTTTCCTGTCTGATTCTCCTTATTAGCTTACCAGCAGCTGCTGGCAGGGTAAATTTTACACCAATCTGTGGGCTGCTAGAGGGAGGCTAAAACTCCACTAAACACCTCAAATAAATGAACAAACAAGCAGGCACAATTGTTTCCCTGCTTCCACTGAGACAACAATGTATGTCTTAGCAAAAGAAAATCCTGCATACAATGTTTGACACTGCACAGCCAGTTAACACACAGCGTGTTAGAAATCATCACCTACAGCCAGTTTGACTTCAGCTTGCACTTAATGTGTAATTGCACCCCATGCCTATACCCAGATGAATCCCTGTGCACACAAAGAGGCACTGGAAGTTTAATTGCCCTTCTGGGATGTGCACCCACCAGCAGGTGAAATTTTCTGGCCATCAGTCCAGCTCACAGGGCATATAGTGCTTGTCCATCTTCTGTTGCTAATATCCAGCAGGATCTCCACACCCCCCCTCATCCCCCCAGATTTTTCCTCCAGTTAAGCTCTGGGACACTCTGGGTGTCTGAGGCAGCCCAGTGAGGGAAGTATTTATTCAGTCTTCCTTTTAAATAAACACTATCAGACCCTAAAAAAGAGGAACCAATATTGCCAGACAAATATACAAAACAATGCAAGAGGCTCAGCTGGACATAGGTACTTTTGTTGCTAAAATATGTAGCTGCACAATAGCCATGGCAGGCTTCAACCCAAGTAATATGAAACAGGTTGTATGTTTATGTGAAGACATTGATAAAAGCTGAGGGAATGTATTTTTTAAACATCTTTTAAAATAGATGTCTATAAAATCACAAGTGGTCTGGAGAAGATGGAGTGGGAATGGTTATTTATTGTTCCCCATAAAAGAACTAGGAGCCACCCAATGAAATTATTGGCAAGCAGGAAAGCAAAAGAGAGCACTTTCCCCTGAAGTTAAAGAGTCAAATGCAACCATGTAAATGATGAAACACATTTTCACAGGATGCCATGGACACTGGGAGGATAAGCAGGTTCAAAAGAGTTTAAAGGCTGTCATGGTTTAATGGTGGGGTGGCAATCAACTGAATGACAGATGCTCTCTATTAATCCCCCTCCTCCCCCTGATAAAGAAAGGAGAGAAAATAAGGGAGAGAGACTTATGGGTTTTAAACTAAACTACACAGCTTTAATGGAACAGTAAAAGGGGCAAAATAAAAAAGGCAAAATAATTAAATATAGTCAAATAGATAGAAAAATGATGCCGTGTTCCCTTCCCCCTTCCACCCCCAACAACCTCACATCACCACCGAGGCTGCAGGGCAGCTCTGGGAAAGTCCAGGCTGGACTCCTGCAGTCAGCAGCAGAAGGGATCTGGAGGCAGGAACACACAGATATGGGCTGGCACGGATCAGGACCACAGGGAGACGAATGGACAGAATCTTCCCAGGATGTTGAAACAAACAGGGACAAGCGAAGAAGGGCTGAAGGGAAGGGCGAAGGGTAAAGGCCAAAGCAAAGGGGTTTGACTCTTGTGACCCCTAAAATTAATACTGAGTGTGATGCATATGGGATGGAATACTCCATTTGGTTAATATTGGTCATTTGCCTTGTCCACTCCTCCCTAAAGGAGGGCTGCAGGTGTGACCCCTTTACTCCCTTTCTCTTTCCAGAGCATAAGGAGATCCTCAGAACCAAGCAGTGGCCTTGGTCCTGCAGACCATTCTTTGTCTGTAACCTTAACATTGAGTGTTATCAGTCCTAGAATCAGACACTGACTGAGAAACTTGCTGTTTCAGCAGGTACAGCTATTTATGAGAGACTTAGATGAAAGCAAAATCACAAGTCTGAAAGTTCGCTCTCTCCTGGTCCAAACCGGGACAAAGGTTATGAAGCCCAATCTAGTAGTGCCTCTAAGACATTTCCAAGTGGATGCAGCTTCCTTCCTATTTCTATAACCTGGGAGATTGTACCAGGGGAAAAATCACTCCATACCTTACCTTACTTACGCTGTTCTCCTTGAACAGACAGAAGGTACTGAGTGAGGTGGGCCCTTGGTTTGAACTCCCTCTGGAGAATCTTAACCAATTTTGATCTTAATTATTTGTTTCCCATTTGTGTATCTTGTGATTTTGACTATAAAGCTTTGTGGGGAAGACATATGGACTATATGCAGAGGGGCCTCTGTAGCTTCTTTGGCTACAACCCATTTAAGCAGCAAGAGACCTTTGAGAGGAAGAAAATCAGTCTGGCTTCCTCCCCTGATGGGAGAAGAGTGGAAAGAGGGAAGAGAAGATTATTATCACGGGGCCCTCACACTTCTTTAGGCCTGTGTTAATTTCCCAGCAGTACAGAAGAGATTACCACATCAGAGAAATGAGTCTGCACAGTTTCAGGCCAAAACAAGCTCAATGGGAGCACTTAGTGTGACCAAACAGATGCCCATCAACAAAGATTACAAATATTTTTAATTCCATACTGTGACTCAGGTTCTGTCCTTCAGTCACTTGTTTATGCTGCTAAGTAAATATTGGTTACAAGAGGAAATTTTTACCCTGAATTTAAAAAAAAATCTTGCTTTTCAAAGGTATTGAATTTAATGGAAAGACATTACTGGTTGAAGTCTGGAAATTTATGCCCTTGCCCTGGCCACTGCACTCAGGGAGCTGGAGCAGTGAGGTGGTGGCAATAGGAGCCAACAGTTTACTGGGTTTGCTTGAGGTTTTGTTAGGAAACCAAGCTTGCACAGACCTAATGTGGTTGATGTAGACATTGCAGCCATTGATCCAGATTATGATGAAAAATTTTGCATAAAGAGTTGTTTAGCTCCATGAAAACTGCAGCGATGATTGCTGGCTATCGCCATTAGGGTGACCAGTTAAGTAATAGTACTGTAATTTCCAAAATCTTTTGCCAAGCAGGTGACACTTGCTTGTCCCCAAAGTAATTTTGTACTGACAGTGTTTAATTCCCTATATCATAGAATCATAGAATTGGCTGGGTTGGAAGGGACCTCAGAGATCATCAAGTCCAACCCTTGATCCACTACCTCTGCAAGGAGACTGTAGTTCAGTCTCCTTTCATGCGGAAGCTGTAGGGCAATATGATACCAGAGACAGAGAGAACACATTTCATGCGGTTTTTTCCTCATGACATAAAAACATGTTAACTCCACCATCACTTTGTGCCCTGTGAATCCACAGTCAGACCAGTGGTCTGTTGGACAAGCACAGATGATGTGAAGCCAAGTTGCACCACATGAAGGCTGATCTCTCATCCCAGCCATGACTGGAAGATGAGCCAAGGAGCAATCTAAGCCAGGCATTCTGAGGGCCAGGCTGGCCCCTTTTTTCCTCTGTTTTGAGGCTGAATGTACCCAGAAGCTGAGCCTCAGTATTAGCATCCTGAAACCAAACTGTTCCAGCAATGCCAAGGGCTTGTGGGATCTGTTCAGTCCCATGCAGTGCCCGTCTCGCTGTCTGCTACAGTAGCTTACCTTGTTACCCAGGAAAATCCTTTTGTAGGAGTAGCCTGGGAATCCTTAAAAGACCAAAGTGGGTTTGCAACATTAGAGACTTTCCAGACTTCTCAGAAATCGACTGCTGTGGAGTGGGGACACCTAATGGCAGGGATACAATGCAAGGCACGGGTATAGCAGGGGTGCAAATGAGCTAAAAGAACAGTGTTGCTCCTCATGGATACAAAGCAAATATCGTCATATTTTACAGGACTTCCACCCTCAACTGTGCAGAATCTTAATGCAATGTCTCCTTTTTAGCCTTCACCTTCTCAAAGGTAAATGAATTATTAAGATCTGCTCACGGAGCCTTCATTTTGAGTTCCAATGTTATAGTAGCCCTTTCCACCTTCTGTGTTATCCTCTGTTCTGCTGACTCTGGTCTACCCTTTTTATTAAACCCTGCAATTTGTAGCTTGTCTCAGAGCAGCTTGTTCAGATTAAAAATGCCTAGGGGCTAGTTTAAATTGCTCACATGACTTCTCGTCAGAAACATTACACACATGTTAAATTCATGAGCCAAAGTAGGCTTGTGTGTGAAGTGCTCTCCAGTTCCCCTTGCCCTTTCCAGGTGGCTTTTTCCTCATATTGCCGCACCTATCCCACATTCTCCCCTGCCTCCTCAAGCCACCCTTCCATGCTTTTGTATGGAAACAAAGAGAATCTCGTGTCTGTAAAATGACATGGAGCAATCCAGTCTGACTATTTGAATACTCAGGATTGGAGTCTGTCCCAATAAAACCTGTCTGCACATAATTGTAATGCCATATGCAAACACAGCTGAAATGAGGAAAGAAAGTGGGGGGAGCCATTCACACATCCAGTGCATTAACACACAAAGGAGGTATTTTTGCCTCTGTTTCTGGAAAGCCTGAAGCAAGAGTGGCTGTTCCCACTTAAATTTTGTTTCAGATTGTCCTCTATTGCTCTCAGTGCAGAGGACAACATAGTGCAGAGAGTAGGACTTCTGTCACTGGTTACTGTGTTAACTTTTCTCCAAAGATCATCCCCATAGGGTCACAAACACCCACTTAAGGCTCCGTTACTCTGCTATGTCAGTAATACAGCCCTCTTCTAACTTCTGCTTCTTCTAGCTTTTTGCTGGAAGTCTAGCAGCTGGTCAGTTTGCTGGTTTGTTTTGGTTTGCTGGCAGGTTTGTTTGGTCAAAACAAAACAAAATCACTCTCAGTGTGTCTGAGACTAGTCACAAAAGGAAGGTAAAAACCAGCAGTGCTTAGCCCAGCTACTGCGGGCTGAAGAAATGATGCTCAGTATTGATGAGGCTTTGAGCAACCTGGTCTAGTGGGAGGTGTCTCCCCCCATGACTAGGGGAGGGGGCTTGGAACTAGATCATCTTTAAGGTCTCTTCTAAGCCAAACTATTCTATTATTCCACGAAACTCAACAAAAATTAAGTAACTTGTAAGGTAAGAAAAATTTTACTAGTGTCTGTATTGAAAGGAAGGCTGTGACAATTTGCACTCCTCAGGCATCATGGAGGATAATGGAGCCATTATGAACAATTTCTTCTCAACGAGAAGAAAATTGTCTGCTAGAGTTCATGCCACCTTAGATTCCAGATAGTTTAAACATGAGATACTACCAGGCCTCCCTTGTTCCACCTCACAGAAAACTACTCCTCCTGCTTATAGTTACTTAGCATACTGTGGTTATTTCAAGCACAAGTGGCAGTATGGCAATTCAATTAAGGCTGTTGTTCATTCCAGCCAGCAGAGCATGGGCAGGCTGATTCCACAGTGGGGAGAGCTGGCTGAGGGAACAACACAGCCACAGCATTTTCACATCTGGATATAATCTGAGTGGTTAGCGCTATGTAAAACTGGGTAGTAAATGGCTTAGAGGCTGGTCCTGAAGGACCATGTCTCCCCCCCTTAGATCTCCATGGAAACTTAGATAATCAGCAGTATTTTTCCTGAAAGTCTATAAATGTGTACCCAGGACATGAGTCATTTTCAGCAGAAGGACCTCAGCTGTGCAGCATCCTTCTCTCAGCAACCTGGCAGACTTCACTGGTCTGCAGTAACACCTACCTAGCTGGTATCATGCCTTGATTCCCCACCTGAATCACCTGCCCTAAGCAGCCTGGGAAGCTGCTGTTGTGCTTTTTTTATCCTTTGATCTAAATCTCTTCCAAAGTTAAAATTCAATTACAGGGAGTTCCCCTCCTGGGAATGTTCCTGCCTCACTCCCAAGATGTAAGACCTCTGCAAGCCCCAGACCTAGACTCTAGACCTGACAGCCCTCCTGTATTCTGTACTCTCCTGCTCTTCTAGCCTTCTTGCTGAGTCAGCAGGTAGCCAAGAAGGCCACGGCATCCTGGCTTGTATTAGGAATACTGTGGCCAGCAGGAATAGGGAGGTGATCATCCCTCCGTACTCGGCTCTGGTGAGGCTGCATCTTGAGTACTGTGTTCAGTTCTGGGCACCTCACTATAGGGGGGACACAGAAGTGCACAGAAGAGCGTGTCCAGAGAAGGGCTCGTGAAGGGCCTGGAGCACAAGTCCTGTGAGGAGCAGCTGAGGGAGTTGGGGGTGTTTAGTGTGGTGAAGAGGAGGCTGAGAGGAGACCTTAGAGCTCTCTTCAGCTGCCTCAAGGGAGGTTGGAGCGAGGAGGGAAACGGCCTCAACTCCTTAGTAACTGGGATAGGACCAGAGGAAATGGATGTCAGCTGCACCAGTGTAGGTTTAGGCTGGATGTTATGAAACATTTTTTCACTGAGAGGATTTTCAGGTGCTGGAATCGCCTGCCCAGGACATTGGTGGAGTCAGCATCCCTGGAGGCCTTTAAAAGGCATTTGGACCTGGTCCTTAAGGACATTGTTTAGTAGTTAGCTTATGGTGTTGATCAAAGGTTGGACTGGATGACCTTGGAGGTCTCTTCCAACCTAAAACATTCTGTGATTCTGTGATTCAAGAAATCTAGGCTCAAAGACATCCCTGTCCTTACAACAGCTTGATGGCTGAGCGGCTCAGAACTGCAGGCTGTTTGTCATCACTCTGCACCTCTTCTTATTTCCCATGGCACTTTCTTCCACATATTTCCCTGTAATCATTTCTGTAACCTCGCTGGGACCAAATGCTTCCCTTTACTGAGCTGTGGAGAAACCCCCCTAAACTGCTCCAATATATGACCATAACCAGTGACGGCTACTACTCACTCCCCCAGCACTCCCATTCCCATTGCTTTCCACTATAATGAGCCTCCCCTTTAAAATTAAATGATGGGAATTATGGAAAGTTCTTTTCTATGCAACCAGCAAGGGACAAGCATGTCACAGAACAACTTGCTGTCGAGGACAGGATAGCAAAGGATTAGTTGCAACATAGAGCAGCAAGCTGGAGCAACTGCACATTAGCTGGAGAGTTACTGATTCTAAAGGAGGGTAGCTTAATTTCTTCAAGGACAACAGTTTGATTTAAGGCTGATAGAATTTTAATCAAAAACCCACAAGTCATTTTCACTGGAAATGGGACATTATTTGTTAGCGAATTAAAGTAAACAGTAATTTAATGCAGCTGAGGCAGTAGAGCACATGTTTCCCTGGCATGCTTGGTTGTAAAAGCAATCTGGTGTATTGTATTGCCAGGTACTCAGAAATGTCTGTTGTTCACTGTTGTATTAGTGATTCTTTATTTGGACTAAGCAAAGCTTCTACACAAAACTACACAGAGAAAACCAGATCCTCTCCTAACATAAATCATGTTAGAAGGAAATAAATTCCAGCTACCGATGTCCTACCCAGTCCAGCCTCAACTGAGATTTCTTGATGATAGCCAAGTGATGCCATGTAGACATCCTGCTTTCTGGCTGTACTTAGTGTTGGATAGCTGAGTATTTAATAGAAAACTTCAAGAAATTGTTACTACATTTGTAAAGTGTCAGAAAGAGCATTTTAAGAATTTACAAAAGCTGACTGAGAGTTTGTAAAGACAGTTGGTGTCTGTGTGGAGAGAAGACAGTCTTCAATAGCCATACATCTTGCACTGAAGTACAGGCCAAAATATTCTTAATGCCTTTGCAGTGTTACTATTAGATGCCCCTTTAATTCATGTTTATGAATATAGACAGCAGAAGTTATTTTATTTAGATTTTTTATTTACTGTGTGACTATTGCACAAATTACAACTCCCTCTCCATACTTTTCAGTATGCATGCCTCCCTGGAGAGTCATACTATTAAAATTTCCAGTTCACTGGATAGTGTTGTGTACATCCAAAAAATTTATAACCTAGTCATGTTTTTGTAGGAGGTACTGACTTATTTGGATTTGATGCTGTGTTCTATATAAAAAAGTATTTTATATTTTGGTGTCCTGATGGTGGCAGTAGGAGATTTTACAACAGAGTTTGCAGAAAACAACGATCCAGCAGTAAACAGCCTCATTATGCCTTCAAGAGGAAGAGCTGCCTAACACATCATAAGGTGACTTAGTTTGTGCCCTCCATTCAAACACAACCCAAGTGAACATTCCCATTTATGCACATCAGATAAATAGCAAGTAACCTTGAGCTCTTCAAGAAGCACTAATAGGACTCAGCATTCGCCTGAAACAAAGAAATTTCCCTTAATTTTTTTTAAAGAAGAGAAAGAAAGACGTGTAACAGAAGAAGAAAGCTGCAGACATGGGACTCCTGCCCATGCCCTTCAGACGGACGAACACACTACACAACAACCATCTCCATGAGCACTTTGCTGCCCATGTCAGGGTACAGCTGCTCCTTGGGGAACAGAAGTTGTATCCACTATGATCAGAGGCTGTCTCTTGGTGACAGTGGGCAACCTGTCACCACGCATGACTTGTGTAGGAGGCAGGAGCGAACCAGCTGTGTTGCAGACATGCAGCACCAATCTCACGCTCTCTCGACTTTATCACCTGCTTCACAGCTTGCTGCAGCCAAGTCTTGTGAAAACAAGACCTTTTTTTTCCTTCTCCCTCCTTTTGCTGTGTTCTGTGTGCTCTGGCACCATGTCTAAATTCACTCACTTGACTCCCTGTCCAAGGGGACATGAGGTGGTTGGGACATCTGCGGCCTGGATTGGGTCAGCCCCAGTTCCCAGGCTGAACATCCCCAGCAGAATCAGCCCCTCTTGGAGGTGGGAAAGGAAACACACTGGGTCCTTCACTACCCAGGACAGGCAGCAAGGGTGGCTCTGAGCTGCACCATGACTGTGGCATTGTGAGGATCACAGGTAGCAAGAGGCACCACAGGTGACCTCGGTGGGGTCTTGGTGCTCTGAGATGTCACCAGCAGAGGCAATGACTGTCTTGGTCCTGCAGAGTTTACAGTTGCCAATGCATCCACAATGCTATTGGGCAAGGACTAAAAGGACAAAAAAAGCAGGGAAGCACAGGTTCACACAGCAGCCATGTTGGCTAGGAGCAATTAACGAGAGACTTAAGCAGCTCAAAAAGTCTCTAGATTTTTTGCCCTTAAAAATTAAACCATGGTAACTAAAGTGGTAATAGGGCTTTAAGAGAGAATGAATAAAAAGGAAAAAACACCTCTTTCCACTAAACTGCCAGAGACTCCTTAAAAATTATGTTACAGGAAATGAGTGCCTGGAGGTGGAACAGAATGGATATATTCACTGCCCCTATCAC
Source organism: Heliangelus exortis (assembly GCF_036169615.1). Taxonomy (NCBI): domain Eukaryota; kingdom Metazoa; phylum Chordata; class Aves; order Apodiformes; family Trochilidae; genus Heliangelus; species Heliangelus exortis. Next base: position 123,138,134 of record NC_092422.1, on the reverse strand, counting down.
AGAGGCAGACTCTGCCGCACAGATCCTTAGGAAGAGAAGTTTTTGGCTGCCAAAAGTCTGATCCTTAGCCTGCTCTTACCCTGGTGTAAAGGAGAAGCAGCTCCACAGGGAGCTCAGGGAGTTAAATCTGCTCTAAAACTGATTTGCACAAGACCTGAATCACCCTTTCTCGTGCGGAACTCAGAATAGTGAGCTGAGATTGGTAAAAGAGCTGCAGGGGTCTTGTTAGAAAAAGTGACCTCAAAGAAAACTGAGATACTACTAAAAATTAAACAAAGAGATATAGTCATAGACCTTAGCAGCTGGGAACATGCATCAGCTATTTTTTTTCACAGATTGAAACCATAAACCTGTAGTAAGGCTATCAGAAAATGAATTTGGAGCATTAAAAATTTATAAAGCCTTTTGAGTCCCTAGGAAGATCATTACTAGGCAACATATTGCTGTAGTTCCCGTCACAAGGCACTGGCTTCGCATCGGCCAGGAGCAGAAGAGGGAGATGTGCCATAAAGTGCCTTCGGAAGAGAAGCTCTTTGCCACCACGAGGGGCATCAAGGCAACAGGAGTCTGCTGAGACACATAAGGTGGAAGGACAGAGGTCTCCCGTTATCAGCATCCCTTAGGTTGAACCACAGACAGCCTGATTATTTCCCACATTTGCTTCTGAGTGTAGCTTTGACCTTTCCCTTAATGCAAGCTAGCTCTTTCTCCCTCTACTCAGCAGGTTGAATTTGACTCAAAATGCCCCATGGAAAACACTTCAAATGAACGGGTTCCATAAAATTTCTTTGATTCCATAATGGCTTAGCATTTCATAGGTACCACTACTAACATTGTTCAGCATGACTGCCTTTTTTATGGTGCATGCAGTTTTCTCATTTACTGCTGGGTGGTATTGTGGCAAAAGCACTCAAGGGGCTCGCAGTCTCCTCAAGGCTCTGCCTTCCTCTTTCAGCCGTAACACTGAATGTGACACTTTCTCCGCGATAGTTTCTGTAGTTTTGAGTGGAGGAAATAATATGCTGCCTCTCAGAAGTATTAAAAAGCTCCATTCTTTGTATTTATGATGTGCTTTCTGTTCTCAAGAAAAGGTGCAATGTGCTGTAAATGCAAATTATTAGTAGTTATGACTCCTGTAAATAAAAGAGAATTTTTATTTGGCAGGTCTCAGATGAAGTGGAACGGTCATGTCAAATATGTGCTGTGTTACTAACAAATTGGAGAAAGGAGAAGCAAGACCCCAAATCTGTTGGGATTGATATCAAATCTACACACAAATGCACTGGCAGAGGTTAGGCTTAGACTTAACGCTCTGCTAAAAATCAGATGGGATTTGTTAGGCTGTTGCTCTCTCAAACAAGATTTATCTCCAAAAAGCTGTTTTATTTCTGATGTCCTTATATCTTTTGCTTTATATTGTGTGGGTTGTTTAAATATTTGTGTGCTTTCAGGAGCAGCAATTTCATCTCTCTAACAGAAAAATGTTGCAGCTGGCAGTGGCTCTGTGCCAGTAACACACAGGATGTTGGAGCAGCCCTGTGTTCAGTGTTCCTCTGCCCCAGCAATCTGGATTATGTTTTTGTAAATTCATTTGATCATGGCACTCATGAAAATTACAAATTAACATCAGTAAGTAGGAGCTAACATGGTCTCAGTGTATCTTGGGTAATTTTTGCCATAGCTCTTCTGCTTAGCTCAGTCCTTATGAGAGGAGGCTGAAGGGAGGAGACCTTTGCAGCTACCTGAAAGGAAGCTGTAGTGAGGCTGGTGTTGGGCTCTTCTCCCAAGTAAACAACGATAGGACTAGAGGAAATGGCCTGAAGTTGTACCAGGGGAGGTTTAGACTAGATATTAAGAAGAACTTCTTCACTGGAAGAGTCGTCAGGCACTGGAATGGACTGCCCTAAGAGATGGTGGAGTCACCATCCCTGGAGGCATTTTAAAAAAAGTGTACATGTGGCAGTTCAGGATATGCACTAGTGGGCATGGTCATTTTTTTTCTGGGTTGGCAGTTGGACTCAGTGATCTTAGGAGGTCTTTTCCAACCATAATGATTCTGTGATTCCTTTCTCCAGATTATACGGACTGGCACTGGTGGTGCACCAGGAAAGAAACTACAAATGCTACAAGAACTTTCTGTAACTTGAGACTAGCATGAAACCCAGTCAAGCTCCCTAGAATGAATGGAATATGGGATTACAACACTTCAGTGCAGTGATATAGTAGCAGACCAACTATTATTAAGGTTTCCATTAAAGCCTCAAGCATATAGGAATATACTTAGCTACATCCCTACTCTGCAATGCCTTCCTGTGCTAGTTTAATCTCCCTCAGAGGCACAAACCTGTTGATTGCCTTTGTTTATGCTTCAAGTAAATAGTTGCTCTTGCTTGTGATTGTAAGATCTGATCCTTAGATGAACACAGAGTTGGTGACTTAAGACCAATACAAGGTGTAAAAATGATGCTACTTCGACCTGCAGTACTAATTTCACACACACATCCATCACCTTGTTCTGGTTCCGAGCCAGGACACAACTAGTTTCCTTCTGAATAATTTTACTTTTCAGTTAAGTTTCTTCTAAGTAACTGCACTTGCTGAAATTATTAGCATGTTTTTCAGTCAGTGCCTGCTTCTAGGACTATAAACTGATATTGAAGGCCACAGCTTGGTTCTGCTAAATTTCTTATGCACCGGAAACAAAAGGGAAAAAAAGGTTCACATTTGTGACCCTCTCGTGGTGAGGACTGGACTGGGCAGGTGACCCAAAATTGACCAAAAGGAAGAATTCCACCCCATAGACCTCATACTCAGTATGAATCTGAGGGATCATGAGACTCAAGCTCTCTTCATCCGTGAGTGATAATCCTGGGAGGGTTCAATCCATTCTTCTGCCTCTGATCATGATCTGTGCATTCCTAAGGCCTGTTCCCATCTGTGGCTGACTCCAGGAGTCCAGTCCTGAACTTTCCTTGCAGTCACAGGGGTCACATGAGCATCACTTGGAGAGGGAGGAGCATGATATTAGATTTGTGTTTTAGTACTTATTTCTTTCTTTGTGGGATTTTTTATGGTTGGGTTTTTGTTTGGGGTTTTTTTTTTTTTTTTTTTTTGTGGGTTTGCTTTGTTTTGTTTTGGTTTTGGTTTTGTTTCTTCGTTATTATAGTTTTCATTAAAACTGTGTAGTTTGGTTTTCAACCATAAATCTCTATCCCTTATTCTCTTCCCTTTTCCTTTCTGGGAAGGGAGAGGGGTTAATAGAAAGCATCTGTTATTATATTAATTGACAGCCCAGCATTAAACCTTGACACATAGTCTTTTGTTTTTAACCACTTTTGAAAGTGACTCACTTCTGCACTGGGAAAAATATTAGTCATCTTGATAGTTTTTGACAATACTGAAAGACAACACCAACAAAAACTTAGCATCACGTGGCAAGTTATCCACACTCTATATTCACTGAGAGGCCATGCCATATATGCTCCAGAAGGGAATCAGGCAAATGGGAAGTTGCCTCAGTGAAGCCATTTACACCAGCAAACCATTACCTCACAGTGTGTAAATCCAGGTGACACTCATGTAACTGACCTAAGAAAAACAGTCACTTGTCCACTGAAGAGCTGTTCATTAGATTAGAGCAAGAGAGATCAATAGAATCAGCTTTCATCTGCATTTTCATCATGAGAGCGTACAGGAAATTAAATGGAATTTGATGTAACACTGTAATGCCATACTGCCATTTATTTGTATGGTAATATTTTATATAAAGCATTCCCCAAAGTTTAGCCTGTTAGTTCATTTGGATAATTGAACAACTAATGCTTCCTCCCCTTCCTCCCTACCCTCTCTTCCCTCCTCTCAGAAAGAAAAAACAATCAGTTTATTAATTATTGGCTCCTACTGCAGAATAATTCATGCTCCTTTCCATTGGCAATACCCAAATGTTCTTATCTGCTTGAGAAATATATAATAATAAAAGGCTGAGAAATAGAGGCTTTTTAAAAGAAATCACAGGCTAAAAAACATAAGGCCTGCAGAGACCAGCGCACTTCAAATATTACCATTGATCTCAATTTCTGCGACAAGCTAAGTAAATCCATCAAATCCAAATATCTCTATACTCTGGAATCAGGCTCACCTTCACTCCACAATTACTGTTCCTTTGATTTTAATGGCCAGGACTGTTGGCTGGATCACGTCCACCTTCATAGAATCATAGAATCATAGAATCCTAGGGGTTGGAAGGGACCTCGAAAGATCATCTAGTCCAACCCCCCCTGCCAGAGCAGGGCCACCTAGAGTACATCGCCTAGGAACGTGTCCAGGCGGGTTTTGAATGTCTCCAGTGAAGGAGACTCCACAACCCCCCTGGGCAGCCTGTTCCAGGGCTCTGTCACCCTTACAGTAAAAAAATTCTTTCTGATATTCAACTTGAACCTCCTATGCTCCAACTTACACCCATTACCCCTTGTCCTATCACTGGTCACCATAGAGAAAAGCCTAGCTCCATCTCCCTGACACTCACCCCTTACATATTTGAAAACATTGATGAGGTCACCCCTCAGTCTCCTTTTCTCCAAACTAAAGAGACCCAGCTCCCTCAGCCTTTCCTCATAAGGGAGATGCTCCACTCCCTTAATCATCTTAGTAGCTCTGCGCTGGACTCTTTCAAGCACTTCCCTGTCCTTCTTGAACTGAGGGGCCCAGAACTGGACACAATACTCCAGGTGCGGCCTCACCAATGCAGAATAGAGGGGGAGGAGAACCTCTCTTGACCTACTAACCACACCCTTTCTAATGCACCCCAGGATGCCATTGGCCTTCTTGGCCACAAGGGCACATTGCTGGCTCATGGTCATCCTCTTATCTACCAGGACCCCCAGGTCTCTTTCACCTACACTGCTCTCCAGCAGGTCAGCCCCCAACCTATACTGGGACATCGTGTTGTTCTTCCCCAAATGCAAAACTCTACACTTCCCCTTGTTGAATTTCATCTTGTTCCTCCCTGCCCAACTCTCCAGCCTGTCTAAGTCTCTCTGAATGGCAGCACAGCCTTCTGGTGTGTCAGCCACTCCTCCCAGCTTAGTGTCATCAGCAAACTTGCTGAGGGTACATTCTATACCCTCATCCAAGTCGTTGATGAATATATTGAACAACACCGGTCCCAGTACCGACCCCTGAGGGACTCCACTAGTCACGCCCCTCCAACCAGATTCTGCCCCATTGACTACAACTCTCTGACTCCTTCCTTTCAACCAGTTCCTGACCCACCTCACTACCTGATCACCAAACCCATACTTGATCAACTTATCTACAAGGATGCTGTGAGAGACGGTGTCAAATGCTTTACTGAAATCAAGATAAACCACATCTACCGCTCTTCCATCATCTATCCACCTAGTAATTTCCTCATAGAAGACTATGAGGTTAGTCAAACATGATTTACCCTTGATAAAACCATGCTGACTGCTCTTGATGACCCCCATGTCCTTGATATGCCTGGAGATAGTGACAAGAACAAGTTGTTCCATCACCTTTCCAGGGATGGAGGTGAGGCTGACCGGTCTATAGTTACCCGGGTCCTCCTTCTTGCCCTTCTTGTAGACTGGAGTGACATTTGCTATCCTCCAGTCCTCAGGCACCTCTCCTGTTACCCATGACTTTTTGAAGATGATGGAGAGTGGCCTAGCAATGACCTCCGCCAGCTCCCTCAGCACCCTTGGATGCATTCCATCTGGACCCATCGACTTATGGATGTCCAGATTACTCAGCTGATCCCTAACCCAATCCTCATCTACTATGTCAAACTCTTCATCTATCTTGACTACTTCTGGGGTTAAATGAATCTGGGGCTCATGCGGAAACCCTGCAGGAGTAAAGACAGAGGCAAAGAAGGCGTTCAGCACCTCTGCCTTCTTTATATCCTCTGTCACCAGGGCTCCCAGCTCATTCCTTAGTGGGCCAATATTGCCTCTAGTGTTAGTTTTGCTGGCTATGTATTTGAAAAAGCCCTTTCTATTATCCTTAACCCGACTTGCAAGGTTAAGTTCCAAGGAGGCCTTAGCTTTCCTAATTGCCTCCCTACATTCTCTGACAACAGTCCTATATTCCTCCCAAGTGACCAGCCCCCCCTTCCATGATCTGTAGATTTTCCTTTTCCACTTAAGTTTTCCCAGCAGTTCCTTTTTTAACCATGCTGGTCTCCTAGCTCCCTTACTAGATTTCCTAACCATAGGGATGCTCTGATCCTGTGCTTGCAAATAGTGGTTCTTGAATATTGACCAGCTATCTTGAGCCCCTTTATCTTCTAACACCTTGTCCCATGGGATTTCTCTTAACAGTCGATTGAGGAGGCCAAAGTTTGCCCTGTGGAAGTCCAGGGTTCTGGTCCTACTGGGTATTCTGTTCCTTCCACACAGGATCCTGAACTCTACCATCTCATGATCACTGCAGCCAAGGCTGCCATTGACCGCCACTGCTTCAACAAGGCCCTCCTTGTTGGTTAGTACAAGATCCAGCAGCGCTCCTCTTCTAGTCGGCTTGTCCACCATTTGCATTAAGAAGTTATCATCAATGCACTGGAGGAACCTCCTAGACTGTGAAAAGCTGGCTGTGTGAGTCAACCAGCAGATATCGGGGTAGTTAAAATCTCCCATGAGGACTAGGGACTGAAGTTGCGAGGCTGCTTTCAGCTGCCTGTAGAAGGCCTCATCAACCTCCTCGCCTTGATCAGGAGGTCTGTAGTAGACCCCCACAACTGTATCGCCCACACCAGTCTGCCCCTTAATTCTTACCCACAGACTTTCAACTTGCCCCTCATCAGCCCCTGCACAAAACTCAACACATTCTAGTTGCTCTCTCACATAAAGAGCAACTCCACCACCTCTCTTCCCCGCCCTATCTTTCCGGAAAAGCACATAACCATCCATGGCCACATTCCAGTCATGTGACCTATCCCACCATGTCTCTGTTATTGCTACCAGATCATAACCCTTAGCCCGTACACTGACCTCTAACTCTTCTTGCTTATTCCCCATGCTGCGTGCATTAGCATACAGACATTTCAGGAAACAAACAGAGCACACTGGTGGGACTAAATCCTCCCTAGACCACCTGCCTTCGGGCCCCGGTTCGTCCTTCTTGTGTTTGTCCCTAACAGACCCAGTTTTCTCCCCTTCCCCCTTCACATCTAGTTTAAAGCTCTCTCAATGAGCCCTGCCAAGTCCTGCCCCAAAAGCCTCTTCCCCCTCTGGGACAGGTGCATCCCACCTGCCACCACCAGGCCAGGTGTCTCATATAGCATCCCGTGATCAAAAAAGCCAAAACCCTGTCTTTGGCACCAGTCCCTTAGCCACTCGTTGACCTGTAAACTCTTCCTATATACCTCCCCACCCATTCTTACAGGAGGGATGGAGGCAAACACTACTTGCGCTCCAGACCCCCTAACTAGCCGTCCCAGGGCCCTGAAGTCACTCTTCATTGCCCTTACACTTCTAGTGATGATTTCATCACTGCCAACCTGAAAAATCAGCAGTGGATAGTAATCAGAGGAACCCACAAGATTGGGGAGTTTCCTTTTAACATCTCTAATCCGAGCCCCAGGGAGGCAACAGACCTCCCTGTGGGATGGGTCTGGTCGACAGATGGGCCCTTCTGTCCCCCTCAGAAGGGAGTCACCCACCACAACTACTCTCCTTTCCTTCTTGATTGAAGAAGTCCTAAGGACACGGGGTGACTGACGAGTCCTAGGTGGTTCACTAGGTACAGGAGACCTTCTGGACAGATCGTCCTCTTGTCTGTCTTCTTCCTGATTTTCTGAGTCCAGGGCCTCATATCTGTTTTCTACGGGCACCTGGGGGGATGGTGGGGGTTGGGAGGGAATTCTTCTGCCTTTCCGGTGGGGGACCTGTTTCCATTCTCCCCCATCCACCTGGTCTGCATCGGCTGCCTGATGGGAGGAGGGGCAGGGCTTCACCATCTCCTCCTGGATTTCTTTTGCAGTCGAGAGGGTGTGACTCCACCAGTCAATTTCCCTTTCGCACTCCCTAATACTTCTCAGTCTCTCCACCTCCTCCTTAAGCTCTGCCACCATGCTCAGCAAGTCACTGACCTGCTCGCATCTAACACAGACCCCATTTTCGCTGTCCTCTGGTGCTAACACAAGACTTAAACACCTTGCCAGCAGCCTGGGGGAAGGCAGCCTGACAGCAGTGTTATTACTGTCTTCTCCTACCTAGGTGCAAGCCCTCTCAGCGGTGTGCCCAAGCCATGGTGCTGTCCTGACTCATCCTTCTGGCACACCTCAAGTTGCTTAGAATCACAGAAAATTAGGGGTTGGAAGGGACCTCAAAAGATCATTGAGTCCAACCCCCCTGCCAGAGCAGGGTCACCTACAGGAGGTCACACAGGAACACATCCAGGTGGGCTTTGAATGTCTCCAGGGAAGGAGACTCCAAAACCTCCCTGGGCAGCCTGTGCCAGTGCTCTGTCACCCTCACAGGGAAAAATTCTTCCTTATATTTACATGGAACTGCCTGTGCTCCAGTTTATAACCATTGCCCCTTGCCCTGTTGTTAGTCACCCCTGAGAAAAGCTTGACTTGACTCCTGGCACTCACCCCTTACATATTTATAAACATTAATGAGGTCACCCCTCAGTCTCCTCTTCTCCAAGCTGAAGAGACCCAGCTCCCTCAGCCTTTCCTCATAAGGGAGATGTTCCACTCCCTTCATCGTCTTGGAGGCTCTGGACTGGATTCTTCTGTTCTGCTTCTCCCTCTGATCATGGGTCCTAGGGAGCAGCTATAAACTCCTTCAAGCTGCCCCTGGGATGTGAGCAGTGAACTAGGTGCTCTGCTCCAGGACTGAATTTGAAATTAAAAATTCTAGCAAAATTTGTCTCACAAGATTATTTTTTTTTATTAGAAGAGCACAGAAGCTAGGAGGAATGAGGATTCATACAGCTGAATTTCCCCAAACATTTCCCTCTTCTGCTGAGATATTCCAAAACAAGTTTTGAGGCTTTTTCATGCTTCTCTCAAATTTCTAGATTCTTGATAGCTACATTTCATTGAACAGCACTATCTCAGAGCTGGAACTTGCCCCACACTACTAAAAGACTTGACCATATTGTGGCAAGGTGTAGTCCCACCATCTGCTGATGAGGATGAGACTTGTTGCTTGACAACCTGTGTGGTTTCTCGGGCTCTGTCGATCAGTGTTGCTGCCTGAGAAAAGTCACATCAGGGAATTCCAAGAAGATAATTCACTGCACTGTTCTGTACTACACACTGCTGCACAAGATCAGACCTTCCTAAATGTTGCCTTTTTACCCTATTGCTAATTTTTAATGCAATTTTTAATAGCAATTAACTATGATGGATGCTCTCTATTAGCCCCTCACTCTCCCCAGAAAGGGAAAGGAAAGAGAATAAGGGAGAGAGACTTACAGGTTGGCAAGTACACAGCTTTAAGAAAAACTATAATGATGCAAAGGAAAATAAATAAATAGTACAAATATGTACAAAAATATACAAAATAAATCTTTCATAGCCTCCCTTGCAATAATGCTCACATCACCAATGATGCTGCAAGGCAGGCCCTGGAAAAGTCCCAGACTGGACACTTGGACTCAGCTACAGATGGGAACTGGATTTGGGATCAAATGGATTCAGGAATGCGTGGATCATGATCAAGCACAGAAGATGGACAAAGAAAGCTTGACCCTTGTGATCCCTCAGATTTATACTGGGCATGACTGGTATGGGATGGAATACTTCCTTTGGTCAATTTTGGGTCACTTGTCCAGATCAATCCTCCCCAAAGGAGGGTCATGAGTACGACTCCCTTTCCTCCCTTTTATTTCTTATACATAAGAAGTTTAGCAGGACCAAGCAGTGGCCTTGGTTCTGTATACCATTCTCCAGCAGGAACTATAAACATTGGGTGTTATCAGTCCCAGAAGCAGACACTGACTGGAGAACATGCTGTTAATTTCTGCAGGCTCCATTACTTAGAAGAGACTTAACTGAAATTACTAGAAAGAAAATTAGCTCTCTCCTGGCTCAAACCAGGACACGTGGTAGGGTTGGCCACTTGGGAATCAGGGGGAAAACAGAAATCATTGCAAAAATTAATGGAACACCACAACGGGTTTTGCAAGTTGTTAAAGAACACAAGCCCCGTTAACAACGTTCACTACTTTTTGTAACTCAAAATACTCAGCTAGTGTAGACAGCAGATGATGTATTTGCAACCAGAATATTTCTAAAGCTTGGTCCTGGATTTTGCCTCAAATTTCTGCCTGCATAGCACCAGAAGTATCATAAAAAGGCAGAATGTAGAGGACCCCACAAAGAGAAACCACGACCAAAGCTGGGGGAGTGCTTGTTGCAGGTGGCAAGATGGGAGAGTTTTGCAAACTCCACAAAGGGCAATGTGCAAGCTGCCTGGTTTTGTGTGAGAGCACTGGCCCAGTTAGCGAGTAAAGAGGCAGGTTTATGAAAAAAACCTTGTGATGTTGCTCCAGTGGTGGCTCAGGCTGTGAACAGCAACACTGTTTTTCTTTTCCTTGAAAGACCACAGTATGCCCTTGCTGACATGTAAAAATCTGTTGTAGCTTAGTTTTGGCTTCTTTTGGGAGCTTTGAAACCAGACAAATGTAACTACTCTGTCCACATAAGGCAAAGCAAAAACAGGCAACTGAAAAGTTGGAAGTTGTTCTTCCTGACCTCAAGGAGGGAACTCCAAGCTCCTTTTAGCATGGTGCTAGTTTTCAGTTTTCTCAGTGGGTTGTTTGCATCACAAAGTCCTCCTGTGGGAACCCCCTCCAGCCATGACCCATACCAAGTGGCTCAGGGAAGGGGAGAAGAAAGAGTCATCAACATCATTGCCGAAGCTGCTGGTGGGAAGAGATACCTCACTCAGCAAGCAAGGCACTGTTTGTCTTCAACTGAGCCAAGACATAACCAATTTTCTTTCTAGTAATTTTACTTTTTAGCTAAGTCTCTTCTAAGTGGCTGCATATGCTGAAATTAGCAGCATACTTTCCAGTCAGTGCCTGCTTCTAGGACTGATAACGCCCAATATTTATGGTTCCTGCTGGAGAATGATACCTAGAACCAAGGCTACTGCTTGGTTTTGCTAAACTTCTTATGTGCCAGAAACAAAAGAGAGGAAAAGGGTCACACCTGTGACCCGTTTGTAGCGAGAGGAGGGACAGGTGACCAAAGGAAGAATTCCATCCTATACGTGTCATACTTGGTATAAATCTGAGGGACCGCAAGGGTCCAGCTCTCTTCATCCATGGGTGGTTTCCTGGGAGGACTTGATCTGTTCTGCTGCCTTTGATCCCAATCTGTGTGTTCCTGGGTCCAGTTTTCATCTGCGGCAGATTCCAGGAGCCCAGCCCACGATTTTACCAGGGCCTGCCCTGCAGCCTCAGTGGTAACATGAGCATTATTGGGGAGGGAGGAGTGTGGTATTGGTTTTGCATAGATTTGTACATATTTCTTTCTTTCTTTTCTTCTTTCTTCCTTTCTTTCTTTGTTTGGTTGTGGGTTTTTTCATCATTATTGTTTTCATTAAAACTGTGTATGTTGGCTTTCAACCCATAAATCTCTCTCCCTTATTCTCCTTTCTCTTTCTGGAAAGCAGAGAGGTTAATAGAAAGCATCTGTATAATTCCTGGCCCAGCGTTAAATTGAAATTTGTATCAAGGGGAGTTTTTTCCCAGTGAACAAATACAGCTACACCTACAAGAAACTGCAGCTACTGGCTGAATTGCTGATGCTAAAGATACTCTGATGTTGTGTCCAGAAGTCCAGCCTGCAGGCTGTTACAGGGTTGTGATTTTCTCAGGAGCTACACAGTGAAAATGACGTTTTAGCAGTCTTGAACATTAGGGTTATTCAGAAGCACTGAGGTCTAAATAGGTCAAAACCCAATAAATTCTTAGCTTAAATGCCAAATACTTACCCAGATGGCTTTGGTGCAAACAGAAATTGTCAAGAATTGAGAGACTGGTTGTTTGCCAGTGCTCAGGGATCAAGTTCAGTCTAAGAGGATAGCCAATTCCTGCCATTTCTCCTCACCTTGAAGCATCTTGAGGAAGAGCTGCACTGAAAACCCTGGAGACTTTCTGCAGTATGAAGCTGGGTGGACATGACCCTGGAGACATTTAAAAAGCGACTCGATATGGCACTCAGTGCCATAGTCTAGTGACTGTGGCGGTAGTTGTTCAAGGGTTGGACTCGATGATCTCTGAGGTCCCTTCCAACCCAGCCTATTCTATGATTCTATGATTCTATGATCTGGAAGATTCAGCTCACCAGTGTGACAAATGCTGTCTCTACACCGCAATCTGGCTGGTAGATTCACAGCATGGAGTGGGATGTGCTGGAGGTTGGGTTTTGCTACTGTCAGACTTGATGGCAAAGCCCTCTCACAGGCAGTTGTAGACCAGAAAGGCAATAAATTTAGTTGTCTCTGAAAAAGAGGGAATTTAATGCTCTAATCGTGTCTAGGTCTTATCTGTGGAAATTGGACTTTTTTTCCCAATGTTGAGAAAGAGAATCTAATCAGAAAGGGCCCACTGTTGTCTTTATTATCTCACTGGAATAAAAATTAGACCTCCAGAAGTTAATAGCCAATAAATATCATTCTCTTTTTCACAGGAGTGAAGTTCTCAAAAGTGAGAGGAAGAAATACATAGACTAAACAAGAGCTGATGGCTGGGAGCAAAGAAACATTAAAAAAGTGGAGCATACCAAGGTTCAGCTATGTTGGCTATTTGTCTGAACCAGAGACTGCCTGATATGAAAATACCAGATTGAAGCCTTTGTAAAGCACTGTTTAAAGGGTCTATTTCTTCCACGGGTGAATAGAACACTGTGTAAACACCACTTCATGTCAAAAGGTTAAAATACACAGTCTTTGAAGAGCTGTATCCTATCTGTGTACCAGCATCATAGGAGCAATAAAAGGAAGAGACGTAGGAGTGCAGGTGGATAGAAAAGAAAATGCAGCAGAACAACTAAGATGCATTAAAAAACAACTGACAAACCAACAGTGAGCAAATGCTAAGAAATTTTCAGACCAACAGTTGAGTAGACTGAACTGCTTTCCTCTTGAGATGAGGATTCAGCCACAAAGCTAATGGAAGTGCTAGCATGGCTTCTAACCTCAACAAATTAGCTTAGTGACTCAGGGAAAAGAAGTTTCAGCTATCTTCAGCTGGCTCACCTGCCAGGAGGCTATACCTCTGCAAGCACACATACAAATATAATGTGTGGAACAGAAAAAAAAAATGCTTTTTGAAAAGGGCACTTAATGAATTTGACACATTGGATGGAGCAGTTGTTCTGCTACTGTCAGGAGATTAATTCCTTGCATGCTAGGTTATTGTATTTAATCTTCTGCGGGAGGTGAATTAATCAGGATTAGGAAACATAAACTACTGGTAAAACCAATTTTGCTAGTCTAAGTGTCTCTTCACAATTATAATGTTCTAATTGTTCTTCGAAATCTACTGTAGGGAGTATCTCACCCAATGAATATGCTGCCTAATCTAAAATGGCCCATGGCAACATTTCCTGTTGTTTAAAAACAAAATCAGGAGAAAAAAAGGAAAGAAAGAAAAAAAGGGTGAAGAGGAGAAAGGAGGAGAAAACCAGGAGAAATTTGGTCACACTGTTAATGAACCTTTGAATTGCTACTTTTGATGATCACTTTTTCAGAAAAAAGTAAAATGGGGAAATGAGAGAGATTCTCTCAAGTCTGTTTCTAATACATCTTACTGTCTTAGAAAACTATTCTTAGGATTCAGACATGTGTTCTTCAGGACAGATGTGCTATAAAATACAAATGATGATGTCTTTGTGGCAGAAAAGGTTAAGCCAAAGCCTATTAAAGTCAATAAAAAACTCCTGGTGGTTTCAATGGGCTTTGGATCAGGTGCAAAGTAAGCAATGGGGAACTATGGGGCCTCTGCTCCCTTCCCGGCTTTACAACAGGGGTCCCAAGTGACATTACGAGTTAATTTATGTTTCATGCCTTAGTTTCCCTACTTTTCTGAGTCTTCTAAAGTGCCTACCCACAGGCATAATCAAGCTTAATGGTTCATAAGGTGACCGAAAAATCTTTGAAAGCTGTAAGACTGCAAGGTATTCCTGGTACCCAGGTACCCAGCAAATGTTTTCTTTTATGGCTGATTAAACACCTAATGTTTAAGGTATGAGGGGCTGGTGAGCACAAGTGTTAATAGCAGGTTCCCACAGATTAGTTTTTCTCCTAAGTGGGTCTACTTTGAACTTAATTCCCGTGTTTATTTAGCTGTGCATATGTGTGTGCATGGCGCTGCATGTAGCCGAGGGCCAGAAGGACTGAGCCCCTCCCTGAGGAAGCTCTGACAGAGGATCTGTGCAAATGTGCTTCCTCTTCCTTTCACTCCCCAACCTTAAGGTCAGAGGATCTGGAAAATCCTCCTCCACCCTGTGACTTGATCTGATGATTGTAAGAGAACCACGTTCCCCTGTGCCTTCCTCTCTCCACCCTTCCCCCTTGAAGCCTCGTAACCCTTTAAAGCCTTCTCTAGATTGATGCCTATTGATCCAGAGCTCCAAGGAGGGATGCGGGGGCATTGGATGCTTGTGTTTTGACAGGATGAGCAGCCCTGAGCATCCCAGGTGGGAGGCTGTTTCTGTGACTCTCATGGGCCAAGGCAGCATGTGAAAACTGTGTCCCAAGGGGTGTTTAGGGGCATAGCTTCCAGCTCCAAGACTGACAGGAGGCCAGTCTGGTAAGTGCATCAATTATTAACTCAGTTGAAAAGAGTTAAGTGCTTCTTTTTTTTTTTTTTTTTTTATTTGGATTCAGGTCAGCCAAGTCAGGAATTCCTGCCTTTGGCTTCCAGCTCCACTGTGGTGTGAGGGGCCCCCACAGCAGCTGGTGGCTCTGTAGCCCAATCTCCATGGACAGCATGGACAGGAGCATCAGGGCTGAAAGGGCACCACTTCAGGGATCCCCTCTGGGTGGGTCTCTCTGTGGGTGCTTTCCGACATTCACTGGCACTGCCCTTAAACAACTGCTTGGGGGACTCTTAGAAAAGCCTTCAGAGAGCCCTGGGTTGAAACCACAGGGAAAGGGACGAGTGGCCAGAGAAACATCTCCATTGGCAACTCCACCTTTGGAGAAATCGTGAATCGAGCTCCTTTGGGCTAGAGGTTTCTTACGGGGAAAAAAACCACAAACAAAAAAACCCCAAACCAAGCAAAAGCAAACAAAAACCCCATAAACAACAAAACAAAACAAGAATTAATAATAAAAATATTAAAAATAATTTTTAAAAAGCATTTGAAATTGTTTTCATCTTCTTTCTGGCTCCTGAGACTTTTAGTCATGCCGATTTTTCCTCTACACCGTAAGGGCAAAAAAGTTACTTCTTATTTACAGCTGAAGGTGCCAGGAAGGGCTGAGGCAGAGTGACAAGCACACTGGCTGCAGGCAGAGAGTAAATCCATGGGCACAAGTGCACGGTGGCCATGGCCTCTGAGACTCAAGATGGAGACTGTCTTGCTCCGATGGCAGCCCCGGGCTTGCTGAAGGTGAGCAGAGCCAACTCACAGCCCAGCGTGCCCCTTCCTGCCACCCAAAGCCACTCTTAGGTGCCCAACTCTTGGCCTTATCTGGGGTTTTTAATGCAGCTCCAGTAAAACAGTGTCTGAGCGGGGTCAGCAGAGGGGAAGCAGCAGCTGCAGCAGTCCCGCTCACACCATGACCCGCAGGGCCTCTCCCTCCTCTTCTCTCTCTCTTCTCTGGAGGAGCCATGGTGTGTCCCTACCTGCAGCTGGGGAAGGGAAGAGACCTCAGGGCCACAACCCGATCCTCAGCAGCTGGGTCAGGTCCAGGTTCACCTCAGCATCTGTCCGGCCGAGGTGGCTCTTCCTGCACACCTGCCCTTGCGGTGGCCCTGGGCACAGGGCACAGGCCAGAACTCTGAGGCCAGGATGCCAGGAGGCAGGGCTTGGCACCTGTGCCAACTTGCCAGAGCTTGGCACTTGTCCCCGGTGCCAACCTTGGCAGCTCTGTGCCTCATTGCAGCCAGCAAAGAACCAGTCGGTCTCCTTAGGATGGGAGGGGGAAAGCGGTGTTGTCCCACCTGCTGCTCCTCTCTCTGGGCAGGCAGCTGACAGACCCAGCGCTTCCCAGAAACACTAAAAGCACTCCCAGATTCTAAAAATCCACATGCAAACCTGGGAATTCCATGCTAATCTAAATGATTTTTAAGGAAACGCTTGGGGTTATTGGCGTATGTTGCTTTTGTATACGGTTGGTCAGTTCTTGTACAGACTTTGCCTCCTTGACGGGAGCGGAGAGTACTCCCCACAGAACACATTCAGCCTGTGCCTCCATTTTTCCACTCAGTCTAGACTAAGCAAACATTTTAGGTTCTATCAGTGTTTGTTTTCTACAATTAAAAAAGCTGAGACAGATACAGGTTAGTCTGGTTCTTCTGTGGAGTGATTTATTACAGATACACGGGCCAGGGAATGCACGCTGCAGCAATATGTCTGACCCACAGAATAAGTACTTTCTAATATTAGCATTGGCCCAAGTGAATTACACGGAGATGCCTGTGTAATTATGCCTCTTTGAAAGGCCTCTCGGTAAACATATATGTGTATAAAATGTCTTTCAGTTAAAGAAGACAAAGTGCTTTGGGTCTCAGTCCACTCCATTTACTCTAAGGCGCCATTACTCTTCCGTGGCGGTGAAACTATCCTGGGATTCAGCTTGGAGAAAACCACAGATGTTTGTGTCCTGCAACAAACATTTCTGGGTGCCTACATTCGTAGAGGTAATCATGAAATGAGTTACCATGGGGCCACAAACCTGGCTATAAATATATGCACAAATTTCACGTTTCCTGAAGCAGGAACTGCTATTTATTGTGTACAGCACCTGACACAATGAAGTCTTGACCTGCTTAGTGTTTCTGTGCCGTCCTGCAGTGAAATGGTAAATAAAATGGCAATAGTGATGTTTTGCCCTTTCCTTCTGCACAGTCTTATTGCTAGGGTGTTTTTGTTTAGTGGGTCTAATTAACAAACTTAAGGAGTTGCTACTGAATGCAGAGGATTTTGAAGAAGGCAAGTTTTTGCCATTTGTGAATCCTGCCTACTTAAAAACAGGCCATGGGTTTCTTGAAATCTGTAAGAAACAAACCCATGGTTTTTACAATAGTAATGAATTCTGTGCAGTGCAAAAGGTCATATAAAAAAGCAGCAGGAGGACAGGATGCCGGTATAAAACACTGAGCAGATTTACTTCCTAAATTAACATTTTTTCTTTTTTTTTCTTTTTTTTAAGTCTCCCTGGGACTTCATGGAATAACAGCATCTTGTGCTAGACAAAGGAAATGAAAGAGCATTAAGTACAGGTATACTGCAAACACAGTAGGCAAAATAATGGGACATTTCTAAAGAAAACCAACAAAAGAACCCAACAAGGAATGCAGCTCTAAGTGGAAACATGCGATTCAGCTTATCAGCAACTTTACCTTTTATTTATTGTCAAACGTATTGGGAAGATATTAGGTGGACAAGTACATGCAAAAGCTGTCAAAAAGATCAACACGAATGAAGTTATTGAATTTATGAGAAACTCATGTGCATCTATCCATGCAGGTATGATGGAGGGTTATTATACCTGGCTATATATTCCCTGATTCTGAAGAGACTGGACTAAAAGTTTCCCTACCACAGTTTCATCATGGTCTTTGGACCATTTATTAAACTCATATTTGTTTGGTGTAGGGGCCAGAAAACATAAGCTCTGACAACACTGCAATCCAACATATGTACCAAAGATTGGTTTAATAATATAAGGGCCACAAAGTAAAATGTCTGAGGTATTTGGGAGAATTTTTAGTTAAAGACAAGTTTAGCTCACTGCAACATCTGACTTGCTTGCCCAAGCTGTTTGGCTCACCAAGGAAAATCTATGGCAAGGCATAGAATGTTGTAAGATAGAGTTAAAAAACCTCGCTAAATTTACAAGAAAAGCCCATACACATTTGTCACTTTGCTTTAGTAGCCAGCACCCTCTGCCTGCTCAGAGGTTTTAGGAGGACTGTGGAGTCAGCTGCCCCAGGCCAGGAGGTACACTGGGACTTGATGGCATTGAGGCTCCCTCCCCAGGTCCTCATCTGCTTAGGGAAGTGAGGGTGACAGGAGTGACTTATCTCACCATCCAGAGGGATGATGTACTTTCTGGCCAATGCAAGAGGGTATCAGTGATATTCCTTGCTTTTCCTTGTCCTGCTTGTGCCAAAGGGATGTACAAAGCACAGCCCTGACACCTCTGCCCATTCTTCCCTTTTAGCCTCCTCCTCCACTGGACTGTTTCTAATTTCTTGTCTTGCTGTCACACTTGCTGGGCACACCCATTCATCCTCAGGTTCCTGTGGGATAAAAGGAGGATTAAGTTACCTGTTTTCTGTTTCAGGCAAGAGATTCCGAGCCCTTTCCTGTCCTGAGTCACCAGGATCCTTCAGGGCTCTCCCAGGGTAAGCTCTTGCAGGAGGGGGGGAAGCTGAGAAGGCTCCCATGGCAACAGCACTCTTTCCTTTCATCTCTCTGCATCTCTCTGCATGCAGTCCTCTGGATATTCATCTGCAAAATGGAAAAAGATAAGCTTTGCCCTGTTTTCCATTCCAACAGGCACTGGAATATTACCACAAAGTCTGGGAAGGTGTAAAAAAAAAAGATAAATACAAAAAGGGGAAGAAAATTATGACATGAGAAATAGGGAAGAAGAGGAAGTAGCAGAAAAGAAATTAAGATCCCAAGTATTGGTTTATCCAAGACCTCCACTTTCATGGTAATGTGCTCTTTCTGGATTGACATAACTGTGCAGGAGCCTTTTGTACTAAGAAACACTAATTTCACACAGAACCTCTTTAAAGGATCACAGAAACCCAGCCTTATATTAAAAGTGCTGGAATAGCTATATTGAAGTTACTCCTTCGGGGGTCAGGGAAGAAAAGTCAGTAATACAGCATGATGATCTATACTTTGCTTCCCCATTCTGCCTGGGATTGCCCCCCAAATCCTCTGATGGGGCAATTTAAAACTTTGAAGATCTATGACCGGGGCATGCCAATCGTATTCTCCTTTTCTTTTTCTTTATCATCTCCCTCCCAACCTTCCTCTTAGTTCTGTGGGTCAAAAGGGCATAACTTCCTGTCTGTCTCCTAAAACTGTGGTCTTTTGAAGCAAGAATGAGCTGAAGGTGAATTTCATTTTGCAGATAGCTGAACATGAAAACATTCAAAATAAATAGGAACAGAATCTGAGTGCTGTTATAAAGGAAAAAACATGCAAGCAAAGTGATTCCCTCAGAATACTCGCAAAAAAGAAACAGATGTGAAAAAAATCTAAATGTGAATATAAAATAAAATCCAGACCTGTAAAAACTATTTTCTTGGCAAAGAAAGATTTATTGACATTTCCTCAAAATATGGAAACAACATATTTGAAAAAGTGAAAAATAAGGTGAAAATACAGAACCATAGGCCTGAAAAAATCAATGAAAAGAACAAAGTGAGGGTTTGCAGAAGCCAAATAAATGCTGACATGGCTGTAAGAGAGCAAGTAAAATAACCCCAGATAGCAAAAGGAAGTGTCTGCATCACAGCTGAAGAAAAATAAATTGGAGAAATGTCACTTCGAAAAATGATCTGTTATCTTCATCAAGAATTTACTTGCTAAGTTCTGACCATAATGAGGCTGCAGTATAACATTTCTGCAGCTGACCTTCATGCTACTTAAAAGGATGTTTGTTTATTTTTTCAGTTGGAGACTAAGGCTACTTTGAAGCTTCCAAATATTAACATCACATACACTTCACCTCAGTGTGTGAGTTGTTTCCAGGCTGAAAGGTTTAGAAAAATGTACAACTGATCTGCAAGGCATAACATTCATCTTGATGAGATCTATAACTTAATCAGTTTAACATACATAGCTGTTCTTTTTTCACTGTTTTGAGGAAGAACACCATAAAAGCCACACCTGAAAACCCACACAGAAAAAAATGTGGTACTAAGGCTTCATCCTTATCTGTTGAAAACCTAGAAGACACAGCTACAATCTTTATTTCCACTAGCAAATTCTCATCCTCACTGAACACTGATGTTCAAAATACAGGCTCACTTAAAAAAAGAAAGTAGGTATCTGACTTAAAATAGGGTTTTGCTTATTAACTGATTTTGTTCTTCACAATTTTAACACACGTAAGCTGTTATGATCTCTTGAGATCCCTCCCACCACTAACATTCTGTGATACACACCAGTACAGGTTTTAATTATTTGAAGCATTTTGCTTACAACAGACAACATGACAGCTGCCAAAATATTGGAAAGAAATTGTGACAACATTTTTAACTTTTTGGTTTTTCTTTTGCAGATATTTCATTGGTGTCATTAACTAAAAAAGTGAGTTCTTTAATTAGATCATCAGAGCAAAGTCTTTCTGAAATTTCTTAAGAAATGACAGCTCAAAGCAGCCACTTCCAAACTTTCTTCAGTCCATATCTTACAGAACATTAATTTTCTGCAACCTCTGATGTTGGACCCAGTAGTGCACTGTAATGTCAGTCCTGTACAAAACCATTAAAGTTAGTGAATACAGAATTTCTGTCAGGTGTAGAAGCCCACAGACAGCTACATTTAAATGCATAACTTGTGATTTAGGATATTACTATATATAGTTTAAGCTGTCAGATACAGCTGACCACATTTTACATCCTCTCCTCTCCTCCTCTGCTCTGCTCTGCTCTGCTCTGCTCTGCTCTGCTCTCCTCTCCTCTCCTCTCCTCTCCTCTCCTCTCCTGTCTCCCTGCTCATCTCATCTTCTTTCCTGCCTTCTTTTATAGAATATGCTGTTTTCTTCACAGCATTTCAGAGCAGACCTTCTTCATGCTGTATACATGGGAGCTGGAGATATTAGATTGCATTTTAACGTGTCCTTTCCCTCTGATATTTTCTCCTCTATACTCCAGAGTAATCCCATCCGCACCTCACGAAAAGGTGGCTCTTTCTCATCTCCAGACAGAAGGCTGACTCAGTGTAAGTCTTGCAGGAAGTCACTCAAGTAGCATGTACTTGTTACAGGGTGACAGGGTGATTGATACCTCACCAGCAGAGATTGACCTCACATTTTGAAGCCATGTAATTGAAAAGGTTAGCACATAATGCCAGAGCCCTAACTCTGACACCCGGGGCTCCACCCAACGTATTTTCCAGGCAGATGACCTCTCTTTTTCCCCAGACCTGAGAAGGGTGACAATTTTCAAATCACTGTGAGGTCTTCCATTAAAGATATAAAATATTCTGACAGGTCAGCAAAGAACTTGAAATAGCTAAGTTCTCCATTCCTGAAGCAAAGGACCATTATCAATAACTGCTCATTACTTCCTGGCACCCTTGCCACAAGTCTCAGAATGTCTCAGCTCCCTGTTTCACCCCAGACAACAATTACTTAGAACATTGAAGAGAGGTGATGACAAAACATGTATTTTGGACAAAAAGGCCATACAACATACAGTAATTTGGTAGAGCTTCACTGATATTAAGCAGTGTCTGATTAGAACAACTAACTGAAAAATAACTGAAATGCTCCAATTGCAGCTTTTATTTGTGCCTAGAAGTCACTAAACTGGCAAACATGCCTTAAAAGATGGCAAAGCTTCACTAAGGCAAGACAGAGGTGATTCTTGCTGAGAGAAAGACAGGCATCGTAGAAGTTGCTGTTTACCATGCCACACATCCTCAAGGGCATCTGTTTCTAGATTATTAAATTATTCTTTTAGCCTGTGACTCATTTTTGTTGCTTCACAAATATAAACTCCCTTGATTTCTGTTTTGTTCAACTGAGGAAAGTATCAGGCCCCAGAGGAAGGTTTTTGCATGTGGGAGAGAAATGGAAGTGGAGACTGTGGAACCTGCAGGGCAGAGCCAGCCCTGCTCTAAGTATGACTTATGGTCATACCTTAATGATGTGGACCTTGAGTGCATGAAGATCTTGCATACCATGCTAATTAGGGAAGTATAGGGAAGAGGAAGGAAACCCTCTCAGCATCATGCTAAATGCCCAAATTTGTTACCTCCCATAGGAGACATGATTCTGAATTAACTGTTTTCAGAGTTACACAGGGCACTCATCTGCCTTATGGGTATTTACCTCAATAAAGTCCTCATAGAAACACCCATATAGATTTATTTCTTTTTAATTTAACCAAATTATGAAACAGTTTTTCTGAAGAAATAATTGTTTGGAGCTGCTTGTTCTCATTTTAGCCAGGACAGAACTAATTTTCTTTCTTGTAATCTTACTTTCCAGTTAAGCCTCTTCTAAGTAAGTTCACATGCTGAAATCAACAGCATGTTCTTCAGTCAGTGTCTGCTTCTAGGACTGATGATGCCCAATATTTATAGTTCCTGCTGGAGAATGGTATGCAGAACCAAGGCCACTGCTTGGCTCTGCAAAGCGTCTTATGTTCCAGAAATAAAAGGGAGGAAAAGGGGTCACACCTGCAACCCTCTTGTGGGGAGGAGTAGACTGTGCAGGTGACCTAAAATGGGGTCACTTTCACTAGAGCATCTCCTGTCCAATTTCAGGAGCCTCTTGTGACACCACAGCAGTAGCTTAGTGATAAAAACATGCTAACATAAACATCTTGGGAAACCAACTACCTGGGTGTTTCATAACTTCACTTTTACTAATGGTGGTTTGGGTACATAAAGGTTTCCAGTTATCCTAGAGGAAGCAAAGAGTTTACAGCCTTATGCATATAAACCACTGTGAAAACCAGTTCAGAAAGCCACTGGTTTTGTCTGTCTGTGCAACAAGAAAAACCTCTGGAGATTGAAGGCAGCAAGCTACTTGTTTTTATTTTTTCTTCCTCTATAAAATTCAGCTGAGACTGCCTTATCTAATATAGATGATCAGAACTGTAACTGACAAATTAGGATAAAATACACACTTCTTTTGTTTTCTTTGAGTTTTCACCTTCGTTTTAATAAATGTTGTTCTTGTTAAGATCACTAGCATGTGTGTAATTTTACACTGATGCCCTCAAGGAAAGAAGACCCTTGAAACCTGTGGGGGCAAGTACTGAACAGTTTGTATTGCTTTTGAGGTTAATCCAGAGAGCAGAACTTCCTACACTTTCTGAAATGTGATTTCATGAGGCTCTCATAGGCAAACCAAGATTACTGTGAGAACCAGAGAGACCAAAGTAGAAAGATATAAAGAAGGAGGAGAAGGTCAAAGACTGCTAAGTAATATCATGACCTGTATAGGGCAGTCCAGGGAGATCCAGCTTAGACCTCCTTGCATTCTGAACTTCTCAGGTGCATCTGGATCCAACCTTAGTCTCAGACCTGGCTCTCCTAGGGAAAGTATTAAAATATTAAGGCTGCAAGAAAAGCTTGACCCTCAGAAACCCTTGATTGGATTAAGGTGAAATGACACTCATGGTCTGTATTTGAACATAAGATTTAATTAAAACTATACAAGGAAGAATAGCTGATACTTCAACTATTGTATATGCTGAGGCAGCACAATCATAAAGGCTGATATTTTGATGACAAAAGTCACAATACATATATGTTCAAGCTGTGCAGCCTGGGGAAAATTCATAGTAGGCCTTATGTTACTTAATGGTTTTAGGAAGGAAAAGGGAGAGAGAAAGAGAAAGAGAGAGAGAGATAAGAAAAGTTGGAGACAGAGATAGCAGAAAATCCCTAGTCTTGGATCCAGCACCGGGACAGCCAACAGGGAGCAACCTGTTAAGCAAAACAGGTTGGAGTCATTGAAGCTCCTGAAGGCCACCATTACATCTCCCGTTTTTATAGGCCTGTTCTGCTTAAACAGTTGTTTCTAAAGGATGGGTAATCATGGTTGAGACATATCAGACTGAGCAACTGGAGTGGACCTCCAATGCCTCTGCTCCTTCATCGTTGTCTCTATTGTCTTGATATGCAGGCACCAGGCCATCTGCAGCCTTTATTTCCAGAGGCTCCAGGCAGTCCTTTTGCTTTGTTGAAGGCTTACAATGGTGCTTCGACACCACCAGAATAGGTCCTGTGGGCTGATCCCTCACAAGTAACCAATGTTTAACTTGCATAACACTGGCCCACAAGGCAGTCCAGTCTTTCCTAGTAGCCTCTTGTGCATCTTGGACAAGAGGAGAAGAATTTGTATCCCTGTGGAGCTGTGCCACAAGCCAAGTTGTTCCAGAAAAGAAGAGCCAGTGTAGTCTGGCTTTCTGTGGCTTTGCGTATTTTGACTGGGGTTTTTTGGTGCCTAATAAGTGCAGACTCCAAGTGACTCCAGTCACACGAGTGAGGCATTTATAGCACATCATTATGTGGGCTCACTGGTGTCTGTGACTCGCTGAGTTCAGTTACAATCACTCCTGAACTAGAATTAATGGAGTTTTAGAATCATAGAACAGTTTGAGGTGGAAGGGACCTTAAAGATCTTTTCCCCTCATGGGCAGAGACAACTCCCACTAGACCAGATTTCTTAAAGTCCCATCCAACCTGGCCTTGAAAACCTCCAGGAAGGGGGCATCCACAATGTCTCTGGGCAATCTGGACCTCATGCTAAATTACTTACTATTAAAGAAACAACTTTTGTAGAAATAAAGGTCATGCAAGAACATCATAATACACATAAGTATGCCAGATAGTATGTAAATAGAATAAAGGTTAAATTTATATATAGCTCTTAATCGATTTGGTAATCAACAAAGACAAAAACTTTAAATAATGAATTTTGATGTCTAAATCCTTGTTTTATTCTTCATAATATTAATTTCTTACAAGTCAAAACACTTCCCCTTGTTCCGCACCTGTTCTATTAGCATAAAAAGAAAGATAAGCAAGTCAGTAAAATAGATACATTATCAGAAAAGGTAGAGGGGAAAATAAAAGACTACTAACTCTAGGAAACTTTTAATTCATCGGATCGCATCCATGCAGAGGGAGAAATTTTGTTCTGTATAATTTTAAAGTTAAATTTTAAAACATCTACTTCCTATTTACTATGTATTTCAAAAAAATTGTCTGAAACTTCTGCAATTTTTAAAAGCCTCCTCCTTTTCACATTATTTTAATTTGGCAGCCCTGTGGATCGTTTATGGTTTTTCATACATGAACTTCGTTTGAAATGAATAATTAGTTTGTTTTCTGATCTCCCTTGTCTACTGGAACACAGGGTAATTCTCTTCTCTCTTGACCACCATCATGCCTTATTGCTCCTGCTAGGGAAGAACTGCTAAGTGATCTAAATGAGAAACACATATATACATCTGCATTTATAGGTGTGTAGGGTTATAAAACAGGCTTCTAACATACAGAGGAACAGTGCAATGATAAAAGCCCACATTGACTTCTCAGCAGCATGGTCCATCAACATTAACTAAGCTTTTAAATTCCTGGTCCTTAATTTTATTTTAAGTATTGACTTCTAGAATGAGTAAAGTCTGGAACCCAAATCAGAGGCCCTTACTTATTTCCTTATTTATTACTGGGAGCTAAGAAATTCCCATACATTTCCCACAAGGATGCAGACAGAGTCTGGACAGACAGACAAGTGGAAAGTGGGAGCTAATGAATATTGCTCTAGTGTCAGACAGGTAAAGCACTCCCCCTCTTCCTGTTAATTCAGTTGAAACAATGAAGAGAAAAACCCAACCCACCCTTGTCTTGTTTGGCTTAGACATGAACCCTTGATAAGACTCTGCAAAACAAGAAACTGTAATAGATTTTTAGCTACCTTTTGCTGAGAAACTCATATGACAAAAAAAAAAAAAAGTAGAAATCGTGGTGTACTTCTGCAACTAATGTACACTCAGCTTAATACGCTGTAGATAAGAGAAAATTACTGAGATAAAGAATAATATAACATTTTTCCTTCAATATTACATACTTTACATTTCTCTACATAAAGGATATCCCAGCAGGAAGGAGAAAGGTGGAGCACAACCCCTGTAGCATTTCTTGTTCTGCATTGTACAAAACTTTGTAGGGACACAGGAAGAGGATACGGAAGTTTCTACAGGAAAACGGAGAAAAGTTAAAACATAAACAGAATCCAAAAATTTACCAACAGTTTATATAATTTCCTTTTTCTCTTTAAATGTTTAAAGACACTTACATTATAGCATAGTTTACTATACATTTCGATGGGTATACAGTTTTGCAATTTCTCTTGCAATAATATCTCAAAGCAATTATTAACTTTAATTATGCAGCCTATATTACACGGAGTAATGTGAGTAGTAACTGATTTGGTACAGCATCCTCCTTTTAACAGAATGAACAAGTTTATACTACAAACTGTGTAGATTTTTGAAGAAACTTGGTATTTAACCAAAGTCTCCCTGAAGACCACTTCCACAATAAACACTTTATCGAAACTCACTTAAGTCAAAACAAACTTGCCATAACCTCAACACCTTTCACTCAAGGATATAACACCTCTCTTCAGCAAAGCTTAAGAATGTGCTTAAATCTGGTGTTTTCCTGCAGCTGAAATGTGTCTGAGAGGATTATAGCTGGAGATCTGTCCTCTCACCTTGAGCAGCCAGGATTCACTGGACAGTGCCAATGATGGGATACACTCATGATATCTGTTCCCATAGGTTTGTGGTTGCTTGGATTTCTTTTGTGTTAAGTACAAGAAAAAGAGCACATGGTTAACTCCTAAGAACTTGTTTAGTAAGTATGGACTTAGACTTGTGTTTATGGTCTTTTTCTAAGTCTGGGTATGAAGGAGCCTACAGTCTGCATAAAAAAGCTTTCTACGTATATATGGCATCTCTGGGTAACCAGTCAAGAGTGCACTAATAACAGCCAAGGTAATATTCATTTAACCATAGTTTTGGCTGCACATCATCAGCCTTCTTAGAACTGTGTCTATTGCTAGTATGTGATAAAGCATTATTAGGTGGGTAAATGGGTATAAGATTTTCAGCATGTGTACATTTAAGCTACAGGCAGGACAGCACTCCTGGTTTAATACAGAGCAGACCAGTATATGCAAGAAATATGAATATATATGAATATACATGAATATATATGAAACTGGGATTTTTCAGAGGAACAAGACCAAGTTTGCACTGCAAGCCTACATTACCTAAAGTTTTATATGAATCAAAACACTGCCACTTTACAATCACTTGGTTGTGAGTCTGTTTACACTGAAAGCTTTGCATACTTCAAGTTCAGATGAACAGCAAAAAAAACTCTGACTAAAATTACCTTGCCAGACCTCTGGAAAGTGATTTCACATTTCAGCTGTACAGAAGGGAGGATATTAGATTAAGGGATACCTGTGTCTTCTAACACTAAGCACCAAATTTGAGTGGCGGGGGAGGCTTCCCAGGATTCCTGCATCGTCAGCAGAGAGAAGCAGGCACCCCTGGATCATTCATATCAGGGACTTTACTCACGTGCTTTGAATTGTTTTCTGAAGTCTCTTCCTGTTACTGTACATCAAGAATACTGAGTACACATGCATGTGTAAGATAAAGGTATTAAGACAGATTCTTTTTTTTTTTTTACCTTTTTTGTGTAATGTGACTTTGAGAAATGATTTTGTATCAAGCAAAAGGCAGCCACACTTATGGCAAGAGCAGTAATTACCCATAAGAAATGCATAATGCATATACTTTATGTTCTGTGCCAGTGACTGGTTAAGGGGCAAGTTTGAGTTTAAAACCTAAAGATATTTTGAAGATTTAATTGTTCTTCTGAAGCGTCTTATATATGATGTTTATAATTATGGCTTAGAATAAGAACAGGGAGTGCTTTAAGAGAACATTTATTATTTTGTTAGAAAATGCACATCTCCAAGAGCACACATAATTAACTTTGTAACTATAAACACAATAATACAATCATTGGAACATCATAATCAAATAACACCTTACTGAAAATTGTTAGGTAGAAATGTCTCTCAAAGTGTGTGTCATACCGGGAAATATAAAAGCTATAAAGTCACTTGTTGAAGATAAAATCTGCACGATTTCATTTGTTTTATAAAAATCTTAGATTTAATGTGGGCTGAACAGGAGTGGCAACTAAAGTTCTAGCTCAGACCTTTAATTAATTAGCCTGGAAAAGAAGTTGAAGTAGAACAGATTTAAAGATTTGAAAGAAGCACAGTGACCTCTGAAATAGTTAATCTTAGTAGTTAGATTATACCTCAAGGTTATAGAAAGATTCTTGGAATCCTCTTCCCCTGTTTTTATGAGTTGCTCATTTAGGTGCTATAGACTCCTTCAGCACACAGCAACATGACACTCCTGAAATGACAAAAAAATCACACAGGAAGTAATTCTTATAAATCTTTCAGTAAGATGGCAAACCTAGTGAAATTGTACATGCAAATGATGCTTTTACTTGAAACATGTTGGGTCATGTGCTTTCTTCCACAACAACATACAGGGAAAGCAAAACATTCAGGAAACCAAAAATGTGCCAGAGGAAGAGGAGTATAAAAGCAGTAATTTCCCCCCAACACTCCTTCCTGATCAAACACCACAGCCTTCCGGGGGTGGATGAAAGAGAAGAGGAAAACCTTGGGGTCTCCAAAACATCATTCCCTGAAGACTCAAGGTGGATTTCTAATTGCAACCGAGCAGCAATTTTCATTTACAGCCTCTGTCAGGAGGGACTGGAAAATGCTCCCTGAAGGGAAAAAGAAGTCCCTGGGAGGATAGAAGGAGCTCCTGCTTCTTTGCCAAGGTCCTACCATCTGCAGAGAATAACTGTTTCATGATACGAAGAAGCACTTACCCCTTCTCCTGCCTCTCACAGGAAACATTTTAGGCTAAAACTTACAGAATTTCTCTGTTTCAGATAATGTGGCATGAGGTTTTGAACCTTTTGATGATGACATGCTATTATTTTTTCCACTAATCTGATCCAACTTCAAACGAGAGGTTCCTGAGCAGCACACATGGTACTGTTGATGCCTGCCACCTAAAAAAACCTTTCTAAAGCTCATAATTTTCTTTGCTCAGAGAAAAGCCCAGGAAGAAATAATGCTTGCCGAGGAACAATGTGCAGCCCAGTCTCTTGAGTTTCCATGGCTTTAGAGTCTGTGTTACACCCTGGAGGTATCACTGGGCAGTATTGCAGAGAGAACTTTTGCCAGTGAAGCTGCCCGTGAGATGAGATAAAACTGAAGACCTGACCACTTTGTGAGTGGTATGGATCTCCTGGGACTTTTTGCAATAATGAAGTTGTTGGCTCTGAAGCTCATGTTTGTCCAGCTACAGGAAAGGATGAAAGAGAAAAACTAAGCCTGCTACAGGAACATTCATCAATATTGATACAACATTTTCAGGGCATTTAAATAGCATGTTGTGAAGGGCAAGAAAGAATCCTACGTGAATTAGGCTGCCATTGCAACTCAGGTGAATAGTTTCTATATACCCGCTTTCCAAAATCCCCCATAAAACCTCCTGTAACCTGGCAGGTGGTCATTCAATCTAGAATTACTTGAAAATAAGAAAAAAAATGGTTACAAGTCATTCTTCCACGAAACCTATTATGTTAGTTGTCATAAAGGCAGACACAAATTTGAAGCCTTTTCACTGTAATCTAGAAATACAAAATGTTTAGAGAGGGTAAAACAATGTAGACATTCATTAAATATATTTTCAATTAAAAGATTAAATGAAATGACAGTTATTTTCAACTGCTTTCAACTTTGTTCTTGATAATTACACATGATTATAAGTATCTATGTACATCTAAGGAAAATTGTATACTGCAAAGTGACATTACAATTATTTAATTAAATTTAATAATTTAATTACAGTGGGACTCAAGGCTCAGAGTGAAATTACATGAAAACCTGGACCAACACAGACACAAGTCTCAGCCTGATGAGCTCAAACAGAGATCTGGAACACAGCAAATCTACCTTTTTTTTTTTTTTTTTTCCACCCTTTTTTTTAGATTGGTTTATTACAGCAGCACATGACATTTATGAACAGCTTAAAAATACTGTAGAAACAATCTGAAAGGACAAGAAAAAGACTGGTTTCTTAACTGATGCAACCTAATAAAAATAAGGTAGAATTCTAGTTACTATACTTAGGAATGCTTTGGGGCAATTTTTTCAACAGAAGGATATGTTTATAAATACCAGCTCTTTTACAAACTGCACTGCCCCTGGATAAACAGGACACAGAGACATCCTGGGTGCATATGTTTGTTCAAGGACTGCCTGAACCCATCAGATTAAGACCTTGAGCAGCAGTAACCTGTCTTACTGGTCGAAAGGGAGCTGCCTCTAGTCACTCTTAGTCCTTTAAGAGTGTGACAGCTGCTGTCTGGATCGACTCTGAGCAAGAAACCATTTCCAAAGCTAAACCTCAACATCTTCATAGCTTGGGGACAGGATTCAGGCTTTATAATTAGCAGCCATAATGATAATATGCACTGGTGAATGGATGTGCATCGAGACACAGAAGTTCTCTAGTGACTCTACTGAAAAGATAACAAGCATTTTTATGACTATGTTAACAATCAGGTTATCTGAG
Source organism: Heliangelus exortis (assembly GCF_036169615.1). Lineage (NCBI taxonomy): Eukaryota > Metazoa > Chordata > Aves > Apodiformes > Trochilidae > Heliangelus > Heliangelus exortis. The sequence goes on along the minus strand of NC_092422.1, from coordinate 123,107,510 downwards.
TGGAATTTCTTTGTCAGAAAAAAAAAAAAAAAAAAAAAAAAGGGGGTCCTACACAGTACAAACCTGCAATTTTCCTCATTCATCATCTTGTATTCTTGCATCAGATAAGCCTTAAGGATAACTATAACCCTAGATAATGTAGTCAGGCAGACATCACAGATGAGAGAGTTTTAGCAATCATTCTTTAAAGCATAGTGTTTCTATAGAGCATATAGATGTAGTTTTCAAAAATATTTTCTCAATGTCATCCACAGTACAGGGCTATAATCAGTAGCCCTGCCAAAAATCTCCCATTTTCTTCCAGTTCCAGGAGAACTTTCTGAATTTCTCATGTTTCTATCATATCCCGGTGCCTTTATTCCATTAAAGAAGTTCTATGCTTTCTTCTCCAGCATCTGTAGGGTTTGATGAACAGCCCTCATCCAGTGGTCATCCAATTTCCAGCATGGCAGATTTACTTAGGTTTCTGCCTCACTATCTAGACAAAAAAAAAAATAAATGACTGGTGCTGTAAAAAAATTCTAGCGCTGTCAACGGGGTCACAACACAATAAAAAGCAACATTTTAATTAAAAAATAATTAAAAGATATAGTGGTATTTCTTTTTGTAAAAGAAAAGAATTTATATTAGTTTTCAGAATCTGTTCTCTCAGACCTCTACACCAATAACAAGTCAAGGCACTTCTGGAATATCTCTGCTTTGCCTCATTCACAACATCAATGAAAGGTAAATGTAGAAGATGAATGCTGGTACCCTCAGCATTGTCTATTAGTACCCTAAAAACTTCTCTGGCTCTCTGGATTTGCCAAACCAAGTCCTCAGTTGCAGTCTTCAAACCAAAGATTGGTTCCTGCATCCCAATTATTTAACTATGATGACAGCAAAGAATTCATCCACTGGGCATTTTAATCTAGAAAATACATTCTCTCAAGATAAACATTTAAATTCTGCTTTATTTGGGAAACACAAAATTTTGGGAAACACAAAATCCTTACTTCTAAAAGGGAATTATTTAAGGAAAATATCAAAGTTACATAATTTGGCGTGCCGGTACAGCATTATTTTTGCTCCCTCATGGCATGTTAGAAGATAGGAAGGAAGAAACTTGATGCACTTCCACAGGAGACTTGCAATTTGCTCACCGCCAGCTGTTTGGATGTTACTGACTAATGCTTCGTGGCCACCTGTGACGATCCTTTTAATTCCATCAAAGCACACTTCTATTCTGAATGACACTGTAAGCAACAACCTAACAGTGATAAAAACCCATAGCTTCTGTGTCACTGCATGTCAAGAACATTCTGAACTGCAGTTATGGTGCTGGAATGATAAAGCTTGTGACTGCTGAACGAAATTGCAGAGCAGCATTGATTTTAAAGGATTATGCATTGAGCATTGCTGATGCACTAGGCAGACAGAAGATAACGTCACTTACTGTGAGAATTCCTAAATAAAGTTAGAAATAGTGCAATACGAGACACAAGAAAAGACTTACAGGATCTGAATTCCAAGTACTGTAAATGTCACCCTTTTAATAAATACAAACCAACCGTTTACACCCAAGATCTTCCACTTGAGGGTCAAAACCTAAATCCCAATCGGCCAGCTACCACTGGTCTCTTTCTGAGGTATGATGTGGAGCTGAAAGACCCTCCTCAGACTGGACTTTAAGAGTGCCCCCTGACTTTTAGTATGTAATTTCCCTCAAGTTTATGCTGTTGTGCCGTACTGTGCTGTTTCCACGCTCTGCTACCAACTCGAGATCCATCTCGGGAAGGTGTCCATCACCAGTGCACCCAGCAAGCTCTCCCGTACCACCAGCCCCTCAGCCCATGTGCTGACCCATGAGGGAGCTGCCTAACGCTTTGTTCCACCGGGACCTGAGCCATCACTTTGGGTGGGACAAGGACAGCAGCCTCTCCCAAGCCGAGTGGGCTCCCCGAGGCCCCTCGCCCCGCTTCGGGGAGGACAAAGATCCGCTCGGAAGCGCTTCTTAAGTATCTCTCAAGTGTCCCTCCTGAGGGAAAGACTGGGTTGTTTAGTTTTGTTTGGGTTGGTTTTTTTTTTGCCAAGACACTGGAGCCGGCTGGTAGCCGGGATGGTCCGGTGGGCCAAGCTCTGGGCTGGTGGGAAGCTCCTCCCCAGGGGTGTAGCACAGGAAGAGGTGGAGGTCGGGGGAGCCGGCGGAGCTCCCTGCGAGGCTGTGGAGTCACCGTTACCCGTTTTACTATGTGTGTGTCTTATATTACAGCCATGCTGCACATCAGTGGCCAGAGCGAGGGGAGAGGGGAGGAAAAGCCTGTTTACACAGACTGCAAACCGCCTGGGGAATAATGCAGGAAAGGAAGTGAGCCGGCTCTCTGTCTGACTGCTCTGACTTCCTGCTCGCTCACACACACACACACACACACACACACACACACACACATACACACACATACACACACACAGACACACACCGTCCGAAAAAAAAAAAAAAAAAAAAAAAAAAAAAGAAGCCGGGGGGGGGGGGCGAAATAAATCAGGATCTCATTACAAGAGCAACAGAGCGTTTGCAGAAGACTGTCAGCATGGAGAACCAGGGGATTTTAACCAACTCCCTCTAAACTACCAGGAGAGAGCGGAAAAGTCCCTCAGGCTCTGGGTAGGTACAAGTGCTGCTGCGCCTGCCCCGGCTCCTGCAAAGTTTCGGGGGGCTTCGCCGAGGGGGAGGCCGGCGGCTGCTGCTGCTGCTGCTGCAGGGTCCGGCGCTCCCCTCGCTGCTGGGGCAGCGGGGGACACGGTGGGGCAAACCGTGGGCTGGAGGTGAGGAGCACCGGGGAGGGGGGGGAGGGAAGGCTCGGAGCCCCACTCTGGGCCGGGGGTCCCGGGGGTCCTGCCTCAGGGCCAGCGCAGCGGTAACCCCCAGAGGGACGGGGGTAGCGGCTGGAGGGTGCGGGGGCTCCCGGCGCCTCGGGGGGGCTCCCCGGCAGGGGAGAGGGCTGCTTGGGGGGGAGGGGGCCGCCGTCCCCCGGGAGCCGCGGGGGTAGGTGAGGGGAATTAGCGTGTGCGTGGGGCGGGCGGGGGCCGGGGTGTGAGGAGGGGCGGGAGGGGGACGCAGCCTGATAGGGTGCAGAGGGTTGGGGGGAGCGCTGGGACCCCTCGCAGACCCGCAGCCTCCTCGGCTGTTGCGGGTCCTATCCTGCCCTCCCTCCCCTCCCCTTCTAACCCCGTCGGTGTCCGGGTGCTCGGGTCCCCCCCGGGCCTGCCCCGTACGAGCAGCATCCCTGATAACGGCGCTTGGGGCGGCGGGGGCCGCCCGGGTGACTGTCACGGCGGCGGGGGGCGCCCGGGGGTTCCCGGCGCCGCTGCGAGGCCAAGAGGGGCCGGGGGGGTGTGTGTGCTTGGGGGGGAAGGGAAGGTTCTTGCTGAAACTGCAGAAGGGGCTTTAAAAAAAAAAAAAAAGAAAGAAAGAAAGGAAAAAAAAAAAAAAGTGTCGGGAGAGTTTCTGGCTTGTCTGGAAACAGCAAGACTAATTGCCATGCGCTTCCGGTTTGAAACTGGCAGCAGACAACATCTTGAAAATGAGTCACTGCAGCTCACAAAGAAACTCTGTGGTTTTCTCCCTCTCAGGTTTATGTACTTGCTCCTTTTTAGAGTTTCTTTTGTAGTCGTCTACGTTCTCCTCTGGCCTCCCTCCCCCCCCGCTTTTCTTAGCCACCCCCTGCCCCAAGACCACTTGGCTGATGTGGATAGTTTCCACGATGATCTAAAAAAAAAAAGAAAAAAGAAAAAAGAAAAACCACTAAAAATGTTTGTAAGGGAATGAAAAAAAAAAATAGGAGAGAGAGAGAAAGGGAGAGAAAGTGGAGAGTTGTTTTTGGATCTGGCTTTGCTGAAGGTTAGAGGGACTCTGATGCTGCAGGGGGAAAAAGTTCCCTGAATTTTCCACTGGCTGCAGGAAGAGAGCCCATTTAGTCATGGCTAAGTAATGTCTGCACACACACCAACTAATCTCATTAGGAGTTTCCGTTCCCTAACACAGGAGGGTTTTGTGAAGCCCTGTCAGCCTTTCTAACATTGCAGTTGAAAGGGAGACAAGTTACATCTTTATTTACTTAGGGGTGTAGTGCTAAGACAAGTTTACACAATGCAGCATCTTTTTGGTCATGAGGACTCCAAAAGTCAGTGGTTTCATTTAATTTCAAGCAGAAATTCTTCTTCATCTCACATTTTTTGCTCATACAGTCTTTTTGATTGTTTCAGATTAAATGTAATTTGTGCATAAATAGTTTAAGAGGGTGAATTGCAGAAAGGGGGTACACAGAAGGCTGTGTTACCATAAATGTGTTCTGTGCATCTGTGACAATTGTATGTAATTGCCTGATTAAAAGCCTCTTGTGCCAAGATACTGAGGTGATGGGCATGTTTGGAAAGTGTTTTCAGTCACATAACCTTGCTGTATGGGTTCTTTACATATTTAATTTCCATGTGATACTTTGTACATATCACTTGACTAAGTGGTTTGTGTAATTATTTAATCATTATTTATTTTCATAGCAATCATGAAAAAAGTTTGGTGCTCAGAATTAGAAGATTTTTGCCAAGTCATCTTTAGTTTAAATTAGAAGTTAATGACTTACTGCAAAAAAGTCTGGAGCAAACAAAGAAAATGGAGTCTTGCTTGCAGTTAGATCTTAAAGAAATGTCAAAAAATTTGAATGAAATTGCATCTAATAGGAAATAACTGGCTACTTGAATTACTATGATAGCATTAAACTAGCAAGTATTGTGCAAAAAAAAGTAGTACTTGGATGGAGTACTAATTGCAGTGTACCACGTGTTTACCTTTGAGGATCTTCAGTGTTTCCTGTACTTCCTATGCCCAAGCTGCACAGAAAAGTTCTTCATTAACATCATGTTACAGAGGACTTTTATTAGTGGATTAGTGACAATGTCCTGACACAGATGCCTTACTGCTTTCCTCACTGGGAGAGAAGAATTTTTAGAATAGTATGTGAAATAGAAAATGCTTCATCTCTGTTTCAATCAAGAGCAGTCATCAGGTAGGGACAACTCAGGTTTTGGAGTCTTCTTTCTTTTGTAAAATTCTAAATTTTATAGAGAGAGGTCCATTAATGGGCAAAAAATCTACTGAGTATGTTATGGAGCAATTAGTGTGGTGTACAGCACCAAAACTCTTACTGTACAGTATTCCCTAGCTCTTACTGCCTGTCTTTGAAACATGGACATTGAATTGTCCACTTACTGCATTAAGTGTTGCTGGAATTTCACTGTGCCAGCTGCTGAATCAGTATAGATGAAGCACACACATTTATACTTACATAGATGTATATATGTAGTCTGTCTACACTGGCTACATTTTGTATATTGTATTCACTCAGCATAAGTAAAAACGTCTTGGTTTCCTCATAGAAAAACAGATAGTAGCAGTGTACCTGTAGTATGTTCTGTATATTTGAAAGACTGAATTAGAAGTAATCCATAGATGTGTTAAAAATACAACTGTTCTTGTAGGAACAGAAAAAAAAAAATCTAAATATCAAATCGTGTGCGATGGTTTCCACTCAAAAAATAAAAATGTCTTAAAGTTGTTAAGTATGATTTTATTCTTTAACCTGTTTTAATCTACAAAATACTGAAGCCTGTGAGAATAATATATACTGTCGGCTGAGGGATGAGATGTTATCATAATTGCTTATATCTCAGTCTTCCAAATCAATTATGTGAGTTGTTCCTAGGAAGAAAAAACCCACGGGGTAATTTATACGCTTTCCAATATCACCATCTCCACCTACATCCAACAGCTGAAATAAGCAACATAGTCTCAGGGGGAGAAACTCCGCTACAGCCTTCCTTGTAACTGTGTTTAGAAATCTCTCTGCACATGGATGCTTTCATATGTAGAAACAAATAATCTATTTTGTTTTATTCATCAGCAGCTCTCCCTGCTTACTGGTTCACGGTGGTTCTTTGCTCATGTTACTTAATGGTGTTTTATTAAACTTAAACCACGAAAGCAAAACAAGTCTCTCACTCCCAAGATGAGGTGTTCCCCTTTACTGTGCATGAAATCCAATTATGTTAACTTTACCTCCTTGTTGTGATGTCCTTCTTGGGAAGGAGGCCAGCTTCAGGGTGTGTTATGGTAGAGGTGTTCTTATGGGAAAGTGTTACAGCTCATGTGACAGTATAACTGAAGCTGAAATCTACCTACGTTTAAAAATCTGTTCTGGAGGATTTAGCACAGATTGGAAGTCATTTTGCAGGTTCACCAAAGCGCCTGAAGTTGTTGGTTGCTCTGAGGGTCTTGTGTTTTCATGTAGGAAGATAGATGTATATATGATGCTTAAGGACACAGATCCATCAGCTGTTACAGAAAATACAAGTCTTTGCCTTGGGAATGCAATCACATGCCAATGTGTTGCTTCAGAAAATCAAAGAAAAGAGATGCTAAAATAAAAAGTTATTTGGCTTCTAAAGAAGGGAGAGTGGGATACAGCTGGGGGAACCAACCTGCACTAATTTGTGATGCATGTATTCGTAAAAGTTCTTTTAGCTCATTTATCTTGGTGACATCATATAAAATGTGTACACCCATATAGCTAGTTATCTCTGAGTGGTTCTCTGTTGTAGTACTAAAAAATTCTAAAATAGCAAAGAATTCATAAACCAGTTAGTGCTTCCAACAAGGATATTCCCGGTTGGACTCACTCGTGCAATTCAGGCTGTTATCAGTCCATGATTCTCTTCTGGTGGCAGCAGCCCCGACGTTCAGCATGCCTGGACACTTCTGCTTGAATCCATCTTAGACCCATGACACTGATTATAGGACACTGTTAGCCTGGGCCAGTTTGGACGAGTAGTGTTGGTTTTGAACTGCTGTGTTATCTTTTGTAACCACACCCAATGGTTCATGCAGCAGGCTGTCACTTAGGGGCCTTTGAAAATGATGCCGGGCTCTGCATACCCAGATTGATTCACCATGACTTTCTCCTTGGTGTTTCCCACAATAGGGAATCTCACAGTCTTGAATCATTAGACAGATGTTTATGTCATCTGTGGCTTATTAAATGAATCAGCTTATATTCTGGAGGCTGTTGAGAGCTCCTTAAAGACTGAACGTGTGTGTTCCAGTGTTGAAATATTTTGTTGAATAATGAATGATTAAAAAATTAGTCATGATTTTGAGGAGAACGTCAAGGTGCTGGCACAGGAAGTCCAGCTTGCTGCGCTGCAAAATGCAGGGCTGCAAGTATGGAAACAAAGCAGATGAAGCACAAAGTGCCTCTTATCTCTCCACTTCACAAAAGAAAATGCATCTTTCTTCTTAAAAGTTTCTTTAACTCATAGTGATTTTATATGCCAGTAACTATATCAGAATTGAAATTCTTAAGCATTTGCTGTCGAGTGGATTTAAAGTCAAAAGCTCTTGGAAGGAGACTTGCTGCTTTTCTAAATGCAAAAATATCTGCCTTAAGCATTGATATGGAAATATCACTAAGTCACTACCTGACAGCTAATTTAATGCCAATTCATAGTGTAGTCATTCTGCATTTTTAATTTTGTGTGAATACCATGGTAGTTTTTACAGTACCAAAAAGTACTCTGGAATTGTCAATCTGCTTAGTTGTATAATTCACGGCCAGTATCTTACAGATAAATAATGAAATATTTAATTAGTAAAGTTATATTAGAGTTAAGAACATGGGAGACCAAATTTTACCACGCCCTAAGCAGATACAACTCAGCTGAAAATCAGACATTTTTACTTCTATGGAGTTACAGTTGCCAGTCCCATGACTGATTTTCACCTACTTGCTCGAGTAGCATTGCTGTGACTATCTAGAACAGTGGGGTTTCTCCTTTTCCTATCTGTGGATCCATAATTATTTTTGAGCAGTTGTGCAGATGCCTGTGTTGCAGTTGAGCCTGCTGTAGGAGTACTCTGGTACTTTTACATCTCCTTCAGAAGGAATCCATTGACCCCTATGTGCAGGGCCCATGTGTTGAAAGCTGCTCACCTGTATGATATCACTTGTGGACTTTTAGGAAATATATCAATCAATTGTGCAAAGAAAGGTCTCTAAAGACTATCATGTGCTCTGTCTACATCTGAGTGGTTAGCTACACCTCAGGGTCTTCAAATAGAAGACTCTACTACGCGCTGGTGAGGCCACACCTCGAGTACTGTGTCCAGTTCTGGGCCCCTCAGTTTAGGAAGGATATCAAGGTCCTGGAGCAGGTCCAAAGGAGGGCAACCAGGCTGGTGAAGGGACTCGAGCACAGATCCTATGAGGAGAGGCTGAGGGAGCTGGGGCTGTTCAGCCTGGAGAAGAGGAGGCTCAGAGGAGACCTCATCACTCTCTACAACTCCCTGAAAGGAGGGGGTAGCCAGGGGAGGGTTGGTCTCTTTTCCCAGGCAACTCTCAGCAAGACAAGAGGGCACAAAAGGTCTCAAGTTGTGCCGGGGGAGGTTTAGGTTGGACATTAGAAAGAATTTCTTTACTGAGAGGGTGAACAAGCATTGGAATGGGCTGCCCAGGGAAGTGGTGGATTCTCCTGGAGATATTTAAAAAGAGACTGGATGTGGCACTCAGTGCCATGGTCTGGTAACTGCAGAGGTAGTGGATCAAGGGTTGGACTTGATGATCTCTGAGGTCCCTTCCAATCCAGACGATTCTGTGATTTCTGTAGGAAGCCACAGACTTACTTAATTTTGATCTTCCAAAGCACTTATTTTTGGGTGTCAGCACTTCAGTTAATGCACTGAGACTGACTGCATATTGCAAACGTTTAAATGATACCTTAGACCTTGAATGTCACTAAGGCATTGGAGTAGCTTTTGCTTGCTTTGTGCAAGTGTCCTGCTAGTCGTTATAACTGTGCTGTCAATTTTTCAGTGTTAAGAGTGCTTGAAGGATAATGCCCACTATGGATTCCCCCAGACTAATTTGCGAGTGTAATTTCAGTCATATCTGTGCCTCTGCTTGCCAATGTTTGAATATTCAGAATGTATCTTGGATAATCTTTGCAGATACTGATTACTACATCTTACTATATTTCTGTCTTAGCTTCTTCAGCTTTGAGGTATGCAATTTTTTTATCTTGGGGATCCTAACTTGAAGATCATTTGAGATACTGGGAGAAGAAAACTTAGATCTTACACATGGTCTTTTAGTTTTAGCTGTTGTTAAATTATGTAATAAATCATTTGGTTGTAATTTTTATGATTCTTGCCATTTGTTCAAAATTGGTAAAAGCTTTCTAAGCACTAACCTAACTATTAAGTCCTGCTAATACGATTTTACAAGATGGATCTTTCTCTGAAAATATTAGTCAGCAAGCCAAGAGTTTGGTGTTAAGTGCGTTTTTGCAGCTGTACAAAAAGAGTAGACTTGGATTATATACTACATCTTAAGAATGTAAATGTTTTTAATCAAATGGCCTCCTGTAAGTTTCCCATCCTGAATTTGCAAAAGATCTGACAGTTCATCTGGAAAACAGATTTCTATTATGCATCCATTTGCCTGTAATGTGGTGACAGCACCTCTTTACTGTATCTCTGTATATTTCTTTTTTTTTTTTTTTTTTAAATATATGAAGAAAATTGATCAGATGTGTTTCAGTTTAAGGTTTTTGGGAAGGATGCTTATGAGCAATGCTGTTTATAAATGTCTATATTGCGGTAATGCTGAGTGGCCTCTGTTCTACCAAGTCACAATACAGCACAAACAAAAAGTTTATGGGCTCAAGTATCACAATTATCTCTTCCCAGCAATTAACAGTAGTTCATGAGAAGAAAAAAACCTTTAATGAACGCTTTTTAAAGTAAGAACAAATTCCTGTTTCAGCTCTGTTAGTGAAATCTGGAGAAAGTCTGCTACCTTCAGAGAATTTCTTCCATGCTACGCTAATACAGCTGAGATGGGAATGTGGGTTTAGATGCTAGATATAGACCTCTGTGAAGTCTGGTGACTCAGAGCAGACTCAGAACAACTGGCATGTGTGGTTAGTTTAGCAAACTGGGAACATGGAATTGGGCTGGTGTAGGAAGTATGACTGCTGGTGCAGTACTGAAGCCCTGCCATGCAAGTGCATCCAAAACAGAGCAGTATCAAGACTGGATCGATTCCTTGGGAGAAAGGTACAACCAAGTGCAGTCTCATCCAAGTTGAGGAGAGGGGGATTGAGTATTCATGTTATATTTAAACATGGATCCTTATCCAGGTTTCAGAGTGCAGAGGATACAGAGGCACCGTCAAACCAGTTGGTGTGTTGCTGTCGCTTCTGAACGTAAGCAACTGGGGCACTTTGTACACAGCAAAGTTTGCTGTAGTCATTGGAGTGGTGTCCCATTTGTCTCTCCTTCAGTCGTGGGACAGCACAGGAGTGTAAAAAACAGATTTTCTATTCCCTGGAATCTCATGTGTTTGATGACATGTTCTGTTAGATATTCCAGTGCTTATGAACAATGTTGGGGGAAATGTGTAGGTGTGAGCTTCAGGTTCCTGTTGGCACAGTGGACAAGTGAATAATGTCAGAAGATAAGAATCTTTTAATTGGGTTTCAGCTTACCTTAGCACATGATTAACATGCATGTCAGAACTTTGATTAGCACCGAGGAAGAAGGAGAATGGTAGATTTTTGACACCTCAGAGTGTTTCTTAATTCAGGTTTTTAAGATGAGACCAGTGTGTATAGAAATTTACAGTGAAAAATGTAGACCTTGGGTAGTGCTGCTCATTTTTTTTATGACTAAGGAACTTCTTACACCCTGGCTTGTGCTCCAGGATCTGTTGTAGTATCACTGATGTTTTGGGAAGAAATTCTCCTGATAAAATTGTATATAGGTTACCATCTGCGGAATTGTATCAGACCATTTTCAATATAATGCTGTCACTGACTCCTCCTGCAACTTGAGAATTTACAGGTAAGATTGCATGTTATTTAGTGGCTGAATGGCTCATTTTGCTAATCCAGCAAATTCTGACAATTGAGTGTGCATAGAAATGTGAGCTCTGACTGCCAGTATAAGCTGCAATGATCTTGCTGAGCTCCAGGTCTCGCAGAAATTGCCAGTCAGATCTGTTTGCCTGAACAGAACTCCCAGGACTGCTGTTCCTCACCTTCTGGCCAGGTTCCTCTCTGCTCACAGTATTAAAAAGACCTGCTTGTTAGTATCTAAGTTTCTGGTCCAGGGAAAAACAGTTGGGAGGGGAAGATTAGTTTAAAAATCTGAATATGAAATGTATTAAAAGCCGAATTTGAGACAGTTGATAGAACACCATTTAAAATATTAGAGACATTAGCATAAGTTACAAAGCATCCAGTCTGCTGTCACAAAATTGGAAAATTGAATATTTCAGTTTAAGAAGGGAGTATAGATAAGGAAAAAGCATTTACATTTGGGAGTAATCATTGTTGATATGTCAGGCAAACTTTTGGAATAGCCACCATTCCTCGAGGCTGTATCTGCGCTCTTAGCTATTTTTTTGTGTTTTCATGCACATTTCTCTGAATTTATGAAAGTGTGTCTCAGAAATTTTATATAGGACAGTCAGATAATCATGATCTGTGTCCTACTGATGCCGACAAAAATGAAGGAGAAAGTCACACAGGAAAAATAAACATATAGGGCTGACTTTGAAAGCAGAAGTCCGTCGGCATGCAGCGTAGCATATTGCCAGCACACCACAGATGTGCACCACATGAGCAGACAAAAAGTGGTGTGAGGAGTCTGCATTCATTCCACTTCTGTCCCAAGGTGAACGGTTGGAGTCATTATGGATTTATGTAGTTTTGTTTACAGCTAGCTTTAGAAAAAGCTGAGCAGGTTTTTTTTTGGGTTTTTTTTTTTTTTAAGCCTTTCACAGGGAGGCAAATAGCCATATTCCCTCCTGCCAAGGGCTTTTACTAAAGTTGGATTAAAACTGTTTCTTGAACTGATTACTTATGGAGAATCTGAAAACACTCATGTTCCAGAGGCGGTGTCATCACACCTCTCCTTGGCAGGCGACCAGTCCTTTGTTGTATCAATTTGGAGGTTGCAGAACTTTTCTCCTTTGGACATCTGCCTCAGCCTTTCTCTGTCTTAGTAAAAAAAAAAAAAAAAAAACAACCCTAAAAACATTGTATTACTAAATGTACCTACTAGAAGCATTACTGGACATGTGTGTAAATGCTTTCTTTTCTGCAGTGGAACTTCATGTTGTCCTATAATATTTTTCTAGATCTTGCTGCTGTCTCTTTTGTGTTGCTCTTAACAACAGGAGTCTGTTTATTTTTTTAAAATGTGCTGGGTCAGAACAGTGGGTATTCTTGCTTGGGAAGGAGACCTTGTAAATTATTACTGTAAATAAACTTTTAAATTAGAATATAGAGTTAAGACTGTTATGCAAGAGTGGCAAAGAAGTCATGCCTCATACAACTCTGTTAAGTACGTTGGCCAGCAAAATTCTGGGCTTTTTTTGACCATCATCTTTAAACCAGTCTGCATTTGTGTGGCAATATTACTTTAGTTTTGCAGCAAATCAGAACTTGTGTGTTGGGGCACTCTCTATTTTTCTCTAATGTTTCCACTGGGTGGTGCTGCAGGAACTCTTTTTTTTTTTTTTTTTTTTTTTTTTTCACTTGGATCTGCATTTCCCAGAAAGACGCCTCTAAAATATAATAGGAGGAAGTCCTGATTTAGAAAGTTTTTGCAGTTTCAACACAATGGAAGAACTCTGAGGATGCTCTGGCAGGAAATGTCCTGGTTGCTGGATGTGGAAAAATTACCAGTATTCTGTATCGTGTACACAGTTCCCTAAAGTGCCCTGGGTATGGATTGCACCATTAGTTTGATTTATTATCTTTAACAGAGAAAGTTCTACATGAAGTTAAAACAGGTATATTTACACACTTAGTTATAAGCTTATTTTTTCCAGGCCAGTTAAATTAGCAGTAAGATCTCCTTTGATGAGTATTTGAAAACTTTCTGAGTAAACAAAATGATATTTGTTTTTCCTCCTTTCTGGCAGAATCACTAACTTTTCACCAACCACATCCTATTTATCACCCTTGAAGCATCTCTGTTGAGAAATAAAGTGTGAGGACTGACTCAGACTTTTGCCTTGTTCTTTCAGATGTTTCTTAGCAAGAATTTAGGCAGATTTGGCAGTTGTCTTGAACCTCTCATGATGTACTCATTGTTAGTCAGCTGTACCATTTTCCACTGAAAATTCATCTGTAAAACCTTTTGGTTGTTCTGGTGAAGTTTCTTTCCTTGATCAGGACCCTACTGCTTCTGTAGTAAAATGCAAGACACGTAAGATCTAATTTTTTATAGAAACTAAAATGTAAAGGAGAAAACCTATCCTAGCAGATTTGTAAGCTGTTCAGCTTTCTGTGTGGATATTCACTTCAGAACTGTGTTAAAAACGTATACAGGTGGAACAGCTAGAGATTGCCTCATTCTGTATTTTCCCCTTGATTCACTCTACGATATTTGTCATCATGGAATGGAATTGTTTTTTTCATCTCCAACAGAAGTTTTTAAGAACTCCCATAACTGTTTATTTCATAAATATGACTATACTTTAAAATGAGTATGGTTTAGCAAAATCTCAATTTCTAGTACAGAGAAACGGAGGTTAAAAAAAAAATAATCCCAAAGCAGTCATGTTCTTCCACATGTTATTGCAGCAGTCATCTCAAGGGTTAAAATGAACCTGAGACACTTAGAAAAATAAAACCAGAGCTGCTATTACAAACTGGGACAGATGTAGGAGGCCAGGTTTCCTGTGGCCCATTTTCCAGTTTCCTGGCTGCAACCTGCAGAAATAAAGGAAGCCGAATGTTAACGTGAATGAGAAGCTAACAATGCCCCACGTCACACTGCTCAGAGAAACGTGCTGTTGGCCAGAATTAGGATACAAAAGCAGTAAGTAAATGGACGTACAAAAAAATATACACATGTCTCCAGAGTAGTCGAAAAGGGGAAAAAAAAAAAAAAAAAAAGGGGCATCTGTAACACGGAAATGCTGTGTGCTTGCAAAAGCACACACTTTCCTGTAAGGGAAATGTAAGTGGAGGTGTGTGCCTGCTGTGGTGGGGCATAGGAAAAGGAGCTGAATCTTTTGCAGCTGCTTTGGCTACAGAAAGAATCAGCAGTTTCTTCAGACACTAAAGGAAATTAATTTCCCTGCCCTGGCTCTGCGTCTTGATCCTTCTCATGTACATGTCTAATCAACATCTCTGTGACTACCTATAGTGCATAATGCTGGCTAACACCTTTTATGTCTTCCTGATTTAATTGATCTCCAGCTGATTTTTCTTCAGCCTCTGGGCTTCCCAGCCAGTCTCTCCCACTCAGCTGTTCCACCTCTGCCCCGAGACCCATGATCTGGTTTATAGCTCAGAATCCCAGATGTTCATCTGCAGACCCTCCAAAGCAACAATGGGCTGGGTTTGATCCTAATGCCTGGAGAGACTCCTAGTTTGAGCCTTCAGAACTTGTTTGTGTTGACTGTCCAGGATCAGCAGTCTATCTCGTTATTTTACCATAGAGTGGGGAGAAAAAATCCGGGTATGAAACCTGGAGTTTGTGGGAGAATGAATGATACAAGAATGAAATATGAGAGAGTAGCTGTAACATAATTGTACAGAAAGTAAAAAGCTCTTAGAGGTTCTGAATGCTACTGCTTTCCAGCTTTCTGCTTTTTTTCTCTAGCTTTTCTTGTACCAGAGTCCTACAAAACTTAATACTACTACCTTTCTTACAGCTCACATCATAAATCCTTCTGCTACTGAGATTTTTATTTAGCTGGTTTTGTTTCTTAACTTCCTAATTTTTTGCTGTCTGGAATTAAGATGGCTTGCTTATTTGTTTTATTTTGTCCATCAGTCAATGGCTTTTTTTTTAATCTTAATGCCACTTTACTGACATTTTGTCACCTAGAACTTTGCATGTATTGTCTTGCTCAAAAAAAAAAAAGGCAATGTGGCTCATCATTAGGTGTATTCATACATCTTAACCATTTCTAGTGTAACTTGCATAATGTTTTCACATTCTTATTCATGTGCTTGATCATGTGTCCATACATGTAAAGTCAGTGTCGTACACTAAGGGGAGAGCCTGTGTTTGGCACTTAGGCCTTTCACCTACGTAAGGAATTTGGGACCTCTCTTGACAGGAAAATCATCTCCTAGATGGAATGATTTGCCCTGTGGATGTGTCTGTCCTTTTCTATGAATCTCTTCAGGGTGAGCTTACAGAATGGACTTTGCTGGCACCCCAAGTTTAGGCATTTCCTATGTCCCTTATTTGGCTGAAATCAAGAGGAGCAGTTGATCCCAGCAGAGATATTCTGATTCTGATGCCTTCTTCCCATCTCAATCCTGAGCTTAAAATCTGATGTGTGGAGGTGACATTGTGTGACACTGATGAGGCAGCTGAGAGGTTTTGTATGGAGAGGTGCACATTGGAAAGGATGTAAAGTGGCAACGCAGAGGGTGTTGGGGTGGCGACTGTCACAGCAGCTTGAGAAATGGACTTGCAGAAAACTTGGTCCTGAAATACCCTTCTGCTGTCTAACACTCTGCATTTCAAAGTATAATTCCTTCTAGCTATGCCAGTTATTACTTGCATGAGTGGTTGTGGAACTGATCACAAAGTAAAATTACAGGGCTATTTTAGGTCAGGTCAACCCAGCAAATTTTGTTTCATGGCTTAGAAAATACCTTTGACTGTGAATTGCATTGTATAAATGTTTTGGCCAAACCATGTGGGTTAATGGGTGAAAAAATTTACTCTTTTGTCTCTGTGAATTCTGATTGGCACAGAATATATGTTTCTTACATAGGTTGCCTGTCTTGTTCTGTACCATAGATGGAGGTCACTATCTGAATATGTGATTTTTAAAAACTTTTTTTTTTTCTAATCCCTGTAATTCAGTATGTGGTTCCATGTATTATTTATTGCCCAGCATTCAAATCCTGTACTGAGTACAGAATTACCAGGAGTATTTCTTATTACTATTTAATATTAATAAAGAGATGAATGAAATGTGAATTATATGCCCTGTAGGAAGTGCTTAACACCCATTTCAGTCAAGTGAAGGCAAGATGCTGAATTCCCCTTCAGTCAGTAAAAATTCAAAAAAATTAGAAAATAATGACAATAAATGAAAGACAATGAAGATTTCTGACTCCTCTCAGTTGTAATTTATAGTAACTTGTACTACAGCTAGTACACTTTTGTCAAATAACATGTCTTGTAATATGTCTGCTATGTGATTCTTCTGTGCCACCACTCAAAAGAGGCACAAGTTAAGGCTCC
This sequence comes from Heliangelus exortis, assembly GCF_036169615.1. Classification (NCBI taxonomy): domain Eukaryota; kingdom Metazoa; phylum Chordata; class Aves; order Apodiformes; family Trochilidae; genus Heliangelus; species Heliangelus exortis. Next base: position 123,091,189 of record NC_092422.1, on the reverse strand, counting down.
GTGTGCCATGGGGCCACGTTGTCCTTCCAGGGGGATAGTTCAAGCCTTGTGGTGTCCAGAGAGAAAAGCAGTTTAATGCTTCTGTTGGCCTGACTGGAAATGAAATATTTTGTATCAGTTTAAAAATCCATCTACTGCAGGATGGTAGTTTTTGGCCACTCCCTGTGACTCACATTTTAGAGAATGGAAATGAGATGAAAAGTTTAACATCAGTTTACTGAATTCGAAGTATTTAAGATTTCACATCACCATATATGCTGAGCACAAAGCTTCTGTTAAAGGTAGTTACATCTGTGAATATTCAGTGCAACTCAGACTGAATGCCTCTAGCTGGGTGCTTAGAAGAAAGGGACCATACAATTAATGATCAGCTGAAAACATAATTTGCATGATTTGCTTCATGTAGGAATTGTACATAGGGTTGTTATACAAGCACCATGGGAAGCTTTATACAGGAACTTGGAGGCAGATGGAGGGATGGAGTACAATACAGCATTGAGCTGTTTTAATCTCATTTCAGTAAGGGCAGACTTGGGTCACATCCAGTAGAAGATTTATGCGCCTACCAATTAGGCACATCGATGCTGAATTCTGAGGTAAGCAAGTCCTTGATAAAGCCTGCTCAGAGCCACACACTTGGAGAGTCGATGGGAAGGCAAGCAGAGTGGTCTGCTTCAGAGGAACAGCCTAAATCTTAATTCCACCACAGCCATCTGTCCTGGATCTAGCACCTGAAGTGCCCTCCAGAGATTGTGTGTATCTTAGCTGGCTGAAGAACAGATCACTAAGAACTGCACTCCTTTGAAAAAGGTGGCAAGAACTTTTTTATTCAATAACCTGATGGAAGTAATTTCTTCTTAAACACTGGGTCAGACAGAGTGGGTGCTCCTGTAGAATGTTCTCACCCAGGCTTGCACTGCTCATGTGTTTTACATTATGCCTATGGCTGAAGTCACTGTGAGGCCCACACTCCATAGATAAAGTGGAATCCAAAACTATTTACATTTTACAAACTATAAGCATCAGAGCAGTAGCTGTGGAGACCCTGTGAGTGCTCTTGGGCAGAGGTGGAAGTGGATGGAAGAGACTGTGGTGAAACACCTCTTGCTGTGAGTTTAGTTGCACCTAAACTTTCTCACGAGACATGATTGCTGATTATCTGAAGGAAGACATCATTTAAGGTCTGGATGAGAGAATTTTATCTCTGAGGTACTGCACCATTTTGGCTAACGGCATGGTGGAGTTTGTACTTGTTCTTCTGTAGCTCTTTTTTTTCCATCTTTAATTTCCTCAGCTAAAGTTCTGCTGACAGGTTTTTGTAGCATGGGATACCTGTGCATGTTTTAATACGCTTTTGATGAAAGAGATTTATAAGGTACTTCTAATTTTCCAGAGCAAAAAAAGAGTTCTCTTTGTGATTTCTTGTTTGAAATAATGGTTTAAAACTTGAAGTGGGGAGATTAATTTAGATTAGATATTAGGAGATAATTCTTTACTATGAGGGTGGTAAGACACTGGCACAGGTTGCCCAGGGAAGTGGCTCCCTGGCAGTGTTCAAGGTCAGGTTGGATGGGGCTTTGAGCAACCTGGTCTAGTGGGAGGTGTTCCTGCCCATGGAACCAGATGATTTTTAAGGTCCTGTCCAGTGCAAACCATTGTATGATTCTGTATTCTATAACTGTCTGGTACATACTGACATTATGCAGAGTATTGCTGTATCATATATGATACACAGAAACTAGATTATTTGTAAGTAATACAGCTGTATATTCCCATATATTTTGTGAACTAATTTGCAAGATTTATAAATACAAATTTAAAAATGTGTTTATATGATGCCAGATTAATAGGGGTACTTTATTAGCCATCCACTGAAGATATTAATACTTGCACAGATGGTGTGGAACTTTCAAAACCTCTTGAGCGAGTATATAGCTTTCACATATATTAAATTCTAGCTATACATTTTGTTCTTACACTATTTAGGAAAGGATTAGTATAAAGTGATAAAAACTGCAATGAAGCAAATGAAAGGCTTTGAAGGAGGCACATCATCCATGTAGGCAGCTCTGCTTCCCGGACAGCCAACTGTGCTGGGAGCCCCTGTCATCTCCTGAAGGTGCTGTCTGGTTACCAAGTTGCACAGCTGGGTGTCAGGGACAGGTATTTTTGTCCTCGGCATTCAGACTGGATTCTCAGTTATATTAGAGAAACGAAGCCTTTGCAGGGATATTAAAACCATCATTAATTCTGCAAACCCTTGTTCGACCAGTGCACTTCAAAATTATTTGGCTCAAACTAGAGCTCCAAATTCTCTTTTTCTGTAAAACTATTGATAACATTTTCCGGTATCCTTAACTTGCTTTTCCTCTAGTGAAGCTTATGTATTTCATTTTCCCCTTTTAGCTACCGTGTTGTGAAGAGAAGCTGATTTAGTTAGTAGGACAAAATAAACACGAATTCCATGGTGCTGGGACAGGCTGGAAGAGGCACCGTTCCATGTGCTGAATGGTTGGGAGCCTTGTGCCCTCTTGTGGTCAAGGGAAACGTCAGGGAGAAAGCCTGGTAGGGGCTGGCCCTGTAGTCTGTTAGGACACGAACAGCAATATATGTAGGAAATAAAATGAGCAAGGAGGTAAAAAAGTCACCAGCTTGTTTAGATAAAGACAAAAATATCCATTGTTCCACGTACAAAGATAAATCAGGCAATAATTTTCCCCATCAGCACCATCATCAGTTAGCCCAGTAGTACCACCATCTCTCAATTAGTGTTAGTTAGACATAGCATGTCCAAATCAAGTATCAGAAGAAGCCAAGAAAAAAACATTTGATACAGTGTTAAGATGCTAAGGCTGGCAAAGTTGTTAGAAGTGAGGAAAGAAATCTCATTTTGTAGTTCTGCAGTTTAAAATATCAGCTTTAGCTGTATCTTCATTATAATAATAAATTGTCTTCAGTAGTAATGGTCCTGAGTTTTAAGTTGTGTATGTGCCTGTGCTGAGTTGCAGTATAATATTTTTAAGTTTATCTTTCTATTGGAGTGCCTGAAAAAAAAAGGTTTACTCTGGAGAAGGCTCAGTAGCAGAGGCACTTAGCAGAGAAAAAAAAAAAATTCAAAATAATTTCAGACAACCTTAGAAGTGAGACTCGGGTACTGTTAGAAGTGTTCCTAGTTTTTGGTCATGAAAATGAAAGAAAAGATCTGTTAGAGAAGAGCTCAGGGTAAACATCACTTATTTTATTATGCTTGTGTATACTGAACTTTAAGCATTTCTGCAAAATAGATAATATATTTTGAGCTGTTTTTAATTAGCAAGCAGAAGCAGCAAGAGCCATTTCGGACCTTGGAAGAAACAAAATAGAGAAAGTCTGTATGACACCAGGAAGGCAAATGTGTGTGGTGGGAGGAGGAAAGAGGATGGTTTCTGGCCCTCTTACCAAAGGCAACTACTCTGGTCTTTGCTTTTCCTTCCCCTCTTCACAGGGATATATGCAGACAAGTTGAGAATTCAGTATACTTCTCATGATGGTAAAAAGCATTTTTTCAGTTCATCTAAATGGATAGCTACATCAGGTGTATTCCCCCCATCTGTTCCTTTGAAGGGTGGTTTCGTACACCAAAGACACCAAGTGAAGATGACCCAGTGAGCGATGTGAACTGTACAGTTATACTATGTGCCCCTTCAGAAAAAAAAGCAGTGGAAAAAATACAGAAATGGGAGAGCAAGACCTGTAGCATCTTGGGGATGTTTGGTTGCAAATGATACAGTAGCTTCCTTTGCTCAATTACCTAGGATGCCTCCTGCACAGAGCTTATAAGTGAAATGGGTGTTGGGTGGCACACCTGCTCCCAAAGGTTTTCACACTGTTTGCAGAATTTCACTGTTGCTCTCCTTTGTCCCTTGTAGGTATGGAGAGTGCAATCACACTGTGGCAGTTCCTTTTGCAGTTGCTGCTAGACCAGAAACATGAGCACCTGATTTGCTGGACGTCGAACGATGGCGAATTCAAGCTACTCAAGGCAGAAGAAGTGGCTAAGCTGTGGGGACTCAGAAAAAACAAAACTAATATGAATTATGACAAGCTGAGCCGAGCGCTCAGATACTATTATGACAAGGTAAATTTTGCTATTCTCGTGCAGACTAAGAAAATAGAAACACTATCATTTAATATTTCGCCTCTATGTGGAAACTATTCAACAGGTCCTCTAACTAGTTTTTACCACAGAGAACAGTATGGAAGGCAATCACAGTGGAGGTAAGAGGGCAACTAAAAGATGCACAGGAAAACACTGCGTATCCCGTTTCCTGAGGAGGGGAGGCTTTGACCTAGGTTTACACTTACTGATGCTTTCATGTGTTTATGTGTTTGGCTACCCAATCTTTTCTGTAGCTTTTGACAACAATAAAATAACTGTTGATAACGGAGAACTGTTTGATTATTACAGCCTGCATAGGATCTTCTGGAATTCAGGGAGGTGATAGAAAGCAGTGATACTGCAATGCAGCAGGCAGATTGGCAGCTTTACCAGCTGGTTATCACCTGTGTCAGAAAAAGGAAAAGACACACAAAAAACCCAACAGCATAGGGGGTGGGGTTGAGTTTTCACACATCTTTTGGAGAATAGATCTTGGTGTCCAGTGTTTTAGCTAGTCTTGCCTGACCTTTCTGGTAAATCTTTTCTGCAGATGTAATAGGTCCTAATTTGTTAGCTGGAGATACAGTGCTAAACACTTGCAGTTACATACAATTTAGAAGAGACCAGTAGAGGTTACTGGTAACTAGCACCCCTGAAAATAATTTTTCTGTGGTGTGTATAGTATATGACTGTAGTAGGAGTTCGTAAGATCACTGTCACCCTCGTGAAAACCATCCCTCAGTTTGGCATTTAGTCCTTGGTCTTTTTCTTCACCATGAAGCAAGGTGGCAACAAAACAACAGAGAATGCAAAAATGAAAACAGAATAGCCAGGGTATTCTGTATTAGATTGCTGTAGCAGAAAGACATTTTAGGGGAATATCTCTGATGTATCGAGATTCTAAAAGGAAAATATTGAACACAAATATGGAAGTGCTAAAATACCTTGCATATTCACCTTTCTCAGTTTTAGACTCAAGCAAATTTCTGTATTCTTTCTCTAGCATTTTTGGATGTACGTTGCATTGTTTTTGCTAATTATTATTAAATCTTTTCAGGATTAGTTCCCCTTCAAAAAAATATTAAAATAAATTAATAGGTTTTACTATTTCCTATATTATTGAAGATTAAAAAGGAAGACTCTTAAAGATTTTATATATTAAAAAGGAAAACTCTATAGCCATGCTTAGTGGTCTGTTCTCACCTTGATTTTTCAGAAAAGGCAGTGAGAAGAGATTATATGGTGAGTAACACCAGTGTTCAGCACTTGCTGTCTGCATAAGACAGAGGAAACTAGAGAGTGTTGATGAACTCAGTACTGTTGCTGTGTATTATTTGTAGTGCACCAATTCTTGAAGGCCACAGTGGGGCTGGGTGCTAAAAATGCAAAAATGTTATGACTGCAAATTCAAGGCATGATCTGAAGATCAGACTTTTTGTTATTCACATTCAACATTGGAAGGATTCTTTCTCCTGCAGGATTTTTTTTTAGTTTCAGATTTAGAGCTGGAAGTTCCGCAATGGAATATATTTAGTATTTTGTCTACTAGAAGTCAGATTTTTCTAGTTAACATGTTTCAAAAGTGGCCTGACTGTTGAAGGCACAAAAGGATTCAGAGAGGACAGTACAGCGGGTGTTCCAAACAGTTGGTGTGATGAATTCCCCTTCACCGAGTGTTAAAAAGACTTCTGCTCAGCATGGGGAAGCTTGCATCATTATATGGCTCCAACCCCTCTGATTATAATCTTGACTGGGATCAATGGAGCCAGAGTGCCTGCTGGTGGATGAACAGGCAGAGCACAAATACGCAGTTAAGTGACTGAACAGGCACGGCTTAAAAACAAGGGATGAGATATTTGTAGCACTTGTCCTTCAAGATCTCTCTGATCTCTTCAAATCAATTGATATAATTGCTCCTTCCACGGAGCTCCCTTTCTTCTTTTATCCCTTAACCTTTCTTTTTTTTCTTACCCTTGTCCTGTTTTCAGTTGCCCCCCGCAGCACACGAGCGCTGTGCTCTGTTTTGTCCCTGCTCACACAGCATTTGCCAGAGGAGTGGCTGGAGGGTTTCCTCACGGGGCTCTGGCTGAGGTGATTACTTGCTGTTATTGCAGCCACATTCTTGGACTCCGTGCTCTCTCTTCTGGTTGCAAGTTTTATCTAGGTTTGGCACAAGGATTTTGGCTGTTTTTCCAGGAGTTGTGCAGCCCGGTGGAGGTCGTTGCTCCTAGATGGAAAGAAGGATAAGCTTTCCCTTCCCCATGTATTGTGATCAGGGTTTGAACCCCAAACCAAAGTCATGGCCACTGCTATTTAAATCGAAGGAATAACTCCTTTATCAGGAAACAGTGGGGAGTTCTCACTTGCTGTGCGCGTATGGTGTGTTGCGTCCTGTTTTTTTCCAGGCAGAAAGGCAAACTATTGGGAGTACAGAGGGACAGGGGATCTTGCTGCAGGTTTTGACATTTGAGACATACTGGCATAAGGCAGCAGCTAATGAATCCTAGTAGGCTGGCAGGGAGTGCTTAGTAGTAGGTTCAGACCTAGATGGTTCCTCTGCCTTCAGTTCAGTCCATGCTGCATAGCACAAAAGGGAAGAAGTCAAGGAAGGAAGGAAAGGCTCCCTGGCATTTTTCTTTCCCCTCTGCAAAACAAAAGGGGAAGGGCTGAAGGGGTTGAAAGGGTATCTCTCAGACTTCTGCACTCCTTTCCCGTCGATGATTCACCAGTTTGTGGGGTAATATTAAGAGCAGTTTAGACGCTGAGGTAGCCTTATGGAGCCTGCCTAGATCTTGTCCTTTTCCTTGCTGTTGGCAGCTATGGATGTGTTGACAGCTGGATGTGCTGGAGCAGATGGGATGCACACTGAGCAAATGGGAGAAACATTGTGCTTCAGGCTGGGGTGAGGCAGCAGGAAAGGCAAGAGGTGGAACTCTGGGCAAGATTTCCTTCAGGCTGTGGAATTATCAACAGGGACTTCTTTACCTATAACCCAGATGCTCTGGCAGTATGTGAGTTGGAGGCAAAGGGCAGAGATTTTAGAGAAATATGGTGATACACAGGGCAGGCCTTCCTTCCTCAGGCTGCTTTCTTCTGCTGCTGCATACAGCTGACACTGAGCTACTGCTTCATGGTTTGTCTTTGAAATTATTCACCGTGTAGAAATAAAAACTGATCACTGGATAAATGGAGGCTTATGAGCTCTGCTGTTTTGCTTGGGGGGAACGCTGGCTTGTTAAAATTCATCATCTGATTCATCTGAACTTAAAAGTAAATTAATTCCAATATTGGAGAAAAAGAAGACAATTAGGACAAATTCCTTAGCTTGGCTTTGAAAGCAAGCATGACATGCTGTTAAGGCTGATGGCTAGATTTATATTAAATTCACATATAAAGCACCCCAGGAAATGTAGAGTGTGGCATGTCTTGATTGTAATTTATTATCATGATTCTGGTTGCTAAAGGTTTGCAGATAATTTGAAGGCTTTCCGTTTCCTCTTCTGTTTGTTCCCCAATTTCCCTTCCCCACTTTTATTTAATGCATTTCCTTTGTTGCCTTAACAGAGCAGCAGAATAGATGACAGTGCTGAGGAAAGGCATCTTGCACTCTCTCTACCTGAAGCATGAGCAGCATGTCAATCATGTTACACACTTCTGCTGGTCAAAAACCTCTTGTAAGGCTTTCAGGCAAGGAAACCCTTCACATCTGTTCTCATGCAGAGCACTTTAGCTTGATGTGTAGAACTAAAATACCTTTGTAAGTGGGATTAGTAGGTTTCTTTTTGTTCAGGTTGCTCAGTTACTTTGTTTTTCTCATAGCTGTATTGACACATACCTTCTGGAAGTCTCTAGAGGTTTCAGGAGTACTAAAGATTCCGTGAATATTTCAAGATGACACCACAAAAGGGAACTTTTCCCCATTAGGTTTTTGGATTGTTTTTTTGTTTGTTTGTTTATTTGGGTTTCTTTAGGGAAGGAGGACAAATCCAGGAGATTACATGCAAATACTGACAGTAATAGGATGTAACAGTTGTGAAAGTTAAGCCCTCATAAGTGCAAGAATCTCAGTTACCTGGGTAACCCTAATGTCTGCATGAATTATGCTGCATCTTTAATTACACAGTCACATACTTTTGTGATGAGCAGCTATTCAGTATTTTTTTGCATCCTCTCTGAGCAGTATGTGGCCCCAGATGTTACTCAGTGAGTGTTATTCAGTCTTCTAAAGACAGGATAAATCATTTGTGTTGCAGTCAATGGCTGCCCTCTCATTTAGAAGGGCTGGCAGTATGATGTACAGTATGTAAATACCATGGGCTTCATTGTGCTTGGTGCAGTGCAGGGGACAGGGCTTCTTGGGTGCTCTTAGGCTTGAGAGATGCTCATGGCATTCTCTCTCCTCCTATAAGAGGTCAGATGCAGTAGCCTGGTTATTAGTTCCCCTTTTAGTGCAGAAGTGTGGGTAGCATCAAGGAAGAATTTTCTTGGAAACAGGGCCCCTTGCATGGTCTACTTAGAGAACTTCAGGATACAAAGTGGTAAGGGAAACTATTGTTTTACTTTTGGGAAGATATTCTCTTGAGTTGCCTCAGGGGAAATAGAACATTACAATGAAACAATAGCAGTATAGTGGTGCTACAGTACCAGCTACACAGTTTGTAGTGGTACAGGTAATATACCTGTGGTATAGGGTACAGTGTGGTACAGGGTATAAGGAAAGCACTAGAAGAAAGAAGCACTAGAAAATAGCTTTATAGAGAATTGGAAAGAGTTTCTTCCAGTTGAGCTATGACTACAAATGAACTGCATAATCTGATGATCAGACTCATCAGGAGTGATGTGGAAGTCAAGAAAGTACTTGTCTGAAATAGCATAGAAGTGGCTATTGAGTGATCTCCTAGGGAGAGATGGAAATAAAGATTTTGATACTTCCTAAGAAGTGATGGGTAAAGGAGAAACCCCAGAACATTCCAAAAAGGAGTGACAAATTGTTGATGCTTCATGTAACAAGAAAGAGATGTGCAGTGAATTGCAGCAGAGAGATACCAGAGAACCTGGCCAAAGGTGCCAGCTAGAGGAATGGCCTTTGCCTTCCAGATGGAGGTGGGTGAGGAAAGACTGAAATGCAGCTAAGTGATGGCTTTGCACTTCGAAAGGTCAGTACAGATGTACAATGCATCTGTGCCTCCATAAAAAATTTCACAAAATCTGGCTTCTACACACAGAGTAGAGTAAGTGTAAGTGCATGGAACATGGTGGTAATTAACAGAATCTCTCTACCTGAACATGCTGATGTGGACACACACTGTTTTTTTGGAGATAACCGTGCAGCCACCAGTACCTCCTGCTAGTTTACAGATTTTGGACATTAGTGTGAGAGCAGCTCACTCTCTGGGTAGAGTTACCAAAAGCTGGAGGCAGCTCATGTTTTCATAGAGGCCTTGAGAAATTCATAGCCTAAGTGTCCCTACATCTGTTGCATCCCTCACTACTCTCAGAGCCAAGGACTCTGCAACACATCCAAATGGGAGTTAAGTGCAGCAGCTACAGCTCTCGGGCACCCTGATTGTAGGTCACTTCCAGTGAGGAGGAAAAAAGTCCCAATCTGGTCTTCCTGCCACTGAGGCCCTTCATTAGTCTGATGTTCAAGTAGGAACTGGCTGCAATTTCCCAGCTCAGTGTCCAAGTGGCTCCCTGCACCCAGCAAACTTGCTAGCTAACAGGTTTGAGCCAAGCCACTAAAATCCTTGTGTCACACTGGTAGTACAGTTACACCTTAGAAGCAGGAGGATGAGAAACAAAGAGGAGGAGCTGGGAACAGGACAGCTATTATGTAGTTCCCATCAGAGAGGCATGGTGGGATGGCTCTCATGACTGGGATGCTGCAATGGATGGTCATAAGCTCTTCAGAAAGGACAGAGAGGGAGGAGAGGCAGTGGAGTGGCTCTATGTGTTAGGGAGTGTTTTGATTGCATAGAGCTTGATGATAGTGATGATAAGGTTGAGTGTTTACAGGTAAGGACCAGGGAGAATGTGAATGAGACAGATATCCTGTTGGGTGTTTGTTACAGACCACCTAACCAGGATGAGGAGGCAGGTGAAGCATTCTACAAGCTGCTGATAGAGATCTCACAATGTCTTGCCCTTGTTCTGGTGGCACATCTGCTGGAAATACACCATAGCAGAGAGGAGACAGGCTAGGAGGTTTTTCTAGTGTGTGGAAGATAACTTCCTGACACATCTGGTAATTGAGCCTGCCAGAGGAGGTGCCTCACCAGATCTCATGTTCACAAACAGGACAGGACTGGTGGGAAATGTGGTGATCAGAGGTAATCTTGGGTTTTGCAGCCATGAAATGGTGAGGTTCTCCATCCGTGGTGAAGTAAAGAGGTGGGGTCACTGACACCTCCACCATGGGCTTCTGGAGGGCTGACTTTGGGCTGTTGAGAACAGTGGTTGAGGGAGTATCTTGAGAGACAGTCCTGAAGGACTAAAGGGTAAAAAAAAGCTTCTCTTCAAGAAGGAAATGTTAAAAGCAGAGGAGCGGGCTCTCCCCATGTGCCCTAAGACGAAATGGCAGAGTAGATCATTGGCCTGGCTAAACAGGGAGCTTTTGCTGGGATTCAGGCAAAAAGGAGAGCTTACCTTCTTTGGAAGAAAGGGCAAGCATCTCAGGATGAGTACGGGGGTCTCATTAGGTCATGCAGAGAAAAAAAATTAGAAAGGCAAAAGCCCAGCTGGAGCTCAGTCTGGCCACTGTCATAAGGGACAACAAAAAGAATTTTTACAAATGCATTAACAATAAAAAGAGAGCCAGGGAGGAATCTCCATCCTCAATTGGATGTGGGGGGGAACGTTACAACCAAGGATAAGGAAAAAGCAGAAATACTTAATGCCTTCTTTGCCTTCATATTTATTAGTCAGACCAGCTACCCCCAGGGTATTTAGCCTTCTGAGCTGGAAGATAAGGACAGGGAGCAGCAGAATCCCCCCATAACCCAGGAGGAAGCAGTTAATGCCCTGGTGCAGCACCTGGACACTCACAAGTCTATGGGGCTGGATGGGATCCATCTGAGAGCATTGAGGAAGCTGGCAGAGGAGTTCTTCAAGCTTCTCTTCATCATTTATCAACAGTCCTGGTTAACCATGGAGTTCCCAGGTGACTGCAAGTTTGCCAGTGTGAGAGCTATCCTCAGAAAGGGCTGCAAGGCACACTGGGGGAGCTACAGGCTTGTCATCCTGGCCTCGGTGCCTGGGAAAATTATGGAGAGGTTCCTCTTGAGTGCACTCACATGGCAAGTTCAGGACAGCCAGGGAATCAGGCCCAGTCAGCATGGGTTCAGGAAAAGCAGGTCCTGCTTGACCAACCTGATCTTGTTCTATGGATGTTGTCTACCTGGACTTTAGCAAAGCCTTTGACACAATCTCCCAGAGGATTCTCCTAGAGAAGCTGGCAGCTTATGGCATAGACAGGTGTACTCTTCATGGGGTTAAAAACTGGCTGCATGGCTGGGTCCAGAGAGTTGCAGTCTGTGGAGTTAAATCCAGTTGGCAGCCCATCACCTGTGGTGTTCCCCAGGGCTCAGTTTTGGGGGTGGTTTTGTTCAGTTTCTCTAGCAATGATCTAGATAAGGGGATTGAGTGCTTCCTCAGCAAGTTTGCAGACCAACACGAAATTGGGTGGGATTGCTGATCTGCTTGAGGGTAGGAAGGCTTTACAAGAGGAATCTAGATAAATTCTGGTTGAATTGATGAGCTGAGGCCCGTTGTCAGAGTTTTAACAAAACTGAGTGCCAGGTCCTGAATTTTGGCCACAACAACCCCATGGAACACTACAGGGTTGTCTAAGAGTGGCTGGAAGGCTGCCCAGAGGAAAAGGACCTGGGGGTGCTGGTTGACACCTGGTTGAATATGAGCCAGCAGTGTGGCCAAGAAGGCCAACAGCATCCTGGCTTGTATCAGGAATAGTGTGGGCAGCAGGAGTAGGGAAGTGATGGTGCCCCTGTACTTGGCACTGGTGACACCACATCTCCAGTACTGTGTGGAGCTCTGGGCCCCTCACTACAAGAAAGACATTGAGGTGCTGGAGTGAGTTCAGAGAAGGGCAGTCAAGCTGGTGAAGGGTCTGGAGCACAAGTCCTTTGAGGAGAGGCTGAGGGAACTGGAATTGTTTAGTTTGGAGAAGAGGAGGCTGAAGGGAGACCTTTACAACTACCTGAAAGGAGGTTGTAGTGAGGTGGGTTCTGGCCTCTTCTCTCAAGCAAATAATGATAAGACTGGAGGAGATAGCCTGAAGTTGCACCAGGGGAGGTTTAGACTAGATATTAAGGAGAATTTCTTTACTGGAAGAGTAGTTAGGCACTGGAACAGCCTCCCTGGCTGCCCAGAGATGGAGTTTGTGGAGCCACCATCCCGTGAAGTATTTAAAAAATGTGTACATGAGGCACTTCAGGTTAGGCTCTGTTTGGCATGGTGATATATATTCATTTATTTTTATTTTATTTTATTTTATTTTACTTTATTTTAATTTTGGGGGTGGGGTGTTGGTGGTTGGATGCAGTGGTCTTGAGGTCCTTTCCAACCATGACACTTCTGTGATTCTGCAAATGCCTCAAAACAGAGAGTAGGAGTCAGAGCTGATGAAAATAAAACATATGATAAAAGAATCATAGAATCACAGAATGGTTTGGGTTGGAAAAGATCTTAAAGAACACCTACTAGGTTGCTCAAGGCCCCATCCAACCTGAAGAAGGGAAATCCGAATTGCACCAATGCACAGGAAAACTTCTGGAGGGAAAGGGGAAAGTGGAAAAAAACCCAGAGGTCATGTGCTGTTGAGATAGGCAAACAGCTCCTGTGTATTTTGGAAGGGCTTCCAAAAGTAGCAGTGCATGTGCATAGTTGACACACAAAAAAAAAAAAACCCAACCCAACCACATTATATCCTGGTTTAAGCTGCAGGGGGAACCAGGCCACCGAGCTTTCAGCATCTAGCTCAGCCAGCTGGTCTGTGAAGGAGAGGGGAGAGAGCCATCCCTCTACCTGGGGGTTCAGAGCATTTGGGTAAGGCTGGGTTTGGAGCTGCTTGTACAGTGAGTGCCTGCAATGCTGTGGTGTCAGCAAGCCTGAGCTCCCTAGCACAGCTGATGCACCAGAGCAGATGTTGGGCAGTGCTGTGTCCAGTTTGTATTTGCAGCTTTCAGAGCACTCAGCAATGGGCAGGGGGGTCACCTTTTGCTGTAGTCTCTTTTTTTGAGCTGTTGGGCTGGAGCCTCTGGTCCTGGTCTGGCCCATTTTTCTTCCCCAGTAGCTGCCCTGGCTCAGCAGAGCAGTTCCCTTCCCCAGCAGCACAGCCCTGGAGCTCCCTGCAGCCCTGGCCAGCAGCCACCAACACTCATTGCAAGCCTGCTCACAAGGGAATTTACCTAGAAAATTCAAACAACAAGAAAAAAGGGCTAAACGTGCACACACACATACTGTTCAGTTATCAAGCAAGTGGCCAAGTCTCCCTGCAAATGCAGTCCTTAATATAAGGAATCCTTCTTTGCCCTTCCAAAGTGAGGGTGGAAAACCCCTGCTTCTCAAGATACTACTGTATCCTGTGGTTTGAATCATCATCCACAGCTCGGAATTATTCTGACAGATCACTGAAGGTTATGGTAAAAATACACTGCTTTTCACCTCACTTCAGTTATCTGCCAAAAAAAAAGTAGAGAACTCAGTAGCATTTCAGAGGCACTTAATTAATTTGTGGCCTTATTTTCTCTTACACAAAATTTCTTCAGGCTCTACATTGAAGAGAAGGCTGAAAAGTGCTTGAGGGATCTGCCCTTGAATCCTTTTCATCTCCAGGCATTGTTAAGTGGGCCTTTGCTGCAGGCTTACTCTCAGAGGAACCGCACCGAGAGATCTTAAAATATAACTATATTTAACAGTAATAGAAATATAAACTCACCAGTCCATTCAGTTGGGTTTTTTTATAGCAATGCTTCCCTGTTCCAAGCCCACACCAGTGTATAAGTACCACCCTTAAATACATTTAAACTATTTCTGCTGGGAGTTGCACTATATATGTTACATATATTTTATATATATATATGTATATATATCTAAAAAAAGAAAACTAAGTCAAGTTTAGGTGTTTATTCCCATAAGTGAGCTTCCCATAAGTTTCTTCCCATTTGGAGTTTTCGCCTTTTTCAAGAAAAATGTAACGCTGAAAGTGCAGAAAAAGTTCATCCATCCAACGTTTCACCCAATTAGCACACACACAAAAGAAAAAATCTAGGCCAAGCCCAAAGCCATGGAAATTAAAGCTGAGGCAGATTGAGATCCTCTGGGCTAACTCTATGTCCTGAGCTTTTGGAGGGCAAAAATAGGCATTTCAGGACCCACTGGGTAGACGTAGCTACAGCTCAGCATGGAAGAGGAAAGTTTTGTGACTTGAGTCTCAGGTTGCTGAATTCTGTTCTCCTCCTTGCTGCAGATCCCCATTATCAACTTGGGAAACAGCTTTCTCCATCTGTGCCACAGCTCCTGACCTGTGAATCAAAGCCACCTCCCAGGGCTCTTTGTGGGATTAATTTTGTATTCAAGAAGGTTCCTGAATGAAATGCCATGACATTCAGGTAGATGAATTAGAGAGTGCAGTAGCTCAGCTAAAAGGCAGAAGAGGTTGTGATACACAAGTGCAGGCTTTACTTGCCCAAAATGGGCCTTAATTTTGTGACAAAAAAAGAAAAAAATAAAGAAAGATGTAGTGCAGGCAGTGCAAGCACCCAGTACTAGGTGCTGCCCAGGTATAAATAGGGAGGATGTTTATATTATTTTTTTTTTCCATTTCCAATCAATTTAACAAATTTTTCTCTATGTGTTGTAAAATCTGTAGTAGGATGAAAAACAAAGCAGATTTTTAGGAATACTGTAAATATTTACATTCCTGTATGAACAGCAAAGCAAATGGGTGTTTGCAGAGGTGCAGTAGTCCTGTGCTGCACTAAAGTGAGTTTCTTGGAAGGGGTTTTTCAGAGCTGACTTAAAGACAAACTCTCCACTGGGGGCTTCAAGAAGAGCAAAATCACTATGGAAATCTTGGGAAATATTGCTGCTACTGTCCCACAGCAGTTGGCTTAGGGTGGTAAAAGTTCCAGTCCTTTTCCTAGGCCAAGCCAGCACCCAGTGCCATGAAGTGCCTCTGTGGAGGAGCTCACATCGTGTCCCTGGGGATAATGAACACTGTGTTAGAGAAGGAAACATACCTGGGTTTGCAGTACAGGAGCCAGGACTGGAAATGGCACCCTCACAAAATATTTCTGTTTCAAAGGGAATCAGTTCTTTCTATAAAGAGGACACTTTTTAAAACGGCAAATATGAAGAAAAAGTAGTTCTACAAACCTTTGAGAGGTTTGGGATTTTCTTTTCAATAATTAATACAAATAGCCAGTTAAAATTGATGAAAACTCTCTGCCTGCACCAGTAAGCATCCTGAGCCTATTGCAAACCTGGAGACAGCACAGGCAATGCAGCAGAACTCAAGTACTTTTCCATCCCATGCAAATAATTGCATTTGTCACAGACACGTGACGTGAGCACTGAGAGAAGGACAGTTACTGTCAGACTAGATCAGTCCCTCTGCACGTGGTCAGGAGGCAAGGGTAAATCACTGGAGCAGGTGGGTTTGTGCCTTGCAGACATTCCAAGAGTATTTTTTTATTCAGGGCAGTTGCTGCCAGTTTTGGGAGGCATAAATGAAGGAGTTTGCTTTTGCTGTGAAATTCAGATGGTGGCATGGCTCAAGTCTGTAAGGCAGCAGCATTGGTTTTACTGGAAAGAGAATACTCCCAAGATGCCTCTGGGGAAGCGGGAGGAAAACATCCCACCTGTAGGTCTTTATCACCTGGTAATGGTGATTTTGTTAGGCACCATGTTAGCACCATTCCAGGCATTGGAATGGGCTGCCCCAAGAAGTAGTGGATTCTCCATCCCTGGAGATATTTAAAAAGAGACTGGATGTGGCACTCAGTGCCATGGTCTGGTAACTGCAGCGGTAGTGGATCAAGGGTTGGACTTGATGATCTCTGAGGTCCCTTCCAATCCAGCCAATTCTATGATTCTATGATTCTATGGGGAGCAGGTTGTAGTCTCCCTGGAAATGAGCTGCTCAGCTTGATGAGGGAGCTGCACACCCCTACCTTTACGAACACCCTGATGTTTGGTGTACTCAGTGCCTTTAAAATGTTGATCTTTCTAGCATCTGCTTTTGTATTTGCAGAACATCATCAAGAAAGTGATTGGGCAAAAATTTGTGTACAAGTTTGTCTCCTTTCCTGAGATTTTAAAAATGGATCCACATGCTGTGGAAATCAGCAGAGAAAGCCTTTTGCTGCAGGACAGCGACTGTAAGATGCCTTCTGAGAGCAGGGATCAGCACAAGCACAGCTTGTCAGCACTGAAAAGCACAAGCCGAAATGAATATATCCACTCTGGCCTGTACTCCTCTTTCACTATCAACTCTCTGCAGAACCAGCCAGACCCTTACAAGCCAATCAAAACAGAAAAACTGGAGGAGAAGTCAGAAGGAAACACACCAGTCGAAGAAGTTCGGACCGTTATAAGATTTGTGACAAACAAAACAGACAAACAAGTTATGAGGCCCATGGTGTCGTTGCCTTCCACTTCTGAAACAGCAGCTGCCTCTGCTTTTCTCAGCTCATCAGTATCAGCAAAACTATCTTCCTTAATGCTACCCAACAGTGCCAGCATTTCATCTCCATCATCGTCGTCCTCCAGGTCACCATCTCTGTCTCCCACCTCACCCCTCCCTGCAGAACACAGGAGCAGCCTCTTCCTTGAGTCCAGTTGCCACGACTCAGATTCCCTTGAGCCTCTGAACCTCTCCTCAGGCTCCAAGGCAAAATCTCCGTCTCTTCCCCCAAAGGCTAAAAAACCCAAAGGCTTGGAAATCTCTGCCCCACCTATGGTTCTCTCTAGCACCGACATCGGTTCCATTGCCCTCAACAGCCCCGCGCTTCCTTCGGGATCCCTGACTCCAGCTTTTTTCACTGCACAGGTAAGACCTGCCTGTCTCCTGTCCTCTTGCTTTAGCCAGGTGTTCCCTCCACCTGGCCAAGAGTCTTAGCTCTATGGGTCTGTCATCATTTGATAGGAAAAAAAAAAAAAGTATGGGGGAGTGGGAAACAAAGCAGGGAGCTGAACAAAGGGTGGAAGGCAGGTCCCTCCTGGGGTTCCTATGTGAGTGTGGGAAAAGCCATCACAGCCAGGTCTACAAAACAAGCAGGAAATGGTCAGCAAGAAAAACAGGGTTTTTTAGGTCATGACTTGAGCATGTGCATTGTGGGGTGCTTGGCTAGATTTCTCTATTAGGTGTTGTATCCATTCAAACAGCATGACCTTTTCTCTAGTGAATTTTCATTTTTCACTAGCTTCATGGGAGAAGAGACTGACCCCCACCTTACTGCAATCTCCGAGAGCAATGAGGTCTTCCCTCAGCCTCCTCTTCAAACTAAACAATCCCATTTCCCTCAGCTGTTCCTCACAAGACTTGTGCTCCAGACCCTTCACCAGCTTTGTTGCTCTTCTCTGGACACACTCCAGCACCTCAGTGTCCTTCCTGTAGTGAGGGGCCCAGAACTGAACACAGTACTTGAGGTGTGGCCTCACCAGCACCAAGCACAGGAGGACAATCACTTCCCTACTCCTGCTGGCCACACTATTCCTGATGCAGGACAGGATCTGAGAGTAAGATTATCCCAATGGGGAACACCCCCAGAATTACCTTCTCGCCCTTAAAATAAAAGTGGATGCAAATACTAGCACTGAATGTCACAAAATGAACAGTAAATAAATAAGTACAAAAGTGGGTGTTACCAGCTTTGGTTTGCTTTGGGCTGTCACGGGGTGACACTGTATGCAGAATCCCTGTACCTCTCTCCTCTTCAAAGAGGCATTGCATGTATGGTGCCTGCAGTGCAGGCCAGCATTAGAGGTTGAGAGAACTGGGACTGTTTAACCTTGAAAGAAGACCTCCTCAATGTCTACAAATATCTAAAAGGGTGGGCGTAAGGAGGATGGAGCTAGACCCTTTCCAGCAGTGCCCAGCAACGGGAAGGGGGGCTATAGGCACAAGCTGGAATACAGGAAGTTCCATCTAAACACAAGGAAAAACTTCTTTATTGTCAGAGTGACAAAACACTGGAACAGGGGGGTTGTGGAGTCTCCTTCTCTGGAGATGTTCAAACCCCACCTGGATGCAGTTCTGTGTCATGTGCTGCAGGTGATCCTGCTTTATCAGGGGGGTTGGACTCCACCATCTCCAGAGACCCTTTCCAACTCCAATGGTTCTGTGATTCTGCACTGGAGCTGCCCATGGGCAGGATCTTGTGCCTGCACGCCATGAAGGCAGAAGGCAGAGTGCTGGCAGATGCCCTCAGCCAGCACAGACTGGCTCTCACTGAGCTTTTCACCTGGCTGCAGAGCAGGTTTGTGTAAAATTCAGACACACCTGTTGGCCACTGGAATACGAGGTTGTGTCCCCAGAGAGGAGGATTTTGTGGGCTGTTATCTCTAATTTCTGACATCGTAAAGCCTTTAAGTGAAGTGACATTTGTCAGGGAGAACAGAAGTGTGGCAAACCAAAACCGAGGTGCATTGACAGAGTCTAACTGTGGTATAACCACAGTAGGTTGGCTTGCAGGAATCCAATCTGACAAATAAATTATATCAGATGCCAGCCAGACACAATGACAGCACGAGTTATTACAAGCTAGCTTTAATCTACTGCTGCCCCCAGTTGCAGGATGAACAGAGAAGTCTTCCCTCATTTTGTAATTATTTCTTTAAACACTTAACTTTCTCATTTCTCTTTGAACTGTTGTACTTGCTACCCCTGAAATACACTGAAGGGAATTAGGCAGGTGACTGTGACTCTCTTTTAGCAGGATGGCTAGGTAAGGCCATGATGGTTATCTGACACCATTAAAAATCATGATACTATTACAAATCTTTTTTTAAAAGGTTCTCCTATCACAGATGAGGTAGGTGGTACCTGTGTAGCGTAGTGCCTGGGTCCATCTATTTAAACTTCTGACTATACAACAAAGGAACTTTTTTCCTTTCTTTTAGCTATTTCCAGCATGGGTAAGAAGCACCCTGCCTCCTAGACAGTTGATATAGTGAATATGAAAAAAAACTCTAGAGAAACTGTGTTCAGGTAACTGTAAAACCACAATGCAAACTAACTAAAGCAATAATTTAGGTTGGAAATCTTCTAGGAGGAATGTGCATCATATCTCAAATGATCTCCGATTTCTCAGGTCCCAGTGGTAGACATCTCACGGGCAGGTGCAAAATGGGATGTCAGGCATTGGTTGCTGCTCCAAGAATGATGCAGGTTCACAGAAGGCTGTGCTGCCTGAGAGGGTATTTCTGATGGCTTTTCAGTGTACCTGATGGTCACAAGGAAAGCCATCAGATGGAGCCCTGTGAAAGGGCGTGTGATATACACAACCAGTTTGAGAACAGAAAAATGGGTTTGAAGATGTCAGCGCATACAGTACCATAGACAAATGCCAGCTTTCAATTTGGTTAGCTTCAAAGAGAGATATTTAGATTTTGTTCAGGATTTGCCGTTTTTTTTTTTTTTTTACAATTTACTTACGCTTATTTTTGTTGTCTCTCCCTTGGCCAATGTGGATATATAATTTTGACTCACTCTGTTTCTTCAGACCTCTACTTTAGCATTTGTATCATTTACAGCATGCTGTTTCCTTACAGAGAAAGTAGTGTGTCTGCAGCCAGTATGTGTGTGGTCTGTACTATGTCCAGATACACTATCCGGGCTCCAGCACATGCCTAATGACTGGGAAGTAATGTACATGTGGCAGCACTTGTCTGTTATCTGACTGCTAAAAGTGACAAGGAAGATTGTACTTACACACGTTCTTTGTCAGAGAAGTCAGGAGCCATGAGCATCATGCTTAACATAATCCTCTCTGTGCAATGAATTATTTTTATTTAAACTGTTCCTATGCTTCAATTTTAATGGTGTTTTTAAAGTAGGAACTTCCCACTGGGTTCCACATCTAATACCAGATGTGCAGCTCCACGAGGGCAGAAAATGGATTGACACATCAATTTCCAGATGTAATTTAAAGATCGCCTGTGCTGTGGTGTTATTTACACTTAGTTTCCTTTGGTGGTTTTGATGCTTGGCTGATGGTGATACTGAGAACAAGCCTGGGCGGCCCTGTGCTCTTTTTGCATTAAATATTAACAGACTTGGAGGCTTGTGTTGGCTGGCTCTTGGCTCTGGCAGAACTTGTGGACATCAGTGCTCTGATCATCAGAGGACATAAGCTTTTGCTTAGCACTGTTGTTAAGCATGTTAACATGTTTTCAGAGATGGAGGACAGAGCAGTTTCAAACCTCATCTCTCTGAAGACTTGCCCTGGCTCTATCTAGGTAGGAGTAAACACCTCCAACTTTTCAAAAGACACGCTGAATAACTGAATTTCCAGTGCTGGATATCTGCAGTTTCTCAGAGAAAAAATGGAAGAATCAAGGCATTGCTCATTGGAGCTCTTAGTATGGTTTGCACAATACTGTGTCCTTAGCTGAATGTTGTTGGGTCTTGCTGCTTACGTCTTCAGTTTTAAGGTTAGTAGGCTCTTCTGTAAGTAGATCTCTGAGCATTTATCCTGACCTAATTCGGTGTGTTCTTTGTCAGTCTCATAAATCCCCATCAGTAGCTGCCTGCCCGTGGAGCACCAGCCTGTAGTGCTGCACAGGAAGGGTGCCCTCACTGGCACTGCTGTTATCCCACCCCTTGAAAGCACCATGCTCCTGGGAAGAGGGTGTTTGTGAAGGAACCAGTCACAAGTGACTGCTTGTCAACTATTTTTTCTCAGATGTCTTGACAAAAGCTGTCACTTGATGAGACCAAGACCAAAGTTTTCTTCTTGCCAGGTCTCCACTCACTCTTTGCCCCTTTTCCAAATACATCCAAACCCTGGTCTCATTGGTACTCCTGTGACCACTGGACCTGCTGCTTAACTGCATGAACACCTTTTGCTTTCCCAGCAATACCTTATGGTAGTTCTTGGGACATAACTGTGGTGACTTCCATGAGGCCTGGCGTTTCTGAGCCACTTCTTCAGCACAAGGGAGCTGACGGTGTCCTTTCCTTTCTCATTTCTCCATGAAACTTAGAGGAATTGTGTCCTTCAGGAGCACCCAAGCTCTTTGTATCAAATGGCCTTTCAGACACTTGGAACAGAATCGCTGGGAGAAGTTTCACATTTGCTGCTCCTTGTCTCTCCCATCTCTTCTGCTGGTGTTAAACTAATTGTTTGACCCTGCCATGAACTCCATGGCAAGCACGCCAGTGCAGGTCTGTATTCCTGTGTGTTTGCACAGAGCCTCAAACACCACAGCTGATCCCTCAGGCACTGCTTTGCAAATGCTATGTCTCTCATATTCAAAAACCCATGTGGCCTGTGGTACCTGGGCCTGCTCACTGCTGAGTCCTGGCAACGGGATGTGACAGCCCGTGGTGTGAGCAGTTGTTAAGTGAGGCCCCTTGATTGCAATT
Organism: Heliangelus exortis; assembly: GCF_036169615.1. Taxonomy (NCBI): domain Eukaryota; kingdom Metazoa; phylum Chordata; class Aves; order Apodiformes; family Trochilidae; genus Heliangelus; species Heliangelus exortis. Next base: position 123,069,443 of record NC_092422.1, on the reverse strand, counting down.
GTCATATGTGGGAGTTTATATTTCTGGCCCGATGGGAAGCTAGCAGGTACAGAATGCATGACGTGCTGGTTGCTAGGGGGAGATACTCTGCCTTCTAGCTTTGCTTTTCATATTTTAAACTCTGGACAGATTTATGCCTCCGTTCAACAGAGTACTGAGACACTTGTCCTGCATATTGGAACATGTCCATGCTTGATAGGTGTGCAAATGCCATTAAGTGCTTTGCTACATAGGACTGATTTTGATAATTGGCACAAAGACTACTGGTGAGATTAACTCATTGTGCCAAATACTTCATTCAGAACTGTCACATCACTTTCATATTCTTTTTTTGGAAAGGCAGAAGTTACTCTCCGTAGAGAATAATTAATGTGATTTTTCCTTTGAATGGAGATTTGCATCTACTTTAACTCTGCCTCCCCTCCAGTTGTGCTTTAGGAGTGCTGAGAGCGTTTCCAGCAATCCTTGGGTGCTGTGGCACCGTAAGGAGCTACCTTTGAGGTGGTAGAAGCCTTGGATTCTTAGTTCTTGCCACTTTGGTTCTTTTAAAACAATTACCTATGCTCTCCACCATCCCCCTGGGCACCCAGCCCATACACCTGCCTCTTGCTGCGTCAGCCTCTGCACTGCCAGTTTCTTGAAACTTCTCCCATTTTGAACAGGCACCATCAGAGGAGTAAACATCAAAGGCTGGCAGTTGCTCTTTTGGCTCCACATGCAATTGTGTGAACGCTTCAAAAGCTACAGTCACTCCAAGCAATTGCTTGCAGAAAAAGTTAAAAAATTATTCTGAAAGAGACAAGGTTGTTTTTACAGACACTGGGGCATACGTGGCATCTCGCACAGTCACACGAGCGCGGTCCAAATTAACTGGAATTGTGCTTCTCCTTAAGCAAATTGCAACAGAAATGGAACCATTTTGCACATGAGGGAATATTATATGTGCAGGTATCCAGTACTGACTGCTGTGGAGGTGGGATGCAAGGCTGGAGGGGCAGCTGCTGGTGTACTCGTCGTGTTGTGTGTCTAAATTCCCAGGGTAAAAAGTCAGTAGGTGAAGCATTAACACTTCAGAGGTTGTGACCACTATATGGAAACTCCACAGGCATACCTCATCAGGTGGTTTTGTTTTGTTTTTTTTTTTTTGTCTTGCAGACCCCAAGTGGATTATTGCTGACCCCAAGCCCGCTGCTGTCTAGCATTCATTTCTGGAGCAGCCTCAGTCCTGTTGCTCCTCTGAGTCCTGCCAGGCTGCAGGGACCAAACACTCTGTTTCAGGTAGGTCCTTCCAGTGCATATGTTCCATTTCTGAAAGTACTTACATGGAAGAGACATCAGGGGAGCATCTTTTCGCATCCATCCGGAGCTTTTCAAATAGTTTAAGAAAATATGGGAGTTAACAGGCATATTTAAAAAGAGCCCTGCTTACCTCTGCCCTCTTTAAAGCCTTGGCAGCACAGTCAGAACCTACAGGACAGTATCTGCTGCAGCAAGCACACACATATTGTATGAAGGAAAACAGGAATAAATTCTGGACACCTGTAAGAGTACAAAACAGTTCTTAGAGCTTCAGGAGGAGAGCACAGACCAGACAGGAGAGTGGTGCAACATAGACTCTGGGAAATCCAAGCCCAGCTAGGGTCTCAGGCAGTAAGCTGGGTGTAGGCTTATTCTGCTGTCTTAATGAGCTACTTCTCACTCAGAAAGACAGGACATAGTTGTATTGACTAAAAGGGCACTCTGAACCTGAAGGTGCCGTTTCCAGTTCTCCTGCAAATTATCCAAGTGCCCTCAACCAAGTTACTTCATACCTCTGTGCATGACCTCTCTGTATGTAACAGGAGAAAGGCAGCGTTATCCCCTCCCTCTCATGAGTACTGGGAGAGTAAAAATCTCAAAGTTCTATAGGGATGTGGAAATACAAGTTATTAAGGAAACCATGATGGCCACCGCAGCCTCTCCAGGCTTAGAAAGAGGGTGGTGAGAATGGTATTAGTAGCTGCAGCTGTAGCTGCTGCAAAACAGCTGATTCAGTAAGTCACAGGAGAAATTATGCTCATCAGCTGATTGGCAGGAAGCACAAGAAGCTGGTGGCTGTCTGAGCAGCTGAAGAATGCAGGGACAGCCCTGGAATGAACTCCCTGACTGCTGTAGAGGGGCAACACCAACAGAGGAGAGGACTGCTGCTAGATGGGGACCCTGTGTTGATCTCTGGACCCCCAGGGAGAGAGACTGCCCCAACTGCTAAGGTACAGTGTGTGCTGGGGTAGTCCTTCTGCCTCCGGTGGAACAGCGAAGCACGGAGCTCAAGGGCTCCTTATGTGTGTTCCAGATGAACTCATTTATCCCTGTTGGACCTTAAGTTTTTGCACATGTGGTTAAAACCAGCCAGGCATTTCATTTGAGAGGGAAGTGTCTGCACCAGGGCTTGTGTGGACATAACACTGGCCACCTCCTGTGGGAACCGGGAGTGAAGAGTGGCTTTGGCTCTCTCCCTCCTGAGAGACCCAAGGGGCCTTATAAACGATGTTTAATTCAGGCAGAGGCCACAATGACAAGTCTGTCGAGCACGAAGCTTTATTTTAACAGCCAAATAGGAAATGACAGCCACAGCTGAAGCCCAGCCAGCCCCACTGAGAACTGCTGGGTTGGCCTGCGTGGGCGCCAGAGCAGAGCTCTCCCTGGGCCGCCGGCACCAGCCAGGCCTCTCTCCCAGCAGCTTCTCAAGGAGTGGAGGGAAGAGCTGGAGCTGCTTCACAAGCTGCTTTTGCTTTCACCTGGTCCTTTGCACTGAGAACTGAAAGAACATTTGTGCTTTGTGGAGGGAGCCAGCAGCTAGAGGCCAGGGCAGCGCTGCAGCTGCCTGCCTGCCTCTGCACCCTCCTTGCCTGCTGCCGTGTATGGGTTTGGTTTTTTTGTTTTGGTTTTTTTTTTTTGGTATACTCTGCTTTTCACAAGAGTGCTATGCTTGGCACAGCCTGCAGTTCTTAGTTGGAGTCTTCATATAGTACAAGGACCAGCCTCCACCCATTGTCTGTGGTCCCACTAAGCCCAGGACAAACCTATGGAAAAGCACAGTCCCTCCCTTAGTGAACCAGGAGGAACCTGTTCTGGCACTGCTGGACACAGCTATGTGCACACTCCCTCACAGAGCGTGTAGATGCTTATTAGCTGGTAAAAACCTCTCCTTCAATGCTTATAAGGGGAAAGCAACTCCCATACGCCTATGCCTATACAGCCTATGTAGAGCATCACTGAAAACTGCAGTCTTATTTCACACATTTTACCTTGATATAGTGACCTACCTGGGAAGTCTTCTCTTTGAAGCCTTGCTAGTGTGTAATTGAACTTAATTTGATGTTTTGTTATTAATTTGAAATAACAACGTTAACTGGAAATGCAAGAGAGATGCTCGGAACTGGTCAATTCAAGAAAATGCAGCCAAACTTAAGAACTAGCAAGTCAGCTTGAATTAAGTGCTGTATTAAACATATTTCCTTTGTTACTACTGTATAGACAGTAGCACTGTGAGGGCGTAGTCAAGTCCCAGATCCCCAGTGTAGGGAGGCATAGGAATAAAGAGCATCGCCCTGGCCCCAGGGGCTACAGGGACAGCAGCAAGATGAACAAGAGATCTGGGTTGGGGTGGAGACCAGGGAAGGATGAAATCATGACGTGAGCATCTTTTGCATCTTGGAGCATAGTGCCAGCATGCCACCAGCAGCCTCAACCAACACCAAAGATCACCCAGCCCTGGGGTTTTTACCTGTAGATATCACGTGCAGCACACTGTAGTTTACATTACTTAGCCTAGAAAAGAGCTTGTAATCAAGCTCTGTGTTTAATGAAGGCAGAAGCTATAAAACATTTCCTAAGGTTCAGTTTGGTTCAAATAGAGGTATCAGGCAGTCCTGGTCCCACCAGGAGCCTGGTGCCAGCCCACCACAGCACACAGCTGAGCCTGTCAACATGATTTTAAACCCAGCAGGTGAAGATAGATAACCTTAACTAACATCTTGGGGGAAGAGTGATCCTGTTATAAGCAGATTATGTTCATGTGTAGAGGTTGATTACACCACAGTTGGCTGTTGAAGGCCTGATCTGATACGGGGTTAAAATACAGCCAACACTTGGAAGTCAGGAGCTCTGTTACTCTCCCTGGGCCTGGCCTGGAGGCCTGATTGGGATCTACCACTGGGATAATTCCTGCCTCATGCTGTAGCAAGTTTATTCCACCTACTTGCTCTGTTTTTTTTTCTCAGGTCAGATGTTAAAAACTAGTCAATACACATCCCTGCAGGCAACTTACAGCCAGGATGAACTAGGCATATATGGCTTATGTATTGAATTAGTATTTTTTGGCACTGTATTTCAGGAGCTGAATGTTAATGCTAAGTTACTGTTAGCATCCTGCTTCACATACTGACTGACAGGGTATATAGCAAATAGAGAGAAACTGTCATTACTTGAGTAATTTTCCCCAGTTTTGTATTAACAGTTGTATTCTTTCAGCCCTAAAACTACATCTCAACTTGCAGTTTTGTAAAGCTCTTTCCTGCTTAGCTTTTAGGAAAGGCAGATGAAAAGCATAGATTTCAAGGAATAGTTTGTAGATTGAAAAACATTTCTGGAAGCAGATTGGATGGCAAACATTGCTCTAGAGTATTCACTTTCCCGGGGTGATGACAGATGTATTGTTATGTGAACTTTTATATAAAATATAGCCAATAAAAGATTTACACATCCCAGTAGATTTACAAATTATTCCCTGAAATTTGACTGTACTTGAGGGAGTTTTGGAATAGATTTACACTTCAAATTATGAATTCTACATGTACAAAAACTTTTCCAGTAGTAGATCTGCATATTCTGGTACATTTACAAATTACTTGGGTTTCGTCCTCCATTTTACATTCCTAGTGGCTGATGCAGGCATTTGGTGTATGTGTTACAGTATAGACATGACAAGTCCTGAAAACATCTGGACTCGGTTGCTAATGCTAAATGCACGTACTTCTGGGCAGAATGCTTTGAGATAAAGGGTAATTTTTACCTTTTGGCCTCTTACAGTTTCCAACTCTGCTTAATGGTCACATACCAGTGCCACTCCCCAGTCTGGACGGAGCCTCCTCTCCAGTACTGCTTTCTCCAAACGCTCAGAAATCCTGATGATGCCTCACCAAGCTAAGGACTTTTTGGTGGATTTAACACTTCATTCCTATGGGCTAGTTTTTCCTGTGTCATGAGAAGGACATTGTGAAACCCTCTATTACTTTGGTTTGCACTTTTCATTACATGGATAATCTACTTTTATTATGTTAGCATTTTTAAACAGTGTTTATATATAAAAGTATATATAACTCTGTTTTGCATTAAATGAATTATAATTTTTTTATATCATAGCTCTCAAGTGTTGAACACTTCTGTTGTTGATGAAGTACCTTTCTTAATGGATTGCAACAATGTATCTAATAAGGATGTGAAGCTTCTTTTTAATCCCTTTTTCTGCCTATTATGCATTGTGCTTGTGTAAACTATAACCGGCTGTGCCTTCTTTTGCATAATGTCATGTAAATGATTTATATATTTTCTAGTATTAAGAGGAAAAGTTGAAAGACAAAACTAGTATTGAAAAGCCCTATGGTAGTATTTCAGTATTTTCTCCACAGATAGGCCATATGATGCAGTGTATTCATGTAACTTTGTATTAAGTGCTTTCAAATTGTATAAAAATAGCCTTATAATTTTTCTTTGCTGAAGTGAAAAAACATAATCAACATTCCAGTCAGGAGATGCATTTAGGAGTAACAAAGCCCCATTTACACATTTATGCCCAAATTCTCCTGTGGAGTTGCAAGAGGGAGGAACCGGGTTGTGTATATTCATGAGGCATTTCCAGCATTTCAGAATACTTCTGCAGAAAGGGAGACATTGCTCAGGATTTATTTGGCTTGTACTTCTTACAGACTGTCACTATTACAGCTGGAAAGATTGCAGGTAATCTCTATCCTCCCAGGGAATGAGGATCATTCCCAATAGAGAATTTCCAGGTGCTTTGTTCAGTCGTGCCAAGTTCCTTCTGCTATTTCCCTGGAAAGATTATTCTAGCTCCTAAAGCTCAGAAGGTCGTGTTTCCCCTTCCCCCAAAGCTGGAAAAGTTACAGGACTGTAAATCAATGCCTGGTGCTTGTAAAGAGGCATACTGTACATGTGGGATGTTAATGTATAAACATCTGAATTCTGGATTAAAAACCAGCACTCTGTTACTATATACTTGCAACTTGAATTTACTGGGTATGTCCTCTACCTTAAGGCAATGGTTTAGTCATCTAAACATCAGGTTAGGATTAGGCTAGACTCCATGGCACCACAGATTCTAATCTTGGCAGGGCTGATGCAAATCCTCAGTGGTCTGAGGTGGCTAAATTGGGTTGAATGCAGCTTTACCATGTAGGTTTTTCAGATGAGACCTTCAAAACCAAAACCAAAATCAGACTCCTGTTTGCTGCAGGTCATTAGAGCTTTTCTACTTCGCTTTCTGGCCAAGCAGATGGTCAAATGTCCCTTCTTTTTGAAATTTATGCAGTGAGTTGTCTGCTGATTTTCTGTTTGGATGCATTTCAGTGATGATGTGTGTAGTTAATTGTAAAGTGCTTTTGGATCCTTCTACCTGAAAGGTGCTAAATAAACATTTTATTAATGCAGTTCTGAGGCTGAGTGTGATTTGGGGGGGTGGGGGAGGGGAAGGGGACACACAGAGGTGTCTGTGTTTCTGACAAAAGACAGCAGGAATGTTTCTCAGGCTCCTGGGTTGCACAACCAAAAATGACTCCTCCATTTCACTTGCAGTAATTAATGAGATAAAAAACTTGCCATATCTGTATGAAGTACCAGTGTTGATAGTGCAATCAGATGCAAGAAATAAGGAAGGAGACAGATGAGACACACAGGAAGTCATTCACTTGGTTTGGTATTTAAGAGCTCCAAGAGGTGCCACCCCACGGGGGCAAAACCAGAAGATGAACCTGTGCAAAATTTAAGAGCAAAGGGAAATGTTGCAAGAAGTAGAATCAGAATAGGTTGGAAGGTAGCACGTAACTGATGGGATTGCTAAGTCTTGTGGAGATGAAATCACAAAGGCTCACAGTGGATCAAACATTTCTCTTTCAATGGATTCCTCCCAGGTACGTGGAATATTTTTCAGTAACCAAGTCACAGCGAGGCAATTACACTCTAGCACTAAGTCTCAGTTTTAAAAAAGCACAAGTGCCCACCTCAGTAGTGACTTGCCTTATGCACACCAGTGCTAATGGGAGAAGGCATAGACTTAAAGTGTTTCTCACTACAAATTTTAAAAAGGCAGATACTTGTGCAAATTTGGTCTTTGACATAAAAAGTACTGGGTAGCACACTGCAAAAATACAGATGAACACAAGGGGAGGGGGAGTGTGATGCAGAAGGGATTCTTAAAAATAGCATCCAGATTCTCATGATTGTGTTTCTTCCAAGGTTTTACTATTAATAAGGCAGGTTGTTTTTTTTTCTTTTCAAAAGGCTTAACACCCACACCTCCCCTCCTACCCTTCTGCCCCTAGAGTGACTCCGTTTTTATTTTAAAGATAGTATAACAGCAATTCTGGGACAAAAATCTGTTCCAAGCTGTTACTGTAAAGGATCTGAGAGAATTTAGTAAAACTTAAGGGAAGACACCCAGAAACAGAAAAGCAGTGCTGTCTTTGAGAGAATGAAAGATAGCAATAGAACACAATCTTTTGCTGGTTGACTTTTCCATTAAAAAAAACAAAAACAAAAAAACAGAAGAAGAAAAAGAGTTTGTCAATTATGTGAAACAAAATTTCTTCCTACTGCAAAGAATTTTTATTGAAGTCCAGCCTCTCAAGTCTAACACTTGGCTGAAACTATGCCTTATGCCTTGAAGAAAATATTCCATTAGTAATTTTCTATTGTGTTTTATTTCACAGATCTCTCTAACTGTAGAGAAAAATCAAGTATTTGTAAAAGAAATACTGCTGAAGTGTCAGAATTTCTGTGGCATGCAGAGTTTCAAGCCACCAGTCCTGGGGAAAAAACCTCTGCAATTTGACCATACTCAAGGGATCTTTTTTGATAGATTTACACTTCTCATTCATGCTTCAGCAACACACAAAAAGTTTTCAATACTATATGGGCTGGGTGCATGATTAGGCCATTTTTGGCTTACCTGTACACATTGTTGTTTGGTTTTGTCAGTGTTTTTAAATTTTTGTTTTGTTTTTTTTTTTTTTCAGAAAAGCAAGTACCCACCAGTAGGGCCACAGTTAGTGGGTAACTTTGCCAAGAGATTGCAGACATCATCTGCCCTGGCAAAATCAAGTTGCTGCAGTTCTAAAGAAACCTTTCCAAGTGGGGAAAACAGTGATGGGTGATAACAAGCTACAGAAAAAGAAAGATCTGACATCTCCATTACATCAACAAAGAACAATTTGTTTTGTCTGAAGAAAACACATCTCATCAGACAGACACTTGCCAATCTGGAAATACCTACCAGGGAAGTAAAGAACTGAGAACAAGATGACTATTTAAAGGGGAGATGGTCCTTTTAAAACAGACTATAGCATTTCATTTTAAGAGAAAGAGGCTCTATGTTAAGAGGCTGTGTGATCTTGAGCCTACAGGAAGCATCTTCACAAGCTGTCATGACCACCAAATTAGTTTAGAAAAGGCACAGTAACTCCAGGTAGTCTTTTACCTAAGGGCATCACTGTTCCCGTCTGATCTGGAGACTGTTTCTACATCCCACAGCATAAACCAACACAGGTCACTCAGATTTAAGCACACCTCTACGAAGCTGTCAGAAAAACTACAACTTGTAAATCCCTTTTAAGCCCCAAACTGTAACTGCTCTTACCTATTAGTATGCGAGTGATCTGCTTACTCAGATGGAGTACAAACCTGTTTCTTGAGAGCAAAGAGATTGACAGGAGTAGTATAAATTTATTTAAACCAAAAAGGACGATGAACCTCAGGCAAGGACTCCGGAGCTATCAGCACCATGGCCTGCCTTAGGGAGGGGGCAGGGGGGGCTACTTGTAGAAAAGCATCCTAGAGGAGAGGACTCCAGGATATGTTGTTTCTTGAAAGATTCCCACCAGCTCGTGTTCACTCTGCAAGAAGTGTGAACGGATAAACTTAACCTTGATTATTCTTAATATGGCTCCAGACCAGCTGCCTTCTCCTGCAAATTAGGGAAAGAAGATGGAAGATGGGAAAAAAAAGTCTGTGAAAAAACAAGCTCGGGGTGTGAAAGAGGAGGAGTAGGCAGTGCTGATGCTGCCATGTGAGCTCTGGAGGGAGGTGCTCTGCAGGAGCATGTTGGAGAGGAGACAGGGAAGAACCTTCTCCCCAGTCTGCAATCTGCAGCGATGGCATTTCCATCGGCAAGAAGATCCCACTGCAGCAAATGAAGGAACTTCACAGCTCTCTGAGGAAAGGTGTGTTTCAAGGTATGGTATCTCCTATTTCATTAGGAGGACAATAAAAACAATCTGTTCAGGCATGCCTGCTTTTTAAGTGATTCTGGAGGATGCAGCCAGGACAATAAATCAGTTACTTATAAAGTAAGTACGTGCATATGTGTGCATTCACAGTTTAAGTTGGCTCAAAAACTGCAGAAATTAAATGAGTTAGGGGATTGCAGAAAATAATGGAAAATTGTAATGGACGCATTTTTCCACTGACATAAATCTTTTTCTTTCAGTTAATGAGAGGGGTACACTAGAGCCCAATGAAAATCACACACAAAATATTTAAAAAAAAAAAAAATAATCCAGAATAGCTAACTTCTAATCCCAGTTCTGATGACAAGAGTTTCCACTTTGGACTAGAGTGCAACTGCCCTGCAACCAAACTCCACAGACTAAAGGGCTGCATGGTATGAAAGAACATTGCCCAAGGATCCACTGTGCTTTTGCACTTTGCAAAATCATTCTACCTGTACAGCCAGAGCTTACTTTTTTACTTAATGTACTGATTAGCTGAACAATTGTACAGTGCTTCCTTTATGTTTTACCATCTCTTCTTGTTATCTTGTCAGTCTCTTAAGATGGTCTGATTTAGATGTTGGTGAGATAAATGGATGTAGCATATAGGCCAAAGAGTAGCACTCAATCTCTTAACAGCCTGGTCCCTGAAGTGGAAAAAAGAATAAAAAATAATCTGTAAAAAGCATTCAAAAACTGTAAAAAGTTTCTCCCCCAAATGAAGAAATTTCATAGAAATCTTCCATTTGTTTCAAAACCAAACTTTACTGAGGAAAAAACAAGGTGTTGAAACATGCTAACAAGGTGTGCCAATCACTTCACCCCTGCCTGTTAGTGACCAGATCATCACAGACACAGTAGGTTCTAATTAATTGTCAAAAGTGCTATAGCTGTGCATTTCCACACCCTAATTTGGAGTTTTTTTCAAGTCTGATCTTAATTCCTGGTATTTCCTGGGTTTATGATATTTAGCTCAGGGATATTTACAATATACCTTTTATATATGTTGTCCTCAGTAACTGAATGTATTCTTAACCATAATTCCATCTTAACAATATACCTTTGTTACATTAAAAAACTCATGTGCAAACATCAAGCAAGCAGCCCAAAGAATGCTACCCTGCAGTTTTTCAAATGATTTGCAAGTACAAAGCATGTTGATTCTTTAATAGTTTTTTATTTTAGCTTTTATTGCCCAATTCAGGGATACACTCTGGCTACTTAATGCTGAGGTAAAGCAGCACAAAAATAACACAGCTGTGTTGAGATGCACGTTCCACTAGAGCATTGCTGAGCCACTGCTTTCCCCCTTCAATCTCCTGTTCTGTCCTCTCCCATCAGTCCCTGTCCTCCACCCACCCTCTCTTCCCTTCAGCCTTCACCTCCATGTGCACCACCTGCCTCTTTCCTGTCCTCAAGTCCACCTTATACCTACATGCACCCATGCACACACCTTGGCATTCCTACCCTGGGGTAGATGGGACACACTGGTTATCTTTTAAAAATAATCACTTAATCAGCAACAACTTGCAGGCCATCTCTCATTAACTGATCGCTCATCTTAAAGCAAAGGTTGTCATATCAAATCTTGCAAGTCATCCACTTTCAGCAGCTATCTGCTTGGTTTTTGTCATGGTTGAGGTCTTCTCCCCAAAAGGCCAAAATTCCCAACAGTTCTTGGGGACAGTGAAACAGAGTCTGCAAGAGCCTGATGCTGTTAAGACACAGGAGGAATAACTCTGAACTGCACAAAAAGGATGTTGGAGAAAAGCCCAGCGACTTCAAACTCGCTGACTACTGCCCCAAAGAGGCAGCTGCCACAGAAATGTCTCTGCTGATGTAGGAATTTCAATTCTATACAATAAACAAATAATAATAATTAAAAAAAAGAAAAAGAAAAAAAAAAAAAAAGAAGAAGAAGAAAAGAAACTGGCTTGACCCCAGATGCCAAGTTTCTTAAGAAATACATTCTTTAAAGCTACTTAAGAAAGCAAACCAATTCACCTGCAGGTCCTTAGAAAAATCTCTTTATAAACAGAGTGCTTTAATTTTATGGAAGATCTTTCCATCTGTAAGAAAAAGAGCTGAATTCCTACTTAAAATGGAAACCTCCTTTTGGCAGCTGATCCCTTTCTTAATTTTTTAATGCACTTCATTTTAGCAGTTAAACCTTTAAGTCCTTTACTCATTAGTGTCACAATATTACTTGTTCTTTTATGACCTATAAAATCTTACTGTTCTAGAAACGCTAAATCCCACATTTATCCACAGTGAACATTTACTCTATAGAATCTTTGCTAATTTTGTAAAAAAGAGGGGATGTTTTCCTGATACTTCTCTCTTCAACACCATCATGTCTACAATGTTCTCCTACAAAGTTAATCAGTATAAAATCTAGAGCAGATCCATAGCAACTATAAAAAATATATATATAACAACTATTTTAGGACAAAGGATTTTCGTCAGTGCCAAATCTGCCTCTGACACACACACACACAACCCCCAGCTCCCACGGGCACTGCTGGGAGGTGCAGGAGTCTACCAGAGACAGGTACCACCCTCCTAGACCTAGGCAAGACTTCTGGTGCTGTGTGACACGCAGGCTTTCCTTGCTGACCACTGGACTATGGACCATATTTATGACAAGATCTGAAGAGCCTCAGCCACTTCACTGCCCCTACTTCTGTGTAGCATGAACTAAAAAGCAGCCCAAGTTGACACTGGTGACTCTTGCAACAGAAACGTTTCCAACAATGCCCCAAGAACCCCAAGCTCACTGAAGTCTGTATTTTTAACAGCACAGGGCCTTTGTTATCATGAATTTCGAAACAAAACCAAAGAATTCCACATAATATTTATACTTTCAAAAGTACAATATTAATACAGGTCGGTCAGTTAGAAATAACAGCAGTTTGTTAGGTCTACAAGATTTAACGTAAAACCGGTTTACAAATGCTGAAAAGCAGTAGTGGTCCAATAGTCACCATTACACATGAATTTCTCTCTTCCAGAAAAAGAAAAAAAAAAAATCCCAATTCAAAATTTACCAGTATCAATGAAATATTAATAAAACACCCCCAAACATGCCACAATCACTATTCACAAATAAAGTTAAAATGAAATATACAAAAATTCACTTAATACTGTTAAATAACAATAAACTACAAGATTTCCTGAACAGAAATGGTAGGACCCCTGAATGTTTTACAGTGAATGTCAGGAAAAATTAAATTACCTATGACTATTTTCATGATATACCAGCCAAAGATTTACATGACCATTTCAAAATATACCAATAAAGATTTACAGTCTCTTTAAGATGCACTAAACAAATAGGTTCATAAAGGTGAACACAAATGCTTAAAAATACTGTAACCATCACCAAGGGTGTACTTATGATACTCACTGAGATGCATAAGCATAGTAGTAACATGTTTACTATCTCTGGTAAACAGATAACATCTAAGATCTGAAAAAGTCTCTAAGTTCCCATGTAAAAGCTCTGTAGCATAGTGAGTTCTTACCAAGTACAAACTTGCATCTTTCCAGTTGATTTCAAGTGAATAATGCACAAGTGGGAGAGCAACAAGGTGGGAAAAGTGTGACATTATTCCCATGCTCTCGTTATTAGTTGCCCTGTTTGTCTGTAATGAAAAGATTCTAAATTTCAAAAGTAAGACAGGGTCCAACATACGTGAATCATCTTTTTACTATTTGTATTTCTAAGTTAAAAACAAGGTAAAAAAAGTCATTGCTTTTGCAGGCCCTGTATGCACAAGAATGTGCAAATACCTTATGCTGGAGTAAGCCTGACAAAATTTATCATCCAGCCTCCATGCTCTAATTCTTCAACAACTAACATAGGATTGGAGAGCAAATAATAGTTACAGTTCACTTGTTTCAATCAACTTCCACACCATGTGCTTTTCAAAAACAAAATAAGCATTATAATTTGTCAACTATTTCAACACATACTCCCAATGTTAAATAAGGAATTAAGTGCCATGAACTTAGAGCATTAAAGATGGTTCACCTATAGCCAAGCAAAGCTATGTTTACATTCCAGGAAACACTGCAGTTTAAGAAATACAAAATAACCCCGCAGCAGTAGAACATTTTATGAAGAGAAACAGATGCATTCACATATTATAAAGCCATTGCAACTTCTTCAGGCATGGAACTGTTTTGTTAACTATACAGACAGTAGTTATTTAGCAGCAATGATTCCGCAATAAATAATGCACTGTGTTTCTCAGTCCTGCACAAAAATTGCAGCTACAGTTACATCAACAGCTGTAACCTACTGGCTCTAGTGGCAGAGGAGACCTTAAAACCAACTGTACAAAAAATTGTCACACTGTGACAACAAATATAAAAACATAATCTGCAGGTTGGAAATAAAAAGACTCCACTGTGAAGAGGACAGTGTAGACAAACTGCGATTCCAAGTCCACCAACAGAGAGCACTGCCTTCAGATCCCACTCCTTGACTGACAGGATAGGCTTGGGCTTGACTCTGCATCACCCACTTTAAAAAAGCATGCTCTGCCTTCTGTTCTTCCCATGTCCTACAACAGAACATGTAAGGGGGTAAGAAACCAACAAAAGCATTTGAACAACACAGTATTCAGCTGTCATCTACGTCTTCTGTCCTTCTGTTTTGCACGAATAACCTTTGGGCTTTTTTCTTTTAACTGCACCTGCTGCACATTTTTTTTTTTTTTTTTTACTCTGCCACAACTGACCCACAAATCATGGTTTGAAACTCCAAGATATCCTCCTATTATCAGTCCCTCTCCCCACTCCTAATAAAATTCGGTTCCTTCTGTGTATTTAGCATTTATGTCTCTACAGGAATCTGAGCAAATTATTCTTGATATTTGTTCAAGCACATTCACACAGACCAATTTAACAATATATTTTTTGCTTCCAAATGCCTCTGGCACAGCTTTCCATTTGCAGATGTGAGAAAATATCAGGACTTCCATACCTGTCTCTGGGTAAGTAGAATTTCGAAAGCCAGGATCTTTTTGCAATTGAATCTCTTTTAGACTGAATATTGAAACACCTGCAATTTAACAAAGAAATTAATTCACATCCAAACATAACTATTCTTTATTGAACATTCTTAATTATACAGTTTAGACATTAAAAAATGGTTCCTATTCCCAAATATTTAAGCCAATATATGCCATACTTAAAGAGATTATACTTGAGAGATTTACCTTAAGCAATGTACTTAGCTTTAATGTACTATCTTAATAATACTCAGCTACTTTACTACTCCTCTTACTTTCAGGCAAAGTGTGTATTCTTGTTCCAAGACTTCTGAAGTATGCATGTTTCATAGCCTCTTCTGCTGAAATTCTCTTCTTCGATTCATACTATTGACATGAAAGGATACAAGTTTGTTGGTTTTCATTAAAAAACTCCTTGCATCAAATGATTCAATCAAAGAGAGTTCTACTTGTCTAGCACTTCCCACTAGGACAAATTTGTTTTCATTGTTTTTATTTCACACATTAAAATCTAACATATGTTATCTAAATCAGTATTTTCAACATATAACAAGATTGCTAAAATAGTAAAATTAATTATGGTGAATAGATGCAAGTCAAAAATACACTTAATCTTTATAGATGGAACAATGATTAGATGGCAGGCTTCTGTCTACATTATGTTGCAATAATAAATTGCAATGAAATACCATTACATGAGACCACAAAGGTTTTCTAATTCAATGGACTGTGCTGCAGCATTTTGCATAAAATGGAACTGCAGACAACAGAGTCTTCAATCTCTGCTCAAATGTTGTTGGCTTGGCATATGTGGACATTTGGACAAAGATGCAGACACTTAAAAAGCTGTTTATAAACAAGAACAAAGTCCAAACATGGACTGCAAGTACTGTGTACATTCACCGTGTGTAAATAAATGAAGACCTGACATAGAATTTAAATCAAAGGCTGCAAAGCAGAGAAACTGCACTCCACCTTAGGCACTAAGCATTTTTAACATCGTGAAGCTACAGTGCTTTGGCACCTACTCAAAAGTAGAATTGGTCCTCCATCTTGATTCCCTTCTCCTTGCTCCTGGCTCATTTTTTAATACAGATTAAAAGATTAAGCCCACATACCACCTTACCTTTTGAATACAGATGGCAAGATCAAAGAGTAATATTACACCTTAGTAATTGCTTCTCTAGTAGGAAGCTAAGTTCACAGCTACAGGAATTCAGTAGTTCTATTTAGAAGTTCTCTTTTAATACTGTATTTCAGAAGAGCTTTAATTTTTGTGGAGAATTGCTAATACAGAATAAATTCTATTTAAAAAAAAAAAATAGTAGTAAAAGAAGAAATAACTTGTGCAAAAAAAAACCCCAAAAACCAAACCACAATACAAAAACCCCCAATAAAATCCAAAACCAAACAAAAAAAACAACCAAAAAAAGAAAAAAAAAACCAAAACACCCCTAAACACATTTTTAATTCTTACAGGACACAGTTTTCCCGTATCTGTCATCCTCTACAGACTTAGCTACATATCCCACTTCAAGATAGATCTAGCACTTATTATAGTTTCTAATACATTTTGTAATTAACATATTAGAACTCTAAACTTGCCCTTTAATCAAGTAAAGCCACAAAACACATCTTACTTGAAGGAACTTCGCTATCAATTCAATTCCTTCGGTGTCTAGCCTAAAAATAAAAATATTTTAAGAAAATTAAAACAGTCATTGAACTACATTTACAAAAGCAAAACTGTCACCTAAACAACTTTTCTGCATGTAAATGTGTATAGATATGAGTACCAGCATCTCAGAACAAGACTATTATTTGAAAAACACTGGGGACAGACAAATGCTGAGCTGTGGATTGTTGATTTACTAGGTTGACCTAGATAATTTTTCTTTGTTTGTTGGTTTTTTTACTTCTTAACAGTACTCGGGTATTAGAAGGACACAATGTTAGATCTTTTTCTTTAGAGTCAACTAAAAAAAATGTGGCAATCTTCATGATGAAATTTATTTATTGTAATTGTGCAGAGTCTTCAAATTCCTTATGACAGTTGTACAATGATTCCGAGAGACTACTAGAGGAAATCTTGCCATTTTATCAAAGGGCCTATTATATAAAGAATTTATGCTATTTAGGATGTGCTGTGTGAATACTCCTACTTTGCAGGCATTATTAATCAGAATTCATCATTCTATAGGTCTGCCCACAATATCTGCCCACCATAACACAACGGATGTGCAGTTTTCCAGCACTTGGTAGCAGACCATACTTGGAAAGGTTCACATTTACAAATATGCAAAGCCACAGGGATGCTTATTTTCTGTCAGTAAAACACAACGTACCTTGGTGCATGGGTGATGAGGGGCTGAGGTTTATACTTAGGAAAGTTGTAGTTTCTGAACTCATCACTGGAAGAAATGCCTGGCCACGTTTCTTGACATGGAGTTCCTGCATTTAAAGAAACCAACAAATTTAACTTAAAAATGTGTAAAGAAATAGCTTGGATATAAACAGGCAATCACTGTAATCATACTACAATATAAAATATCATTCTTTACAAATAAAGATCTACAATTCTTGTAGAAAAAATGCTTAGAACAAACATATAGTATTAACATTACTGCTACAAGTATCCATTTACCTAGAAGTCTGAAAATTAAGTGCAGTTCATCTTCAACAGTTGAGCCAGGAAAAAGAGGCCTTCCTGATGCCATTTCAAAAAATATGCATCCGACACCCCTTTATGGAAACAGAGAAAAAGATAAATCAGAAGCAGTCCAACAATTTAAGCTTTCAATTCTAAACCCAGGACACACTCTTAAAGACTCCTGTGATATCCCTTCAGTTAAATTAAGTTAGCTGTGAGGCATATACTGCTACTAAAAATACTGTTTTGAAAGATACACAGCAACAAAAGTAAAAACTTAACCAAAAACTATTTCACAGCTATATTATATTCTCTTCCTTCACAGTAAAACACCCATGTCATTAAGAAAACACCTTTTCTTCCCCTAACACTATAGACCTAGTGCTTGCTTACTCTAAGCAATAAAAAGGTACTCTCACTGCATTTTCAGAGAGAAATAATAGCAACTTCCCTGCCTGCCAATCCTCTCTTTAAAAAGCTTAACTCAGTTGTAGCCCTCAAAAATTCCAGGGAAAAGTATCTGAATGCTACTACATAAATGAGGTGACATTTTTTAAACTGACTGAGAACAAAAATTTGTATTAGACACAGCTATACAAACCACATGTCAATTTGAGTTGAATACTCTGAAGATCCGAGGAGGACATCAGGTGGTCTGTACCATAACGTGACAACTTCATTGGAATAGGTCTTTGTAGGAACAGATTTGGCTCTAGCCAATCCTGACAGAAAGGAAAATAGGAGTCACATGCAGCTTGCTGGAATCTTTTTTTTGCATGAAATTGACAAAGAAATTTTAAGAGCTAAATCAACCTTATTATACTTGCTAAATACCTTCCCAGTTATTGTCATTAAAAAGCCCTAGTAAATACATTTCTACAGCTTGTGTTTTGCCTCTTATTTATAGCCATCTCATGATCAGTGTTTGTAAGCACAGAAGACAGGTAAACAGATCAAAACCTGGAACAATCCTATAAATCTTATTGAAACAACGAAGAACTACATCAATATGACACTTCTGCTTGTGAAAACTCTTCAGCACTATTTTCATTTGGCAATCATGTACCAAGAGTCAGAAGGCAACACTCAGTAATGAAATGGTAGAAAAAAAACAAGTGTTGGATCAACAGGGGTTTTCCACCCTCACATTGCCTGATTGACAGTAGTATCCTTCAATAAAATTTAGGTCTATTGTGTTAGATGTAATCTTCTAAGCAACTTTCATTCATACAGTAGTGGAAAAAGTAGTGGTAGAACAATTCTACAAGGACCTTCCTGATACAGAAGATAACAGGAAACTCTGTATGTCTTCACTTTACTGGAAATCCCAAAGGAACTCTGTGTATCAGTGATGGAGTAACACCTAATTATTCAGCATGTGGACAGATCCCCTCTCTCTCCAGTCAGGGTTACTCTGGAGTGACTGCAAAGTGTTTGGAATGGAAACTTTAAGTTCCACTTCAAGAATATGACTGTGTCAATTTCGAAGCAAGCTGCAAGAACTGCCTTCAAACCAAAAGTCAAGCAACATTATTACCTGCACACCTATAACTTTAATTACTAATATCCTGTAAAAGGCTGGCTTCCATTTTCCATCTAATAATACACAAATTCACTACAGATTCCATGCCCTTATCTTCCCTTTACAAGGAAAGATGGATTTTTTTTGAGTGAAGAAAATATTTGTTACAGGGTGATTTCATACCAAAGTCTGCGAGCTTCAGTTCTCCTTTCTCGTTAATGAGTAAATTTTGTGGCTTCAGATCTCGATGTAATACCTTTCTCCTGTGACAGTATGCCAAACCACGAAGAATCTGGTATAAAAATAGCTACAAAAGAAAACATCTATGTAAATTACACTAAAAATGTTACAAGACAGATGGCGCAACTAAATCGGCCCATGTGGGCACTGTAGAGTTAAGTCTGTATTGTAAAGAGGACAAAAACACTTCTCAAAAAGTAAGGTACTTTTCCATAAGAACACATTCTGAAAATCACCATTATTGTTTAGGGAGTTAAAATCCTTTTATGCTAATGTACTGCTTTAATACTTTACAACAAAGATTTTAAGAGCAATTTGTTCTGCTTAAATGAAGAGAACCACAGAGCTGTTTATTTTTTGAATAAGCATTTAACAATGCTCTCTGCTGCACTAGTGTCCTTAAAGGTAACTGACAAATTAAGAGGGTAACTCAAGTTCCCCTCTGCCACAGAATCCCTTCTGAAAATGCAGCTCAGCATCCAACTGTGCCAAACTATGTAAGGAACACTTTGGCATTCTATTGGAAAAATACACTTGGGTTCACAAGCTCACAAAATGTGGAGAAATGAGGAAAGGACTGGAACAGCCCAACTACCTCTGGCATTTATGATCATCCCCTCACCTTGACACACACACTGAAGTTTATTTTAGTCTTTTGGAATTGCAAGCCAAGCAAGAAACTCCAGTCATGCATACTAATGCTGCACATATATAGGCACCGTAGTAAGAAGGGATGAAGAAAGGTTTAGCAGAGGGCAGCCAACCAAGTTTACTGTATCACTACATTAGGAACTACTATTTTGCAGTTTATGTATGTAGGAAGGG